>NC_077227.1:3319168-3619168 GCF_027887165.1 Monodelphis domestica | reverse complement strand
TATTATTTGACATTAATTTTAATTTTTACAAAATCTATTAATTTTAGGAACTAAAGCTTAATTCCATGCCTTCTATTCTGTCTTTTCCTTTCACACCCTCCTTCTGGGCAATCAGAGAAACCAAATATTCCAGCCACAGACAGGACTTTGACAACAAGATAAGTCAATTTATTTAAATAATCAAATGTATTCTCATTTAAGAAAATTCTTAAAACTTTGAGGAAGCATGCTGATGTTCAGTGTGCTGATCTCTCCCACCCCCATTCCCTTTCGTTGGGTTTCCTTGGACAGACCTAGTCCAAGGGCTCCATTCACATCCTCCCTCATACATAACTTTGTTTCAACTTGCTTTTTCTTAAAATCTCCCATCACCTACTTATTAAAGAGGGGAAAAAAAGCCTGCCTCCACTCAAGGCCCATCTGAGGCATAGCCACAAGAGACCTAATTATCTTCTTGTAGTTCAGGCTGTCCTGTGGTGGGGCATTGTGAGGCTGCAGCCAGCCTGGCAGAATGGGATTCTTTGATGCTGATGTTCATACGCTGAGATGCATGAGAATATGCATTTTTCATGAGAAGCAGCTCCAGTTCTTGGGAGACTAGATGCCCAGCAAGGAACTCCACATAGTAGGTTCTCAGACACTATTTGTAGGCATGATTTACATCAGCAAGCCTGATTCTGACAATGCACAGACTTTGGGAGAGTGACCTGGGGCCAGTTCATGGCAGAGTCATCCTCTATTTTGTCTCTTTCTAGGACCTTCTTCTCTGCCATGTGATATGAACCTAGTAAAGAGACTTTAATCCATGTGGCCAGTTTAGGCATTGGGCAATGCCTTGAATGTGTTGATAACCATGAAAACACTTGAGATCCTGGCTACAGAGCTAGGATGGAATGCAAAAGCCACCTATACTGACTCACTTCTTTTATAGGGCAGCAACATGAATCCTCAGGAAGTAGACCACCTTCCCAGAATGCCTCTAGTACCCCTATTTCAGTATTTCATTGCTGTGGCCCTTTGAATTACCAGCATAAACTGGAATGCCTTTCTGGGAGAGTCCAAGGTGTCTGTGTTGTTCTGAGAATAATAACTCCCCCCAAATAGCATCCTCCAAAGAGCAGGATGATTCTGAGTCTCTCTAAACTCTACCAGGCAAGTCACTGGTCCATCCTTGGGCCTACTCTCAGACCAGAGAGGGTTTACCCAGCTTGGGCTCCACCGAACAGTGCTCAAAATCCCCGTGCCCTTTGTACACACTAAAGAAGCCTTGAAGGAGATCTGAGTGATGGAAGACACTTTCAGAAGCCATTAGGACCACACCTCTGAGATGTTCTCATCTCAAGTTCTAAGATCCTCCACATAGCCTCCAACTCCGAGCCATTGTTCCCTCCATCCTGCTAGTAACTGAGCAAACAGGACATGGTACCTCAGAGGGATGAGCGTGTCCTCTACTCAGCCTTCAGAGAGGCCCCTGAGGCCTTGAAATGATTGCTTTCTCCACGTGTGAAGATTTCCTTCATTTGCTCAGGGTCCAGGCCATGCCCTAACTCCATGTGGCCAGTTCTTGTGTAGCTAGATGTGGCTGCTTGTCCTTCCTGCAGCCTCCTGAATCCACAGGAGTCCTACAAAATCTCTCCCAGGTTCAATGGATCATAGAGATCCCGATTGCGTTTCTTCATTCATACTTTTAAAAAACATTTCCCCTGAGATGCCAGATCTTTTTCTCTCCAAATGATGTTTTAATCCAATGGAATAGCTGTACCTAACACTAAATATGTATATGAATTTAGGTAATAGCCACATTGTTAACATATTGACATGGCCGAATTATGAGCAATAGCCATCCCTCCGATCATTTCTTCTTCATTCATTCTTTGACAAAGTCTTTGTGACATTATCACTATATGCATGAAGTCAGCCAGGAGGTACTTAGCGTTGAAAAGCTGAAATTGGTTGGTGGTTCCCTGGGAATCTTAAAGGACCCATTCACCCATTTCCCAAGCTTCTTAGGGTTTGTTTACCCTCATTAGAATTGGGTTTTTTTGCCTGCATCAACAATTTTTTTTCTGCATTGATTATTGTTCCTCCTTGCTTGCTCAATCCTTTGTGGATATGGCATTTTAGGTATCTCTGAACTGTTTGCAACCTGCTATCCCAAAAGATTTGGGATCTGTCAGCCTGTGGGCAACATTCTTCTCCTTCTCTAACAGACCCGAGAAAGGGAATCATCACTTCTTCGCCAGGTCATAGTGGTCTTCAGTTCTACTTCAACTCTAAAGAAGGCAAAACAGAATTATACGTGACTGTCCACTGAGCAGTGATATGGAGGTGGATTGTCAAATCAATAAATATTTATTCAGCACCTACTATGTGCTAGGCATGTTCAAAGAACTAAGGATACAAATGCAAGGCTGTTAAACCCTGGAGATGCAAATAAAGAAAAAGACAAACAAACCAAAAAAGAAAGTAAAGCCCATCCTGTTCTCAAGAAGCTTTCATTTGAACTATGGGAAGAGCAGGTGCATTTAAGCATTTAAGTGAAGACTGTTGATAAATTCGCCCTGGGCTCCTGATGACAGTTGGCAGAGGTTGGGGTGGGTGACTCTCTAGAAGGTTGTTTAATGCTCCTTTAGCCTAAGTTCTGTTTCCTGAATCCCAGAGTTTTCTTGCTCACTGGCACTGATGGAAACTGAGGCCCCCTGCTCACCGGGATATTGTCTTTGGATAGATCACAAATCTCTGGCCTGCCTGATTCCATGCTTCTGCTCTTCTCTTGTTGAAGCAAACACTCCCTCCAATATTTTCTTTTCATCACCCTATGCCACTTCCTCCTTTTACCAGTCTGGACCTGAAGGAATTGAGGACAATGAATCCTCTTGAACTTCATCCTTGTCATCTTTCCCTTCTCTGTTGGACTTTGAGGCTGGCACAGCTCTTTTGGGAAGATTGGATTTGGCTCTCCCCTGATTGTAACAATGAAGGTACTTAGTTCTTCCTTGATTGTGAATATTAAATTGTAATCCATTATATATTTTAATCCCAAAAATGTAAGCACAATGCTTAAAGTTGAGTATGGAGACCTACCCATTTTGGATTTTAACCACAAAAAGGTATGAACACCTATTTCTTACATTGAGTGGGAGGTCTGTGACTCATGTGTGAAAGAGTGGGCAGTCCTAGAGTGGAGTGTTGGCTGTCATTGGTAGATGTAAAATTTAGAGGAGGTGACACAAGAGAAAAAGGTCTTTAAAAGTGAAAACAGAGACACACTTGGAGTGAAGAGAGACACTTGAAGTGAAGAGAGACACTTGGAGTGAAGAGACACTTGGAGTTTAGACTCACACTTGGAGTGGAACCTCCTGTAAGAAGTAGTTCTACTGAAGTTGAGACTGATAAAGAATCTGCTGATTGAACTGACAGGTGGTGAGTGTAAAGGCTAACTTCCTTTCCTTGGCCTTTCTGGAGGCATTAGCCTCCAGAAAGGCCCATTGTCTTGAGATTCCTTTCCCCTGGCTGGGGCCTTTGAATTCCTACCCACTCAGAGGAAGATGGAGCTCACTCTCTCTCTCTCTGTCTCTCTCTGTCTCTCTGTCTCTGTCTCTGTCTCTGTCTCTGTCTCTCTCTCTCTCTCTCTCTCTCTCTCTCTCTCTCTCTCTCTCTGTCTCTCTCTCTCTCTCCTTTTCTTCTCTTTCTCTCTTCTTTAATATCTTACCTATATTGTAAAATAAAACCATAAATTCCATTCTGACTTCAATAATTCAATTTTGGGGATTTAGCGATTAAATTCCTGGCAACCAATTAAATATATTCAGTCCAACCATAAATTTAACACTTTTCTCACCAGAATACTATAAAGTAATGAGTACCATCAGCCCCATTTTAGAGGAAAGCCATTGGGGCCCATAGATATAAAAAGGGCTTTCTTTGTCAGGATCAAAGCCCTATCAAAGTAGAAGAAGCAAGATGTGTACTCAAATCTCCTGACTTCAAGTCACACATATTTTCCAGATACTACGCCTCTAAAAGGACCTTGAGATCCTTGTCTCTATTAAAGACCTCTCTCCCTCTCCCTACAACAAATTCCTTGTTCCTTTTGTAGGGTTCAGCACTCACTGACAAAGTCTAGAGAGCTATTGTGGATCAGAAGACCACTCAGCTTGAAGACAGATATCTTCCTTCTTTCTTCCCTCTTCCTGGAAATGCACCAGGACCCTTCCTTTACTCTTGTTTTCTTCCTTTTAAGATTTCAATATTTAGCTCCATTGACAAGAATACTTCAGTT
This sequence comes from Monodelphis domestica, assembly GCF_027887165.1. Classification (NCBI taxonomy): domain Eukaryota; kingdom Metazoa; phylum Chordata; class Mammalia; order Didelphimorphia; family Didelphidae; genus Monodelphis; species Monodelphis domestica. The sequence continues at coordinate 3,614,886 of NC_077227.1, read as the reverse complement.
GTATAAAAAATACAATTTTCCCATGAAGTTTTCAAGTTCAGTAAAGTCTTAGCAGTTGTTACATGAAGCTTCTCCTGACCGTCCCCACTCACCCCACTTCCAGTACCTGCCCCTCAAATTTTCTTTGAGGATTCCACTGGGCTCAGTGGATGGAGCATTGGACATGGCACCCGAAGGATGTTTTGCCTCAGACACTTACTATCCATGGGATCCCTTGCTGACCCTCAGCTTCTTTACCTATAAAATGGGGATTAATGGCTCCCCTCCCTACCAGAGTGGTTATAAGAATTAGATGAGAAAATCAATGTAAAGTACTTAGCAAAAGTTTAGGCACTTTAGAAGCATTAACAGAAGCATTATCAACAGCTAATATGGGCCCTTTGGCAGACATACAAAGAACTGGACCCGAGCATTTCATTTTCTTGCATCTCTTGGAGTCAGTCAGCTCAGTAGCATCTGTGTTGGATGGAGGCTCATGGTCTGATGTGCTAGCTCATCACTCTGGTTTGATGAGACCAGAGTTCTAACTACACTTTGGGAACTCCTGTACATGAATCAAGTTGAAGTAGGGGCAGAAAAGCATGCAGAAGGATAAATTCCTTAAGGAAGAAGAGCAAAAGGATACTGGGAATGGAATGAGAGATATAGCCCTGGGTTGATTTTAAAGCTGCTGAAGGGGAAAAGAACATCCTTAGGGGTACATCTGTGAGTCTTGAAATTTCTCAGACTTGTGAATGTTAAAAAAAATTCCCCATTGGGGAATTCTCCATTGGAATAATTCCCTACTGGGACCTTTCTCCATTTGGAAAGTGAGAACTCTCCTTAGATCAGAAATGGGAGGACCTCTCCTCCACCCCTACTTAAGCCTGCTTTAGGGGAGAAAACTCCTTGCTGAACAATGAAAAGTACTTAAACCCATACTTAAGCCATGCCTGTTTTTAGAAAGGGGTGCTAAGTACCTATAAAGGTCGGGCAACTTGTGAACTTACAAGGAGCAAAGAGGTGAGAACTTACTCAGAGCTTTCCTGATGTGAATTACTCAGAAGTTTTAGTCTACCCAGAAAAGGTGAGAGCAAGATGTGAATTAAGAGGGTGATAACAAAATGTGAATTAAGAATGGCCAGTCCTTTGAAAAACATCTACTGTGATTGGTGGATGTAAAGACTTGGGGGAGGTGACAGAGGAGAAAATGCCCTATATAAGGAGACAAAAAACTCTCTCTGGAAGAGTCAGCTGGGAAAGGCTGCCTTGAAGGGTCTCTCTCGAGACTCTCTCAGGGACATTTCAGATTGAAGATTGAGCTAGTGGAGGCAGCTGAGATGATGCTGGCCTGGTGTCACTAGATTCCTTGCTTGGACAGACCTTGTGGTAAGTGATAAAAGACTGACTGATCTCTCTCTCTCTTAAGACTCAGGTCTAGGCCATATTGGCTTAAGGCTCTTCATACTTATTCCTTTCTTACTCTCTCTTTATTTCTTTGATTCCTCATTGTATTATTAATTAAATTCTCTATAAAGCCCAGTTGACTTGGGTATATTCATAATTGGGAATATTCCCTGGCAACCACCTTATATTTGATTTAAAACAAGACACTGTAGTGAAAACATATTTCCTGCGGTCACAACTTACTCATCCACTCTTATATCTATCACAATTTATATCTTCCACTATTTTAATCACTACAGTTTAAGACCTCAACTATTTCAACTCTTACAGTTCATGGCTTCAACAATTTTAATTATTACACATGGAAATGGAGGGCAGAAAAGGAAGCATTCCTGGAGCAAGACTGCTGCCATTCCTCTTGGTGGGGTCAGGTTGTGGTGGTTGGGGGAGAAAGCATCCTCAAGATTGTATAATCATTTTCCTCTTTAAAAAAAATCAACCCTGATGCAAAGCCCCACTCACTTCATCTTAGTTCTGGCTTACAGTCAGACTCACTGTCAGTATCTTCTAAGGATTTCCCCATGGTACAAAGCCCCACTGACTTCAAACTAGTTCTAGTTTGGGTAAGATTCATTATCTCAGGCTGTTTAGATCCTATTTCCCCAAACCTCTAGTGTCTGGTGTAGGAACCACAGGTTTGACAAAGGAATTTTTTTGCCATTCTCCACGAGTTTTCCCCTGCATATCAAGTCTACAAGAAAATCTGTCTCATTGACTAGTCAAATCTCATAGGGGAGTTTACATTATTCTCCTCTGGGTGACTGGGAAGACATTGCATTTTCACAACTCTAGGATTTTCCAATGATATTGCATGGTTGTGAATGATGGTACCTGGTGACACAAGAACCTGGAATCGACAAGAATCTCAGAGGTTATTGGAACTAACTTGTCCATAGCCAAAAGAAAAATGAAAACAAAACATCTCTAACAAACTGGGCAAATTGCCATCCAGGTTTGCCCTGACAATTTTATATTGTTGGGGAGTCAACTCCCGAAGTCTTTCAATGGCTCCATTGTTTCTCTTTCTCAGCTTTCTTTTCAGTATTAGATATAACCCTCCCTCCCTTTTTTCCTCCCTCTCTTCCTCCTTCTCTTCCTTCCAGCTTCTCTTCCTCCTTTCCACCATCTGTCTGTTTCTTCTTTATACAAATGTGATATTTTATATTCTACATCCATAATTAATCATTTGTATGAACAAGCCAAATCTCTACCATGTTTAGTATCCATGGGGTTGATGTTTCTGACCACTTTGTACATTACCATGGTTCCAGAGGAACTATAATAACAAATAACCCAAAGGTTAATGACATAAGAAAGGAATTAGCCTGTTAACACTTATTTGAGAGGTTCTCTATAGAAGATTTAGATAAAATTTCAATAACTCTAATCAAGATCAAGTGTGGAGGAGACCTAGTCTAAAAAGTAGAAAAAATAACGTCTAGAATATAATTCTAGATACATCACAGTGTCAGGGAAAGAGAGAGACAGACAGAGAGAGGGGTGTAGGGAGAGAAGGAGAGAGGGAGAGAGAGAGTGACAGAGACAGAGACAGAGAGAGACAGAGACAGAGACAGAGAGACAAACAGAGAGAAAAAGAGAGAGAGAGAGAGAGAGAGAGAAAGAGAGAGAGAGAGAGAGAGAGAGAGAGAGAGAGAGATTGAGAGAGAGAGAGAGAGAGAGAGAGAGAGAGAGAGAGAGAGAGAGAGAGAGAGAGAGAGAGAGAGATGGGGGAGAAAGGAGGAAAGTTAGGGAGGGAGGAAGCAAGGAAAGAAGGAAGAATGACAGCTATATAGACATAATGGATTATATTGTATAATATACTTGGCTGCTTTACCATGTTTGGAAACAGTCATATTTGCATAGACTTTACAGAAGAAGAAACTGGATCTTTGCCATGGATCAATAGTGTTTTTGCCTGAAGTCCCCCACTCCCATCCCATTTAAGAAGGGGCAGAATAAGGGCAGCTAGCTGGCTCAATGGATAAAGAGCCAGGCCTGGAGATGGTAGATCCTGGGTTCAAATCTGTCTCAGATGCTTCTCAAGTGTGTGATCCCAGAAAGTCCCCATTTAAGCCCCATTATTTAGGCCTTAGTGCTTTTCTGCCTGAGAACTGAGATTCTAAAAGAGAAGGTAAGATTAAAAAAAAAAATAAAAGGAGCAGAACTTAGAGCTGAATCTAAGTCTTCTGATTCTAGGAGCCAAAGCTCTTCCAGGCTAACACAAAATGTTGAAGAATGTTGCATTTGTCTTCTAGTCCAATGTAGGTGAGGTTAGTTTTGGAATTTTCCATCTCCACCTGCTGAAAGTGGACTTCACTATAATAGCTACCATTTGTAGATTGCTTTAAGATTTCTAAAGTGTTTTACAAATATTTTCTCATTTATCCTCACAACAACTGTGGGAAGTCAATGTTACTACTATCGCATTTTACAGATGAGGAAACTGAGGCAGGCAGACAATTTAATGACTTGCTTAGTCATAAACCTAGTAAATGTTTGAGGGCACATTTGAACTCAGATCTGAGTGAGAGACCTATCCATAATAATAACTCCTTGTCTACAGATAAATCACTGGTACTCTCAGAATTCCTAGTGGCCTTTGAAGCTCTGTTCAAGAGTCTCTACAAAGGCTTTTCTGATCCCATCCCCTCCTCTACCAGTTGTCACTACCCTCTCCCAGATCGCCTTTTATTTGTTTAATCTACGTTCAGTCCAGACTTTCAAGTGTAGCGTTGCATTGTCTCTGAGAACCTGTCAGCCTCTGGAGGGCAGGCGTTATATTATTTTTGCCCGTGGATCTCCAGCCTGGCCCAAAGATGGCATCAAATAAGGTCTTTGTAATTTGTTGGCTGATTGATTCAATCATGAGTTGGAATCCAGAAGGGAGAAACTCATGGTCAGAGCCATGTTCTGCCATCTTTCAGTCTCCTTCTCCGCTTTATGGGACCATGACAGACCTGAGCCAAATGAATAGCCCAATGAAGGCGACCCCCACTGCCCCTCCAGACATACCCTCAGTGTCCCCTTTCGCCAACGCCTTTGAAACCAAGTCATTAACATCTCCCTGAAGCCAATCCCCTTCTGACGTCATTGCGTGCAGACCTTCTGCCATGGAGCTGATGTGTTCTGTAGAAACCTAGGAGTGAATTCCCCTCCTCTCAGCCTCGGCCATTAAGCGTGCCCTTCAGTGCTGGCAGGGAGCAGCGTCATTGCAGACTGGTCACTGTATTCATTCCACTTTCATGATTTATGAATCCGAGCAATGCCGTGTTATTAAATGCAATACTCTCAGGACGTTTCTTCATATTTCAACAGGAGCTGCCGTCCATGTCAGCTCTTTGAAGAATCCAAAGGACTGGGGGCAGCCCATAACGGGGACACAGACCTTTTGGAAGTGGACAGCAAGTTCATGCAGGCCTGGTCATTTGGTCATCCCAAACCCAGCGGGCCAGGGGTAAGAGCGGTGCTTCCCATCCTGCTCTTCTTTCCTCTAAGTCCTTGCAGGCAGCAGTCTTGAAAGGCTTCCAGGCCTGTCTTACAACAGCTGTGATGCCCTCATCTTTCTCCCTTTAATTTGTATTGACAGTTGCCCAAGGGATTTTCTGACTGAGTCGCCTGTTAGAGCAATGGATATGTGTGCCATGGATTATGGGTGCACATAATGGCAGGTGAAACTGCTATCGTCTGCAATGCTAATGCCCAGAGGGAGGTGTTGGACCTTGAATTTAGAGGTGAAATTGAGCATTGAATCATATATTTTGAGGTGGATGAGACCTTAGAGATCTTCCAGTCTGCCCCCTCATTTGAAGGATGAGGAAACTGAGGCCAAGAGAGGGAAAGGATTTAATGGAATTTGAACAGCTAGTAAATGGCAGACCTGGGATTGGAACTCAGACCCTCTTTTAGGTACCTAGATAGTGCAGTGGATAGAGTAGTCAGCCTGGAGTCAGGAAGAGTCATCTTTCCTGAGTTCGAATTTGGCCTCAGATACTTTGCATCAGTTTCCTCATTTGTAAAATCATCTGGAGAAAGACATGTCAAACCACTTCACTAGCTTTGCCAAGAATACCCCAAATAAGGACATACACCCCTGAAAATAACTGAACAACAACCTCTGACTTTAAATTGTGATATTGAAATCACTTTAAAAGACTGGTATATATTCATTTAAGGTCGCCAAGGAATTCAGCTATGCAATTCCTAAATGAAACACTCAAGTCAGCTGCCAATTTTTTTATGGTGTTTAATTACAAACAGGAGGAAGAAAGTATTAGAGGGAGACAGACAGAGAGAGAGAGAGAGAGAGAGAGAGAGAGAGAGAGAGAGAGAGAGAGAGAGAGAGAGAGAGAGAGAGAGGAGATAGAAGGAAAGAGGTTTAAATACCCACTCTGCTTAGGCTGAGCCAAAGTGGGCTTTAAGGCCCTGGATAGTCAAGGCAAGGAAAGAGATCAGTCCTTATCACTCACATGACCAATCTGAAGGAAAGCAGTCCACAGGCTCCTCCAACTCCAAGCACCAGCCTCCCACTGACTCTCACTCTCTTCACAGAAAGTCCCAAGAACTCCAGAGGCTGTTCTTTACCTCACTTCCTGAGTCTCACATATGCCAATGGCTCAAGCTCTAGCTTGACCTAGGACCGCCCAGAGGTCTGTCCTTTTTTTTGCATGTCTGTTAAAAGCCATATTCTCAAATAATTAAATCTTGAATTTTGCTGCAGCCCTTCCTAATCTTGTTACACTGAGTAGGGTAGAGATTGTAGTTTCCAAGACCTGATTCTGTTATTCCAAGTATCTTTATTGTTATTGATCAGGAAATAGCAAAATCCGATCTTCTAAAGAATGGTCTAAATAGGGTGGAGTAGTTTTGAAATTCACAAAATGCATTGTCCTTCATACTTTCCTCTGAGATTTCCAAGAAGAAAATCAGTGAAGAAAAAATAAAAGAGAAATGTGCTCTCTGCTCTTCTTCATATGTTCAATTATGGCAAATAGTAAAATTAGATTAAAAGAAGAAGGGTGATTCCAAGCTACAAATGGAAAGATGGGACAAGTTGAAGGGACTCAACTCTTCAGTAATTTTATCAATAGGCAAGAGAAGCTATTTCCACCTTTTCAACAATGGAGAAACCAGATCAGCTGGATAATATAACAAGGAGAATGGCAGCTCTATGCAGGAAATGCTGAAGGGAAAGAGGAGGTAATTGGAATATAGTCAAAGTAGTTCAGAGAAAAGTTAGTGAAGGCAGTCCAGAAAGAGAACTGTTCAACTTATTTCCTTTTTAATAAGCATTCATCAAGAACCTACAACCAATTGAATGGATGAATGAATGACTGAGGGAGGGCATTGATTATTTTTATCACAATTCTAGAAGCTCCCCTCCCATGCCCACTTGCAGGCTCAGGTCCCAGAGGGTCACAATGTCTCCCCTCAGGGTTTTAGGGATAACTCAGAGACACTGGGAGTATCTTTTTAATTTGGTTGCTCAAAAGTACCTAGTAATATGCTTTCTCCCATTATCAACTTATATCTATTATCCAGTCAAAACAGATTAATTTTTAGAAATGGGTATTTGTGGGTAATGGCTAATAAATGAGTAATGACAACACTTCTACAAAACAAAATAAAGCATGGGTACACTGTTTTATATACAAATATACATGTATCTATGGAGAGAGACAGAGACAGAGAGACAGAGAGACAGAGAGAGAGGGAGAGACACAGAGACAGAGACAGAGTCAGACAGAGAGAAACAGAGAGAGACAGAGACACAGAGAGACAGAGACACAGAGACAGAGACAGAGACAGAGAGAGGGAGAGAGAGAGAGAGACAGCAGAAGAAAAGTTTAGCTAAGAATATATGTGTGGCAAAGGGGTAATTCCTAAGCCCTGTGTCTTTCTGCCAAACTCCCTGTAGAGTCCTAATACTTACTTTTCTCAGTATGTCTAGTTTGTCCTCAGCTCCAAAAGTAGCCACAACTGTTCCAGGGACACCATTGGGATACCAAGGAGTCAAAATCTTCCAGTTTTTGACGTTCTGGATAAGGGACATAGGAGGTAAAAGCTATCCATCCACCTCCCTGACCTCCCAAAATGCCCAATGTGCTTGCATTTTTTTCCATCCAAGCCCTCACAGGAGCTGACTTATCCTCATTGGAATAAGATTTCTCTGCATTGTTGCCTTGTTTTATCCAGAAACTTTCAAACCTTCCACATTGGTAGAAGGCATGTTCCCACTTCCTTCGTTTCAAGGGAGCTGTTCCCTCCTGATGGAGAGAGCAACATTGTCTTTGTGACCTAGGGGACTGGTTTGACTTGATTGATCTGATCAACTCCTACCCTCCACATTTCCTTGAATCAAAGAGTATTCTAAGCACTGGGAACACAGATAGGAAAGTGAGGCATTCCCTGCACCCAAGAAATTGATATTCAATAGGGGAACACTACACATGTAAGGAAGTCATAGCGATGATGAGTGGGACACTAGATTTGATTCATGTAGCCTCTCCCAAAGTAATGGTGGAAGTGCTTTAATTATAGTTGGCAGAGAAAGAGGGAAAATGGAGAAGATTGGGAGGAAAGTAAGAATCAGACACATGGGAGATGGCTAGTCTGAGGAAGAATGTTTACTCAGCAGATGTTCAGAATGGAAAAGCTCAGTTCTTCCTCGGCATGGTCTCTGGAGCTGTTGCTTCGAGGTGGAACAGTCAGCATTTCAGGCTGGAAAACTCAGAGAAGAGAAAATATGCAGGAGAAGAGGGACTAACAGTGTGCAGGGCCATCATACAGCTTCTAGGATTGCCTGGGCTCTTGCATTGCTGTGCCCACAAGGGATGGTGATATAGGAGCAAGTGAACACAGCAGGGCACAGTGATACAGAGGCTCCTGGGAAGAGAAATTTTAAGAGGAGAAGAACAATGATCCTGGATACATACAGAAACAGCCTTTCTGTGGTGTTGGGAATATAAAAAAAAGAAACATCCTTGTGCTGCAACCCAGATGCATTGGTAGATTTTCCTGGAATTCTTTTCTCCATTCTGTGCACTGGAAATATAAAAGAGAAGTTATTTTGCTGCAAGTCACCATCAGTCGTGACAACCAATTTTGCATAGAGACAATGTGACCAGCTGGATTCTGATGGAACATATATAGCATCCGTGGAAGGACATGTTGTTGCTGGCCCTCACTCATCCAGACCAAGACTGCAGTGTCTCATCTGACACTTTGGTGTCTGATGAAAAGCTGCAGACATAGCCAAGACTTGCTATTTATCTCGGAGTTTATAGGGCAGTATATCTCCAGCCCTAGGGTACCTTGGTAACATTCAGCACACTCAGTGACATTCCTTCCCAGGTAGATCACTCTGAAAGGAATGTCTCTTGGCCAATAGGAGGCATTCTCTAAGGGACAGACTGTTGAATTCAAGCTTTCCACCCTCAAACCAGAAAACAGCAAATTCTAATCCAGTATTAGCCACTAAATCAGACTATGACCTTCAGGGGAGTGACTTAACTTCCCTGAATCTCCATGACCAACTCTATAAATATGAGTCTACTAAGATGGTGACATACATAGTGTTGATGTGAGAAATAGGACAGTAACAAATAATTGCTTGAAGAGATTTTATTTTCTTCCTATCTTTCTTTCTGTGTGTGTCTTTCTTTCTGTCTCTGTCTCTCTCCAGCTTTCCTGCTCTCCTGCTCTTTCTCGCCCTCCCTCCCTTCCTCCCTCCCTCCCTCTCTCTCTCTCTCTCTCTCTCTCTCTCTCTCTCTCTCTCTCTCTCTCTCTCTCTCTCTCTCTCTCTCTCTCTCTCTCTCTCTCTCCCTCCCTCTCTCTCTCTCTCTCTCTCTCTCTCTCTCTCTCTCTCTCTCTCTCTCTCTCTCTCTCTCTCTCTCTGTCTCTTTCACTCTCTCTCTCTCACTATTTATCGATCTATTTCTGTGTGTGTGTGTTTGATTTTGGGTTGTTTTATTTTTGGACCAAGGATAGAAGTGAAGCAATGCTCTACAGCCAAGGGCATCAGAAGGGGACTGTATTATCATCTATTCTATAGTGAGAAGCAAATCAAGGACCCTCAAGACCCATGACTTGGGAAGGGCTGAAGATGGGATGCCCTCCTCTTCTCAAAAGACAAAATGAAACCAAATAAACAAAAGAAAACCCAGGCAGAGGTCTTGTGATCAAAGAAGCTTGGATACTAGAAATCTCCACTAGTAACTGCTCATTTGTTCACAAAATCTGAGCCACACGCTATTTTACCTGTAAACCCAAGGGGAAATGTCCTCCAAAAATCCCCACTCATCAATGGCCATGTTCATCAACAGACATGGTAGCTACATAGTCTTATAATTTATGGATTACATGAGATATTTGTAAAAAGTACCTGGCACATAGCAGAAGCTTAATAAATGTTTATTTCATCCTATTCCATATCTTTTTTAAAAATTTGATTAATTTATTTAGAATATTTTTGCATGGTTACATGATCCGTGTTCCTTTCCTCCCCAGTTCCTTCCCTCCTCCTGGAGCTGACAAGCAATTCCACTGGGCTGTACATGTATCATTGTTCAAAACCTATTTCCATATTATTGATTTTTGCTGTAGAGTGATTATTTAAAGTAAAAATGCTCAGTCATATTCCCATCAAACCATATGATCAATCTTGTGTTTTTCTTTTGGGTTTCTCTTCCCACGTTTCTGTCTCTGGATGTGGATAGCCTTCTTTTATATAAGTTCCTCAGAATTGTTCTGGGTCATTGCATTGTTGCTAGTAGAGAAGTCAATTACATTCGATTGTGCTACATTGTATTGGTCTCTGTATATAATGTTCTCCTGGTTCTGCTCCTCTCACTCTGCATCAATTTCTGGAGGTCATCCCAGTTCACATGGAATCCCTCCAGTTCATCATTCCTTTCAGCACAATAATATTGCATCAACAACAGATACCACAATTTCTTCAGCCATTCCCCAATTGAAAGGCATCCCCTCATTTTCCAATTTTTTGCCACCAAAAAGAGCATAGCTATGGATATTTTTGAATAAGTAATTTTCCTTATTATCTCTCTGGGGTACAAAACCAACAGTGGTATTGCTGAATCATAGGGCAGACATTCTTTTAAATCCTTTTGGACATAGTTCCAAATTTCCTTCCAGAATACTTGGATCAATTCACAACTCCATCAGCAGTGTGTTAGTGTCCCAATTTTGCCACATTCCCTCCAACATCTATTCCTTTCTTTTGCTGCCTTATTGGACAGTGTGCTAGGTCTAAGGAGGTACCTCAGAGTTGTTTTGATTTGCATTTCTCTAATCAGGAGGGATTTAGAACACTTTTTCATGTGCTTATCGATAGCTTTGATTTCATCATGTGAAAACTGCCTAGTCATGTCCCTTGACCATTTGTTGACTGGAAAATGACTTTATTTATTTTTTTTTGTAAATTTGACTTAATTCATTATATATTGGGAAAATTAAACCTTTGTCAGAGGGTTTTGTTATAAAAATGTTCTCCCGGTTTGTTGCTTTTCTTCTAATTTTGGTTGCATTGATTTGTTTGTCCAAAACCTTTTTAGTTTGATATAATCAAAAGTCATTCACTTTACATTTTACAATATTCTCTATCTCTTGCTTGGTCTTAAATTTGCCACAGATCTGACAGGTATACTATTCTATTTTTACTTAATGTATTTATGATTTCACTCTTGATATTTAAGTTATTTACCCATTTTTATTTTATCTTGGCATAGAGTGTAAAATGTTGATGTAACCTAATTTTTCCCATACTGTTTTCCGATTTTCCCATCAGTTTTTTGTCAAAAAAATGAGTCTTTGTCCCCAAAGCTTCAAACACTATCAAACACTAGCTTGATGAGCTAATTTATCCTTAGTCTATGACATTGATCCACCCTTCTATCTCTTAGGTGGTACTACATTGTTTTGATTACCACTGACTGCTTTGTACTATGGTTTAAGATCTGGTACTTTTAGGCCATGATCCTTCATTTTTTTTCATTATTTCCCTTGGTATTCTTGATCTCTTGTTTTTCCAGATGAACTTTGTTATAAAATTTTATAATTCTATAAAAATTTTTGATAGTTTGATAGGTAAGACAATGAACAAGTAGATTAATTTGGGTAGGGTTGTCATGTTTATCATGTTAGTTCATCCTACCCATGAGAAATTGATATTTTTCTAGTTATTTAAATATAGTTTTAATTGTGTGAAGTGTTTTGTAGTTTTGCTCTTATAATTCCTGTTTATCTTAGTAAATTCCTAAATACTTTATATTGCCTAGATTGATTTTAAATGAAGTTTCTCTTTCTAAGTCCTACTGCTGAGTTTTGTTGGAAATACATTGAAATACTTATGATTTATGTGGGTTTACCTTCTACCCTTTAACTTTGATTAAGTTGTTAATTATTTGCACTAGCCTTTTTGTTGATTTTCTAGGATTCTTTAAGTGTACCATAATATCATCTGAAAAGAGTGGTATTTTAGTCTTTCCAGTGCCTGCTTTAATCCCTTCAATTTCTTTTTCTTCTCCAATTGAAATTGCTAGTTTCTAATAAAACATTGACTAAAGAGGTGATAATAGGCATACTTGCTTTGCTCCTGATCTTATGGGGAAGGTTTCAAATTTATTCCCATTGCAAATGATACTTGCTGATTCTTTTAAATATACACTGTTTACTATTTTGAGGAATGACTCTTCTATTTCTATACTTTTTAGTGTTTTCAATAGGAATGAGTGTTGTATTTTGTCAAAGACTTTTTCTGCACCTATTGAGATAATCATGTGATTTCTGTTGGTTTGGATATTGATATGTACATGGTTTTCCTTGCCTTCCTGGTATAAATCTCACCTGCTCATAGTGAATAATCTTTAAGATAACTTATAGTCTTTTTGCTAGTATTTTATTCAAAATTTTGGCATCTATGTTCATTAAGGAGATTGGTCTGTAATTTTTTCTATGTTTTTGGTCTGCCTGGTTTTGTAATAAGTATTAAATTTGTGTCATAAAAAGAATTCAGTAAAACTCCTTTGCTTATTTTGCTAAATAGCATTTATAATACTGAGGTTAATTTTTCTTTTAATGTTTGATAGAATTCACTTGTGAATCTATTTGACTCTAGGGAATTTTTCTTAAGAAATTCCTTGATGACTTGTTCAATTTCTTTTTCTGAGATGGGATCATTTAAGTATTCTATTTCCTCTTTTGCTAATCTAGGAAGTTTTTACTTTTGTAGATATTTACCAATTTCACCTATATTGTCACGTTAATTGTCATATAATTGGGCAAAATATTTCTTAATATTTACCTTAATTTCCTCTTCATTAGATGTGAAATAGCTCCTTTCATCTTTGATAGTGTTAACTTGATTTTCTTCTTTCTTTTTTATTAGGTTAGTCATTACTTCATCTATTTTGGTTTTTTTCTAAGTACCAGCCCTTAGTCTTATTAGTTCAATAGTTCTTTTACTTTCAATTTTATTCATTTCCCCTTTGATTTTTATGATTTCCAATTTAGTTTTCACATGGGGAGGTTTAATTTGTTCTTTTTCTAATTTTTTAAGTTGCATGCCCAATTCACTGATCTCTTAACTCTTTCTCTTGTTGGTATAGGCACTCAGTGATATAAAATTTCCCCTGAGTACTAGTTTGGCTGTATTGCATATATTTTGATATATTGTTTACTCATTGTCATTCTCTTGAATGAAATAAGTAATTGTTTCTTGATTTGTTCTTTTACTAACCAGCTTTGAAGAATTAGATAATTTGGTTTCCAATTAATTTTAAATTAATTTCCATAAGCCCTTAATATGATTCTTATTCCATTATGAACTGAAAATAGCATTTATAATTTCTGCTTTCCTACATTTGTTTGTGATGTTTTTATGCCATAGTATATGGTTAATCTTTGTATATATGCTATGTGCTGCTGAAAAGAAGGTATATTCCTTTTTATCCTATTTATTTTTCTCCAGATATCTATTACCTCTAATTTTTCTAACATTTCCTTCACTTCTCTTACTTCTTTATTATTCATTTTTGGTTCTATTTATGTATTTTTATAAGGAAATATTGGCATCCCCCACTAATATGATTTTACTGTTTTCTCTTTAATCTCCTTTAGTTTCTCCTTTAAGAATCTGGAAATTGTACCACTTGGTGCATATATGATGAGTACTGATATTTCTTCATCATTTAGACTGCCTTTCATCAAGATATAATTAGTTTCCTTAACTCTTTTATTCAAATGTATCTTTACTTTAGCTTTGACTGAGTTCATAATTGCTACTCCTGCCTTCTTTGTCTCAATTGCAGCCCAGTAAGTTCTGCTCCACCCTCTTACCTTTACCCTGTGTATGTCTACCTGTTTCAAGTGTGTTTCTTGTAGACAACATATGGTAAGATTCTGGTTTTTAATCCATTCCTCTATCCCCTTTTTATGGATGAGTTCATCACATTCCCATTCACAGTTATGATTATTGTCTGTATATTCCCTTCTATTTTTATTTACTCCTTTAATCCTACATTTTCTCTTAGGCTTCTTACCCTCCTGTCTAGCATTTCACTTTTATTCAGTCTTCCCACTTTCCCCTCCCTCACAGTACTTCCCTTCTTGCCCCCTCCCTTCTTATTAATCCCTTTACTATAGTGCCTTTTAAACAACCTCCCCAAACCTCTCCCTCCCTTGTGTTACTTCCCTCCCCACTACCCCATACCTTATTGCCCGTCTGCTTCTCTATAAGTTACAATACAATTCTCTGCCCCAATGGATCTGACTGTACTTCCTTCTCTGAGCCAATTCCCATAAGTTTAAAATTTAAGTATTACCTGTAGCCAACCTCTTCCATCCTTCCATTGTATTGGTCTCCTCTACTCCCCAACTCCATGTGCTTCTTTTGAGCACTTTGACCTCTTTTCCCATTTCTCTTAGTATTATTTCCTTTTTTATCCTCAGTTTTTTATATTTTTCTTGACATATCATCCTATACAGTTTACCACCACACCCTCTAAGTATAATTCTTCTAGCTACTGTGATGATGGTAATAATCATCTTTTCATATAGGAATGCAAATCATTTGACCTTATTGAGTCTATTAATTATTTTCTTAATCACCTTTTTTTGACTCTTTGTATTCAGGCATCAAATTTTCTGTTTATGACTGGTCTTTTCTTCAGAAATTCTTGGAAATTTTTCCAAATTAAACAACCATACTTTACCCTGCAAGAATATTGTCAATTTTGCTAGGTGGTTGATTTTTGGTTTTAGATCCAGTTCTGTTTTTCAGAGTATCATATTCCATATCTTCTAGTCCTTCAGCTTGTAGTATCTTTTCTTTGGTCTGGAGATTCTTGAGCTTGGCTATAACATTCTAGGGAATTGTCATTTGGGGATTTAATGTAGGAGATGATCTATGGATTCTTTCAATTTTACCCTCTTTTTCAAGAATATCAGGAAAATTTTCTTGGATAATTTCCTGTAGAATGATGCCCAGACTTTTTCTTTTGTCATGATTTTCTGATAGTCCAATGATTCTTAAATTGTGTCTCCTGGATCTATTTTCCAGGTCAGTTGTTTTATCTATGAGGTGTTTCACCTTTTCTTCAATTTTTTCATTCTTTTGATTTTGTTTTTATAGATTCTTGCTGACTTGTGAAGTTATTACCTTTTAATTATTCAATTCTAATTTTTAAAGACTGAATTTCATCCCTGACTTTTTGATCCCTCTTGTAATTTCTATTTTTCTTTGTAAGTCATCTTTGTAAGTCTTTGTAAGTCATTTTATCTTTTACTTTCTTTGCCTCATTTTTGAGCTGGTCAATTCTAGTTTTTAATGTTTTAGTTCATGTGCCTCTGCTTTCAGATGAACTATTTTGCTTTTTATATTTTTTCCAATTTTCTTCAGCCTCTCATTTATTTTTTAAATTTTTGTTTGAGCTTTTTCAGAGCCTGAGTCTAAATTCATTGGAGTTTCTGAGGTTTTCCTTGCTGTTTCTTCATCCTCCTCTGTTTCATTCATTCTTTGTTCATTACCTGAATAGAAGCTATCAATTATAATTTCGGTTTTCTTCTTCTGTTGTTAACTCATATTTTTTTTCTTCTCTCCACCTCTTTATGAGCTGTATACTTGCTTCTCTGTTTGTTTGCTGAATCTATGAGCTTTTCCACCCTAAAGAGGTCCCTTCTCTCTTCTGCTAGTAAACTAGATTAGGTCAGTTGAGCTGACTTCTTTTATTAATGTGCTCTGAGACTAAATCTTCCCCAGCTGCCAGCAGAGGCTGAAGGTGAAGGTGAAGGTGTGGAGACTGAAGGTATTAACCTATAGCCCTCACCTCTTCCCCTGCCTCCCTGACAGCTGCCAGGTCAGAGCCCTGAGCTTCATGTGGTGGTACCAAAGAACTCTGTCCAGGTTACAGCTTTCAACCTACAATCCAACAGTCAGTCTGAGTCCTACTGCAGATCTTAGCACAGTAGGTGGAAGAGGGGTGTTGAATCTTTCCCTTATACCTTAGAATTCAACTTTTTCTATGTACCTTTCAGGTTGACTCAAGTAGGGGATACCTGTGGTTCTGTCTTGTTGTTGAGTTTGGCATTCTGTCTTTTTGAAATACTTATTTCTGCTTTTGGTGTGAGAGGAAAGTTAATGAGGATTCAGCTTCTGCTGTTTCTAAGCCACCATCTAGACTCAATTCTATTCCCTTTCCACAGATCTTATCCAAATGGATGTAGGTAACACAAGTCATCAAGACCAGCATGTCAAATTAAATTCATTCCCATCAGATAGAATGAAGGAAGAAGGGTCTTCTTTGTCCCCTGACTTTGTCATTTCTGCCCTCTCTGGTGTCATGGGTAGTTGAACAGAAGAATACTCATCTGTATTTTAAGAAGCTTCTCCATTCCTTGTTTTTTCCCCTTTTTTATTTCAGCTAATCTCTTGCTTTATATCTGGGTTAGATCTAGGGAAAGAAAGACGGAAAGAGAATCAGAGGGGGGGGGGGAGATGGAGACAGACAGACAAAGAGAGAGGGAGAGCCTTTAATAAATACTATGAACTAGACACAGGTTAAGGTATTATGGTCTGAGAACATAAACATAAGAAAATAAGATAACCCATGCCAGCTTGGAAGGATTAAATTTTGGGGGTAGGAGTTTGAACAAAAGCCAGTGAGCAGTTTATTAAACATAAAACAGTTCATTAATTATTAGGAAATAGACATAGGAAATAGGAAGGAGGAAAGCGAGAGTAATCTTATTATAGCTTGTACCTATACCCCAAACCCCAATCCTAATTATAATTTCTCTTTAAAAATACCTACATCTATCTGCCTCAGAGGGCAATATCTTCTGCTAGACTGAAACCACCACCTAGTCTCCTACTCTGACCATCTTATAATAAAACAACTATCTATCTACCTATCTATCTAAGTTATTAATAATCAATAAGTCTATTAAGGCCTTACTTTCGTTTCTCTGTCTCCAACCAGAGAGAGTGCTAGCAGCACACCCTCTCCCCAGGAGACCTAGATACCAAAAACCCTTTGAGATTCTTTGCAACTAACTACCCTCAGCCACAGCCTTCTAACTGTAAAGTGGCACAGCAGGGGGTCTATTACTGAAAAATTGTTCATTTTCCAAAAAGGGAGAAATTAATAAAAACTCCCTTAGAACCTTGAAGGGCTTTCATTCTAATGGGTGTAATAGAAGGATCTGAAAGGGGAGGATTGAAAAGGGAACAATTGAGAGGGGGAATCAGGGGAATGGAAGGAAAGAGGGAAATGGGGAGAGAGGGGGAGAGAGAAGATTCTTCTTCCCCTCTCTTTTCCTTGGAGAGAGGTAGCCAAGTCTTCTCCCCCTAACAGAGGGAATATGTCTCCTCAGAATTGTTCTAGAAGATGAAGGACACCCACTGTCACTTCACTTTAGAAATCTGGGGTCACCCCACTATAAAGGAAAGATGTTGTTCCTTGGATTAGGCAGTTTGGATCCCTGAGATTCTGAGCTAACCTTCCCCTTTTAGGGAGATATGTGATTCTCTCCAAATCTTCTGCCTCCTTTCCTTGTATCAGAAACCAGCTAGATCTAATTCTAAAATAGTAAACAATTTATTTGTGTTCACATGAGGTAGGGCTATCAGGCAAGGAAAGTGGGGAGTAGGAAACTCTAACACTGGTCCCCTCTGGCAGACTGCCCCCCAAGTTCTCAGGGTTCAAGGTTGAGTGCCTTGAACCCTCCTCCTGCCAGCTGCTGGTTGATCCCTATTCCTCAGCTAACTAGATTTTAATACAAGAGTCTACGAACAGGTCAGGGAGAAAGAGAAATCTCAGGGAAAGATCTAGATGGCTCTGGCCAGCTTGAGTTCAAATCCAAAACCCCCTTTAGAATTCTGGTATTCTTTTTTTATTATTCTATTTAATTAGTCAATTTAGAACATTATTCCTTCGTTGCAAGAATCATATTCTTTCCCTCACCTCCCCCACCCCTTCCAATAGTTGACGTGCAGTTCCACTGTGTATTACATGTGTCCTTGATCAGAATCTATTTCCATGTTGTTGATGATTGCACTAGGATGATCATTTAGTCTACATCCCCAGCCATATCCCCTTCTACCCATATATTCAAGCAGTTGTTTTTCTTCTGTGTTTCTACTCCCACAGTTTTTCCTCTGAATGTGGATGGTGATTTTTCTCGTAGATCCCTCCGCGTTGGTCAGGATCACTGCATTGCCACTAATGGAGAAGTCAGTTACATTCGATTGTGCTACAATGTATCCATCTGTGTACAATGTTCTCCTGGTTCTGCTCCTCTCATTCTGCATCAATTCCTGGAGGTTGTTCCAGTCTCCATGGAATCCCTCCAGTTCATTGTTCCTTTCAGCACAATAGTATTCCATCACCAACATATACCACAATGTGCTCAGCCATTCCCCAATTAAAGGGCATCCCCTCATTTTCCAATTTTTGGCCACCACAAAGAGTGCAGCTGTAAATATTCTTGTACATGTCTTTTTCCTTATCTCTTTGGGGTACAAACCCAGCAGTGCTATGGCTGGATCAAAGGGCAGAAGGTCTTTTAGCGCCCTTTGGGTATAGTTCCAAATTGCCCTCCAGAATGGTTGGATCAATTCACAACTCCACCAGCAGTGTATTAGCATCCCAATTTTGCTACATTCCCTCCAATGTTAATTATTTTCCTTTACCGTCATATTGGCCAGTCTAATAGATGTGAGGTGATACCTCAAAGTTGTTTTGATTTGCATCTCTCTGATTATAAGAGATTTAGAACATGTTTTCATGTGCTTATTATATTATAGTTTTGAGTTCTTTATCTGAAAATTGCCTATGCATGTCTCTTGCCCATTTATCAATTGGAGAATGGCTTCATTTTTTGTACAATTGATTTAGCTCTTTATAAATTTGAGTAATTAGACCTTTGTCAGAGGTTTTTGTTATGAAGATTCTTTCCCAATTTGCTGATTCCCTTCTAATATTGGTTACATTGGTCTTGTTTGTACAAAACCTTTTTAATTTAATGTAATCAAAATAATTTACTTTATATCTTGTGTTTTTTTCTAACTCTTGCTTGGTTTTAACGTCTTTCCTTTCCCAAAGATCTGACATGTATACTAATCTGTGTTCACCTAATTTACTTATAGTTTCCTTCTTTATATTCAGGTCATTCACTCATTCTGAGTTTATCTCAGTGTAGGGTGTGAGATGTTGATCCAAACCTAATCTTTTCCATACTGTCTTCCAATTTCCCCAGCAGTTTTTATCAAAAAGTGGATTTTGTTCCAAAAAAATCATAGACTGTCTTGCTGAGGTCACTTACCCCAAGTCTGTTCCACTGATCCTCTTCTGTCTCTTAGCCAGTACCATATTGATTTGATGACCACTGCTATATAGTATAGTTTGAGATCTGGGACTGCAAGGCCACCTTCCTTCACATTTTTTTTCATTATTTCCATGGATATCCTTGACCTTTTGTTCTTCCAAATGGACTTTGTTATTTTTTTTCTAATTCAGTAAAAAAAAGTTTCTTGGTAGTTTCATGGGGATGGCAATAAATAAGTAAATAAGTTTGGGTATGATGTTCATTTTTATTATGTTAGCTCATCCTACCCATAAGTAGTTGATGTTTTTCCAATTGTTTAGATCTAATTTTAATTGTGTGGAAAGTGTTTTGTAGTTGTGTTCATATAGTTACTGTGTTTGTTTTGGCAGATAGATTCCTAAGTATTTTATTTTGTCTAGGGTGATTTTAAATGGAATTTGTCTTTCTAATTCTTGCTGCTGAGATGTGTTGGAAATATATAGAAAAGCTGATGACTTATGTGGGTTTATTTTGTATCCTGCAACTTTGCTAAAGTTGTTGATTATTTCCACTAGCTTTTTAGTTGATTTTCTAGGATTCTTTAAGTAGACTATCATATCATCCGCAAAGAGTGATAGCTTGGCCTCCTTATTGCCTATTTTAATACCTTCAATTTCTTTTTCTTCTCTAGTGTTTCTAATACAATGGTAAATAATAGAGGTGATAATGGCCATCCTTATATAATGGGAATGCATCTAGTTTATCCCCATTGCAGATGATGTTGGCTGATGGCTTTAGATAAATACTGTTTGTTATTTTTAGGAAAGGACCTTCTATTCCTATGCTTTCTAGTGTTTTCAGTAGGAATGAGTGTTGTATATTGGCAAAGGCTTTTTTTCTGCATCTATTGAGATAATTGTGTTTTTTGTTCATTTGCTTGTTGATATGGTCAATTATGCGGATGGTTTTACTGATATCGAACCATCTTTGCATTCCTGATATAAATAGCACCTGATAATAATGAATAACCCTCGTGATCACTTGCTGGAGTCTTTTTGCTAGTATTCTATTTAAGATTTTTGCATCTATGTTTATTAAGGAGATTGGTCTATAGTTTTCTTTCTCTGTTTTTGACCTGCCTAACTTTGGAATCAGTACCATATTTGTGTCATAAAAGGAATTTGGTAGAACTCCCTCTTTGCTTATTATGTCAAATAGTTTGTATATTGGGATTAGTTGTTCTTTGAATGTTTGATAGAATTCATTTGTGAATCCATAAGGCCCTGGGGATTTTTTCCTAGGGAGTTCTTTGATGGCTTGTTCAATTTCTTTTTCTGATAACAGGATTATTTAAGAATTCTATTTCTTCTTCTGTCAATCGAGGCAATTTATATTTTTGTAAATATTCATCCATATCATCTAGATTGTCATATTTGTTGCCATATAATTGGACAAAATAATTTTTATTGATTGCATTAATTTCCTCTTCATTAGAGGTGAGGTCTCCCTTTGAATCTATGATACTGTTAATTTGGTTTTCTTCTTTCCTTCTTTAAATTAGATTGACCAGTATTTTGTCTATTTTATTTTTTTCAAAGTACCAGTTTCTAGTCTTATTTATTAATTCAATAGTTCTTTCACTTTCAATTTTTTTAATTTATCCCTTAATTTTAGGAGCTCTAATTTAGTTTTCATATGGGGGGGGGTTAATTTGTTTCCTTTCAAGTTTTTTGATTTGCATGTCCAAATCATTGACCTCTGAACTCCCTAATTTGTTAATATATGAACTCAAGGATATAAATTTCCCCCTGAGTACTGCTTTGGCCAGCATCCTATAGATTTTGAAAGGATAACTCAGCATTGTCATTTTCTTCAATGAAATTATTAATCGTTTCTATGATTTCTTATTTAACCAATTTTGTAGAATCATATTATTTAATTTCCAATTAATTTTTGATTCAGCTCTCCATGTACCCTTACTGATTATTATTTTTATTGCATTATGATCTGAAAAGGTTGCATTTATTATTTCTGCTTTTCTGCATTTGTTTGCCATGTTTTTATGACCTAGTATATGATCAATCTTTGTGAATGTACCATGTCCTTCTGAAAAGAAGGTGTATTCCTTTTTGTTGCTATTTATTTTTCTCTGTATATATACATATATATTAACTCTAATTTTTCTAAGATTTCATTCACATCTCTTACCTCTTTCTTATTTATTTTTTATTTGATTTATCTATATTTGATAGTGATAATTTTAGGTCTCCCACTAGTATAGTTTTACTATTTATTTCCTCCTTCAACTCCACTAGTTTCTCCTTTAGAAATTTTGATACTATGCCATTTGGTGCATACATGTTGATTACTGATATTTCCTCATTATCGATAATGCCTTTTATCAGGATGTAGTTACCCTCCCTATTCCTTTTAATCAGATCTATTTTTACTTTGGCTTTGATAGATATCTTGATTGCAACTCCTGCCTACCTTCTCTCAGTTGATGCCCAATAGATTTTACTCCAACCTTTAATTCTAACCTTGTGAGTGTCTACCTGCCTCTTGTAGACAACATATCAGAGGATTTTGGTTTCTAATCCACTCTGCTATTTCTTTTCATTTTATGGGTTAGGTCACCCCATTTATATTCAAAGTTATGATTGCCACTTGTGTATTCCCAGCATTTTCATATCCTCTCCTAGTTTTGGGGTGGGGAAGGGTAGATCAGCTCTCGTTCTGGTGGAAGCTTTTTCACCCCCTTATGGTGTGGAAATGCCCACATCCCACACACCTTCAATGCTTCACCCTACTATAGAGTCCATTCATATGAATTTGGTGTGTGTGTTTTTTTTTTACCTATTCAGGTAGTCTATATTGGTAGGTGCTGAGGAGAGGAAGAGTCCTGCATCTAGACTGCCACCATGTTTACCCAGAATTGCCTCAGGTAGTTATTCTTGAAGAGTCCTAGTGAAGGTATTTTTGGGTCCCAGAAGAAATAACAGGTCCCAAACCAATGGACTCTTTCTCAGCTTCCAGGAAAATCTCCTTTTCCTCATCTGCTTCCCAGGCTGGAAGTCTGTTGACAATTGGAGCTTTTCTCTCTCTGCCCCTCCTTTGGTGCTCCTCAGCTGATCTCTCCTTCAGCTTGGTTCCCCATTGCTACCCCCTGGATCTCTCTTTCTTACATTAATTACATGGAGATAGACTACTACATAAAGTGCCCAGAGAAATGGGAGTGAGGAAGAGAATGCAAGTGGAATGTCTTGTAGGTGGCTTGGAGGTGAAGAAGTAGTCCACATAGGGCAGGATAAGGTGAGAGAAAGTTTGCCAGGTAGAGGGAAAGAGTAGTTCCAAGACACAACCGGGACTTTGAGGAGGAATTAGAGGTGATGGATTGAATGAAGAAGGCATTGTTTAGAGATGTGGTAGTAGTCTCTCAGAAGCCAAGAATGACTATTGCCTTTGTGCATTATCATCTATTGATGTACCCTCATGTGGCTTTGGAGTCCAAAGGCTGAGGCGCACAGTGTGTGGCACATGGGGCCTGGGACTCCAGTTGTTACAGGAGGTGCGGTTGTGGCCTGGTGTCGGCGTTCACACACAGCGGCAAGACATCGATGTCGGTCATCTTCGAAGGTGGTGGCAGCATGGTGAATGTGGATTCTCCAGCTGCTTCTGACAGAGGCAGCGAGTTCTAGTTGCTTTGGTGTCATGCCAGCCCACTTCAAGTTGGACTTTGGCTGATCCTTGAATCTTTTCTCTGGTCGGCCTTGTTTCCTGAGTCCAGCTGACAGTTCACCATAGAATACCTGTCTTGGTATTCGCTGTGGGTCCATGCGGAGGACGTGTCCAAGCCATCGTAGCTGGGCTTGGAGGACCAGGACTTCGATGCTGGTGGAGTTGGCTCTGTCAAGGACTTCCTGGTTGGTGATTCGGTCCTGCCATCGGATCCTCATGATTGACCGGAGGGAGCGTTGGTGGAATTGCTCCAACTGATTCATGTGCTTCCGATATAGTGTACACGTCTCGCAACCGTACAGGAGCGAGCTGAGGACCACTGCGTTGTACACTTTGAGCCTCGTCGCAGTGCTTACACCGCTGTGTTGGAGGAATTTGCAGCACAGCCGCCCGAGTGCCTGGCTGGCCTTCTGGATCCTGGCATTAATCTTGTGGTCTAGGGACCCATCGTTGGCGATGGTGCTGCCCAGGTACTTGAAAGTGTTGACGTTAGAAAGCTGTGTGCCGTCGATTGTAATGCACGGCTGGTTCGTTGGCCTCCCTGGTGCAGGTTGGAGCAGCACCTCTGTTTTGCTGAGGCTGATCGTCAGGCCAAACCGTTTTGTTGCGGTGGAGAACCTGTCCACAATGATTTGGAGATGATTTTCTTGGTGGGCCATGAGAGCACAGTCATCTGCAGAGAGAGCTTCCAGGATGAGTCTCTCTGTTGTCTTTGTTTCTGCAGTCAGGCTGTGAAGGTCGAATAGTGAGCCATCCAGTCAGTATTTGATGTAGACGCCCAGGTCTAGATCCATCACAGCATGTCGTAATACTTGGGTGAAAAATAGGTTGAAGAGTACTGGAGCGAGGACACAGCCTTGTTTCACACCATTGGAGATGTTGAAGCGATCGGAAGTCTCTCCACCAGATAGGACTTCCCCTGTCATGTCGACATGAAAGAGCTGGATCAGTTTGACGAATTTTGCTGGGCAACCGAGCTTGCTGAGCATCACCCACAATGCATCCCTGTTCACTGTGTCGAATGCCTTTGTCAGGTCTATGAAGACAATGTAGAGACTCAGGTTCTGCTCAAGGCATTTTTCCTGCATTTGTCTCACCGTGAAGACCATGTCGATGGTGCTGCGATCTGGTCAGAAGCCACATTGTGATTCAGGCAGGTTCTGCTCTGAAACAGATGACAGGAGTCTGTTGAGTATGACACGGGCGAGGATCTTTCCGGCAGTGGAGAGTAGTGAGATGCCTCTGTAGTTGTCACAGGCTGCTTGTGTGCCTTTGTTCTTGTATAGGGCTACGATGGAGGCATCTCTGAGTTCTGGGGGCATGTCTTCCTCTTCCCATATGCTGGTCAGCACTATGTGGAATACCTGAAGAGCCTTTCCATTTAAGGCCTTGTACACCTCAGTTGGGATCCCGTCTTTACCGGGTGCCTTGCCTGCACTCATTTGTTTAATGGCTTTTTGGACTTCCTCTATTGAAGGAGCGATGTCAAGTTGCTTGTAGAGATATTTAATACATAAAATATGTCACAATTTGCTCATCTGAAAATGGGGTCAATGATAATTGCACTATTTCCCTGCCAGGGTAGGTATGACAAAAATGCCGTGTAAACCTTAAAGTATTATGGAAACATCATTTTTTATATTTAAAATCCATATCTAAACTGTGATACAGTGAATGTTGGTGAGTTAGAAAATGCCTAAGATGTCTTTATTTCCTTTCATTCTCATAAATAAATACATTCTTTCTCAAAATCAATATTAAGTATCTTCTTCAAGGCAAAAGAGCAGTAAGGGTTAGGCAATCAAGGTTAAGAGACTTGACCAGGGTCACACAGCTAGGAAGTGTCTGAGACCAGATTTGAACCCAGGTCCTTAGGATTCCAGTCCTTGTGCTTTGTCCAATGTGTACGCAGCTGCTCATTTCTTATTTCCTTTAGCACAATCCATTTTATAGAGAAGACATTAAATAATTATTTAGTGGAAACATTTGTTTAATGCTTCTTGACTTAAAAAAATACCTCCTTGAGCCCAAGGTCTATTTTCTTTTTTTGTCTTAGTATTGCTAATATTTAAGAACAGTACAATACCTAGCACACTGAGTAATGGGTGCTTATATATAATAAATGCCTCTTGAATTTAATCATATTGGACTGAATGAAAGATAAATGATCTTCAACAATGAAACTTATCTGGGAAGTCCAAATTTTGCATGAAGTAGACTAGCCCAGTGCTTGAGTTTGATCTGGTCCACTGTGATAGAAGTGAACATTAGGAATTATGGGTATTTATGAACAAATGTTTCTTCTCTTCCTTTCTTTGTCATTCCTGCCCATTGGTAGTCCCATGAAAATAGATGCTCATTATCCCACCCAGTTAATTAACCTAAACCAAGGAGACTCTTTCTCCTGTTTGGAAACAGGTTCGTCACAATGTGAATCAAAAATGCCTTCCTTGATGCTCAGTCGAATAAATTTACTCAAGAGTTCTTATATGAATTCCTGGCAATCACAAGTAAAAATCCATTACCCAGACAGTTGGGCTTATAGGGAGGTGCTGAGACACTTCCCCATTTTTCATAAGCTGGAATCATTTTCCTTCCCTTTCCAATTTGCTATACTTAACTGCCTCTGCACAGATTTATCCGCCCATGGCTAGCTCTCCATCTTCCCCGTTACGGATCTCTGAGGGATAACTGAAAGGTTCTCTATAGAATGTCTACAGCTAAATACAGTTTGCCAGATGGTCCTGACATCTCTTTTATATCCAACATATGAGTATCTTGAAGGATGAAATGAAGCTTCCTGTCCTTGGAAGTCATAAAACAAGTGTCGTTCCTAGTTCACTCAGAGTTACTGATATGTTTCTGTTTCCAATGAGAGTCAAAGCTTCTCTTTAAGCAGTCCAGGTTGTGGCAAGCTAGCAGAAGAAAGGAGAGCCTGAGGATGGTCATCAATGAACTTTGTTCTTAATTCTGCTCAGATATGCAGCTGGATCTCTCTGTGATGACAACAACATGGGTGAATCTGGGGATGAAAAGTCAGAGATCCTCTCACTGTCTGCTGTCCCGACCATCCCCTCCATGGGAGAAATGATCTCTCTCACCCCCACTGACTTTAAGCTTCAGATAGAGAGAACCCTGGGGTTATGGATGGTGTGCTGGCATCAGAGGCAGAGAACTTGGGTTCAAATGGTAGGTCTGCCTCTTACTAACTGCGTGGTCCTGAAAAAGCCCCTTCTCTTCTGTGTGCATCAGAGCCCTTAGCTATAAAATGATTTAGACTGAGCTGCTTCCAGGGACAGATCTATAAGGTCATCCAGTATAACTCCTTCATTTAAAAGGTGAAGAATCTGAGACCAGACTTATTCAAGGTCAATAGAGAATCAGAGGCACAGAAAGGACTCCAACCTAAGTCCATGGTAACAAATCCTATGATTTTTATGGAGGACTAATATTAGAAGTGTTTTCTGTGAACTGAAAGAGAATTGAAGGCATTATTGATCATTTGAAATTATGATGGATTGTGTGAATCTGGGAGGCCTGCTTGCTGCTCTGGTGGAGTGTACATTTTCAGGACAGAGGGCTCCCAGAAGAACAGCACCATAATGCTTCTATGTGAGGCAGATAATCAGAGAGTGGTGTTAACAACATCTTGTGTCTATGAGGGTTGGGGAAACAACACTGGTTTTCTGAGTGGATAAGAATCTGGCAAGGAAGGTCAAGAGAATCATCCTAGAAAAAGAAGCTTTTACAAGTTCTGTGGTCATGAGAGAGATCTTTTATGAGTCTACTCTATTCTCCCCCAACTAACACACACACACACACACACACACACACACACATACACGCACATAGACACTCACAGTCTTGCTCAAGGATTTCTGATGTGCATGACGTTCCTTCAGATTGGCTTTTTTTCCTTTTTCCGTGGGGGGATATATCACAGGTACCCCAAAGGGAAGGCAAATCAATGGTTTATCATTTTGGCATCCAGCCCAATTACTTCCATTTACAAGCCCATGGCGTGTGATTTAGGAACTATTTCTTTGTTGTGTGAATTTCTGACACTTTTGATGGTTCTTGTGGGATCTGACATGGAAAGAAAATTTCATTCTTGACCTTTTCTCTAAGTGTTTTACTGATACATATTCTCTGAAATACCATATTCATGTCTTCTTATAGATTCCCCATTCAAAAAATACATCACCTGTATCAAGAGGTAAAATTACTCAAATTTTATACTGTCTTCTCTTTATCTCTCTGTTTCCTTCTCTATCTCTCTGTATATCTCCAGATTCTCATTTTATGTCTAAATTAGAGACAGTTGGTTGAGCAATGGGTAGATTTCTGGGCCTGTACTAGCCATAACCTAAATTTGAACCTAATCCCCAAAACTACTGACTGTGTGACCCTGGGCAAGTTAGTCACTTGACCTCTATCTGCCTTGTTTCTTCAACAGTAAAATGAAAATAAAAACACTTACCTTACCCAGTGATTATGAGGATCAAAGGAGATAACACTGGTAAAATACTTAGTACAGTGTCTGATGCTTGCTTGCTTCCCTTCCCTTCCCTCCCTCTTACTAATCCATTGACTGTCAACCAACAGTAGACTTAAGGATGACTCCTCAATCAATAGTGAGTCTTATCTTCTCTGTTAAAATATAATCTATTCTGTTCATTTTGCTGTTATTGGTGTTTCTCTTGTCAAATACCTACTAATGATTTGTTGAAGGTTGTGAAATGGAGGGACGAGATTTCAGTGTAATTTCCAAGCCTTTGCCCTCTTATATTTCTTTTTTCCTAGTTCAAGCTTTCCAACTATTTCTTTTTTTAATTAATTTATTTAGTCAATTTAGAACATTATTCCTTGATTACAAGAATCACATTATTTCCCTCCTTCCCTTACCCCCACCCTTCCCACAGCCAATGCACAATTTCATTAGGTATTACTTGTGTCCTTGATCAGAACCTATTTCCATGTAGTTGGTGTTTGCATTAGGATATTCATTTAGAGTCTACATCCCCAGTCATGTCCCCTCGACCCATGTATTCAAGCAGTTGTTTTTCATCTGTGTTTCTATGCCCACAGTTTTTCCTCTGAATGTGGATAATGTTTTTTCTATTAGATCCCTCCAAGTAGTTCAGGATCATTACATTGCTACTAGTAGAGAAGTCTATTATATTCGATTGTACCACAGTGTATCAGTCTCTGTGTACAATGTTCTCCTGGTTCTGCTCCTCTCGCTCTGCATCACTTCCTGGAGGTCCTTCCAGTGTCCATGAAATTCCTCCACTTTATTATTCCTTTTAGCACAACAGTATTCCATCACCAACATATACCACAATTTCTTCAGCCATTCCCCAATTGAAAGGCATCCCCTCATTTTCCAATTTTTGGCCACCACAAAGAGCGCAGCTATGAATATTCTTGTACATTTTTCCTTATTATCTTTTTGGGGTGCAAACCCAGAAGTGCTATGCTATTACTGGATCAAAGGGCAGAAGGTCTTTTAGCTCCCTTTGGGCATAATTCCAAATTGTGCTCCAGAAGAGTTGGATCAATTCACAACTCCACCAGCAATGCATTAATGTCCCTACTTTGCCGAATCCCCTCCAGCATTCATTACTTTCCTTTGCTGTCATGTTAGCCAATCTTCTAGGTCTGAGGTGATACCTCAGAGTTGTTTTGATTTGCATCTCTCTGATTATAAGAAATTTAGAAAACTTTTTCATGTTCTTATTAATAGTTTTAATTTCTTTAACTAAGAATTGCCTATTCATGTCACTTGTCCATTTATCAATTGGAGAATGGCTTGATTTTTATACAATTGATTTAGCTCTTTATAAATTTGAGTAATTAAACCTTTGTCAGAGGTTTTTGTTGTGAAGATTGTTTCCCAATTTGTTGCTTCCCTTCTGATTTTGCTTGTATTGGTTTTGTTTGTACAAAAACTTTTTAATTTAAAGTAATCAAAATTATTCATTTTACATTTTGTGGTTTTTTTTTCTAACTCTTGCTTGGTTTTAAAAGTCTTTCCTTTCCCAAAGATCAGACATGTACACTATTCTGTGTTCACCTAATTTGCTTTTAGTTTCCTTCTTTACATTCAAGTCATTCACTCATTCTGAGTTTATCTTGGTGTAGGGTGTGAAATGTTGATCCAAACCTAATCTCTCCCATACTGTCTTCGAATTTTCCCAGAAGTTTTTATCAAATAGTGGGTTTTGGTCCCAAGAGCTGGGATCCTTGGACTTATCAGCATTTTGATTTCTACTCCTAGTCCTGCCTTTTCTTCTTTCACTATTTCCTTCTATACAATGTTTTGTTTTTAATCAGTCTCTCTAAGTCCCACTCTTATTTTACTTCCCTTTCTACCCACATCCCTTCTTATTCCCCCCTTATTTTCTTTACAATCTTTTTAACCCCCCACCCCCACCCTCTCCCTCCTGTGTACTGCTTCTCTCCCCACCAATCCATTTGTTACCCTTCTACTTCCCTATTGGGCACAAATCCATTCTCTGCCCCATGTGTTAGATTGTTCTTCCCTCTTTGAGTCAATTTCCATGCACATAAGAGTTGAGTATTTCCTATTTCCAACCTCTTTACCCTTCCAGTGTATTGATGTTCTCCCCCCTTCCACCATGAGCTTCTTTGTGACATATAAATTTACCCCCTTTTGTTTCTTTTCCCATTTCTTTTAGTATTAACCTCTTTTTTAGCTCTAGTTGTTTATATATATATATATGTATATATACACACACATATATGTTTTATGCATATATACATCTATATACATATTTATGCCTTGGCATTTCATTCTATACAGTTTGTCACTGTTCCCTCTAAGTGTAATTCTTCTAGCTACCTAGGTAATAATAACAATTTTTAAGAGTTACCAAGGACCTCTTTTCTTATAGGGATACATATTATTTTAACTTATTGGGTCTCTTAAAAAAAAGGTTTTTTTGTTTTTTTTTTGTTTGTTTTACTTTTTCCCCTCTTTTTAAATTACCTTTTGATGATTCTCTTGAGTTCTGTGCTTGGGCATCAAATTTTCTGTTCAAGTCTGGTCTTTTATTTATAAATGCTTGGAATTCTTCTATTTTGTTAAACAACCATACATAAGAATATAATTAGTTTTGCTGGGTAGTTGATTCTTGGTTGTAGACCTAGTTCCCATGCTTTCCAGAATATTATATTCCATGCCTTTCTGTCTTTCAGTGTAGATGCAGCCAGATCCTGTGTTATCCTCACTGTGGTTCCATGGTATCTGAATGACTTCTTCTTGGTAGCTTGTAATATTTTTTCTTTGGTCTGATAGTTGTTTTTTTTTTAATTTGGCTATAACATTCCTGGATGTTGTCAATTGGGGATTAAGTACAGGAAGTGATCTATGGATTCTTTCAATCTCCACTTTTCCCTCTTGTTCTTGAATATTGGGGCAGTTTTCTTGGATAATTTCCTGTAGTATGATGTCCAGGATTTTTCTTTTGTCATGGTCTTCTGGTAGACCAATGATTCTTAAATTGTCTCTCTTGGAATGATTTTCTAAATCTTCTGTTTTGTGAATGAGGTGCTTCAGATTTTCCTCAATTTTTTTTCATTCTTTTGGTTTTTTTATAGTGTCCTGCTGCCTTGTGAAGTCACTTGATTCTAGTTGTTGTATTTCATCCCTGGCTTTTTGGTCATCCTTCTCCTTCTGGTCTGATTTTATTTGGAGGTCATCTTTCATCCTCTTTGCCTCATCCTTCATCTCCTTTGCCTCATTTTTCATCTTTTTTGCCTCATATTACATCTCCTTTGCCTCATTTTCAAGCTGTTTGATTTTGGCTTTCAAGACACTTTTCTTGTTTTATTTCAAGTGCCTCTATTTCCAGATGATGTATCTTAGTTTTAAGTTCTTTTCACAGTTGTCTTCAGCCTCTCTTAATTGTGTTTTGAGTTGTATTTTGAGTTCTTCCAGAGTCTGTATCCAATTCTCTGGGTTTTCTGTTTTTTTGTTTGTTTGTTTGTTTGTTTTGGCTTGGTGTTCCCACATCCTTCTCTGTTCCTTTCGCTCTTTGCTCATTGCCTGTATAGAAGCGGTCGATTGTAATTTCTTTTTTCTTTTTCTATTGTTTGCTCATATTTAGCCCTTCTTTACTCCCTGCAGTTGCCTGAGCTCTTTCTCCTCTCATTTTTGTGGTTTTGGGCTTTTCTTTCTGCCTTCACCGTTGGAGCTTTGTCAATAAATCCCTCAGTGCAGTCTGTGGGGGAGGAGTGTGGGAGCTTGAGTTTCCCTTCCCTCTGGAAGCTTTCATGGGATTAAGTCCAGCAGTCTGTGGGGGAGGGGTGTTGGAGCTTGAGCTTCCCTTCCCTCTGGAAGCTTTGAGGGGATTAAGATCAGCTGAGTTGCTGGATGTGCCCTGAGGCCAAAGCCTCGGCAAGGGGCGGGGAAATATGGAGTGTCTCTGCTGCTCCAACTACTGCCCACTCTGCGGGCTGCGTTTCTTCTCTATCTGCTTCCCCACAGCCTGTGTTGGATGTTCTGAGCCTGGCACAGCTTTGCCCTCAAAGTACTCCCTCCAGACCAGTGCCTTTGCCTGCCCAGAGGTTCCAGCTGCCACTGGAGGCTTAGCACTCTAGGTGGGGGAGGGATCCTGGGACCTTCCTTCTTCCTTCCCCTTAAACCAGAGTGTTCTCTAATTTTGGCTTTGGGTGTCTGTACCTTTTAGGTTGAGTCCAGCAGGAGGGTTCCTTGGCTCTGTCTTGTTGTTAGGTTTGATTTTTAGTCCCCTAGGAGCATTTAGTTTTTAATAGGTATGGAAGGGTTTCAGAGGTCTGAATGTTTGCTTCCTCTATGCCACCATCTTCTTTCCATGTATTTCTAAGATAGATACTACAATGATTAGAGCACTGGACCCAGTGTCAGGTAGACATGATTTTAAATCCAGCCTTAAACATTAGCAATGTGACCCTGGGCAAGACACCTAACTTCTATCTGCCCCAGTTTCTTCATGGAATAATTTAGGACCTGCCTCCCAGAGGTGTTGTGATGATTAAATGAAATATTATTTCTAAAGTAATTCAAAAACCCCATTGCTGTTATTCCATTGTTTTCATGACCCTATTTGGGATTTTCTTGGCAAAGATAGTGGAGTGGTTGCCCATTTCCTTCTCCAGTTCATTATTAGAGATGAGGAAACTGAAGGTAAGTGACTTACCCAGGGTCACATGATTAGTAAGTGGCTGAAACTATTTTTGAACTCAGCTTCTCTTCATTGTAGACCTGGCTTTCTCTCCACCGTGGCTCCTAGCTGTCCACCTGGATATTCTTTTTCCATGTACAGCCTCAATTTTTTTTTATAAGACTTCAGAAGGATTTAGGCTCAGCTTATCATAGATCATAAGGACCCAGGAAGGGCTCTGGAAGACTTGTATTTTTTTCTGATATTTGTTTCTAGGTATCCAGAGAGGAGTAGAATCAATGTTGGCACAATTGTCAATCCACCTTCCACCAATTTGCCCACATGGGACTTCTAAAGCAGAGGTCTGGACCTACCTCTTGTAAACCTTAAAATTTCTTAGACTTGTGAATGTTGGAATTTTCACCATTGGAATGTGAACCCCATTGGCAAGGGAGGTTCCTCCTCCTCCCTTCTTAAGATTACTTTAGGAAAAAAACCTTTTGCTGAACAATGGAAAGGGCTGCAGCATAGATCAAAATTTAATTATTCCAATCTCCACCCTACTCAGGGTAACAGGATTTAGGAAGGGCTACAGCAAAGGATCAAGATTTAATTATTTGAGAATATGACCTTCAACAGACATGTGCAAAGCCACAGACCTCTGGGTGGTCCTGGGTTAAGGTAGAGCCACCATTGGCACAGGGAAGACATGGACAGTGATTGGTAGATGTGAGAACTGAGGGGAGGGAACTTGGATGGTTTCCTTAAAGATAGCGGGGTCTGAGGACTAGGGAGGTTGGTTGGAGAGGTGCTCTGAGAAGCTTGTTCTGAAGGAAGCTGGAGGTGGAGGCCCCTGAGACTGTTTCTCCATTTTGGTCACATGAGTGATAGGGACTGATCTCTTTCCTTTGCCTCAGCTATCTAAGGGCTTTGGCCTTTTGGCCCAGCCTAAACAGAGGGGGTATTTAAGCCCTATTCCCTTCTCTCCCCTTTCTCTCTCCCTCTCTCTCTTTATCTCTAATACCTTTCTTCCTCCTGTTTGTAATTAAACTCCATAAAAGTTTGACTGCTGACTTGAGTTTTCATTTAGGAATTACATAGCTGAATTCCTTGGCGACCTTAAATTAATATATATCAGTCTTTTAAAGTGATTTCCTTGTCACACTCTCCCTGGCACTGAAAGTGACTTATAGCTTGGAAGACAAACTAGACATTGTTCTAATCCAGCAAAATACTTCACATCCTGGATCCATCATCACTTTCCAGGCTTATTTCACATTCCCCTCTTTTGTGTCTTCAGTGCTTTTGCTAAACTGACCTACTTGTTATTCCCTTTGCCTGACAATCCATCTCCCCTCTCCAAGTCTTTGTCTAGGCTATTCCATGTACATGAAATACACATTGTCCTCAACTCATTATCAAATCCTGAACTGGTTTTAGGGCTCAGTTGATAAGGTACATCCCTCATGAGTCCTCCAGCTTCTAATTCCTCCACCTACCCCATTATTTTGGATCTATGTTGCTTTGTACCACTTTGGTAGACATCTCTGCTGAAATAGAATGCAGGTTTCTTGATATTAGGGATATTTTCTTTTTGTGTTTAGATAACTATCTCCTACAAACAATTATGAAAAATAATGAAGAATGATGAGGAAGTTTGAGCAAAGCTTCTAATTATACAGCCTAGACTTGGTTGGAGGTTATTCCTAAGTTGTTTTTTTTCTCCTATTAGGATTCCCTGTACCAAGGATCAGTGATCTTTCCTGTAGATATTGACATCCAGGCTCAAGTGTTTCATCCTGTGTGTTTGTGGCTTACTGCCTGGTATTGTTGACAACTTTTAGACTGCTTCAAGTAGTTCAGTCTGAGGTCCGTGTGAAATCTTTTAGGCTTTCTATTATTCTCAAGCCAAAATGGCTTAATGGAGGGACATCAAAATGACCTGTTCTCATCTCAGGAATTGGCCCAATCTCTTCTCTCCTTATCCCATTCTTTCATGTTAGCCCAACAAGTAGGAACAGAAAGCCAAGTTCATTTACTCAGCACTTTTATGAATCTCTCGGTGAACTTTTCCACAACAAAATCAGCACCACATTCTTGGCTAGTTTTGAGGATCTCCTTTCCTGAATGACTTGAGGTTTCCACTTCATTTCTTAGAATGCTCCTCAGGTTGTGACATAGACCAGAAGTAACTGAAGTTTTTGCCTGCAGAATAGAAGCTCAGATAGGTCCTTCCAAGCTGGGAAGCTGAGATTACATGTTGGTGATGGACTCTGACTGATGCTCAAAGTCAAGCAAAGTGAGGCTTAGGTTTTGTTCCATTGAGGCTGACTACCATGGACACAACAAAGCATTAAGTTGCCTTTCCAGATTAGGAGAACTTGGGATGCATGTCAGTGGAGAGAACAACAGCCCGGCACTGAGGAAATCACAGATCTAAAATGTTCAGGAAAAACTGATAACAATATGCTGCTTCTAGTCTCCAGGGAGATTGAGTGATATAGTAATGGAGAAAAGTGCTCAAGATTGAGAGGTGAGGGATGGGAAAAAAAAGCGAAAGAAAGAGAGATAATAGTGATGAGCTTTCATCTATCTTCCTCAAATACCTACTGTATAACAGTCACTGAGTGTGGTGGAGGAGATGTAGAGAGAGGAGGGCACTAACCTCTCTAGTGCAGATACTTATCACCTCTTCCATGGGTCACTTGCACTTTCTTCTCATCTTCAACTTCAATCAATCAAGCAACATTACTTAAGCATCTACTATGTGGCAGGCACTGTGCTGTGTGGGGATAGAAAAAGATCTAATGACAATCCTTGCCCTCAAGAATATAATGGGAGACAAAGAGATTATAAGGAAAAAGACTTGTACAAAAATATTTATACCTGCACTTTTTTTGTGGTGGTAAAAAAAACACACACACAAAAAAAACAAAAACAAAAAACTGGAAAATGAGAGGATGCCCTTTGATTGGGGAATGGCTGAACACATTGTGTTATCAGAAGGTGATGGAATACTATTGTGCTGAAAGGAATCATGAACTGGAGGGATTCCATGTGAACTGGAACAACCTCCAGGAATTGATGCAGAGTGAAAGGAACAGAACCAGGAGAACATTGTACACAGAGATGGATACACTGTGGCATAATTGAATGTAATGGACTTCTCTACTACCAGTAATGCAACGATCCAGGATGATTCTGAGGGACTTATGAGAAAGAACACTATCCACATCTAGAGGAAGAACTGTGGAAGTAAAAACACAGAAGAAAAACAACTGCCTGATCACATGGGTCAATGGGGATATGATTGGGGATGTAGACGCTAAGCAATCATCTTAGTGCAAATATCAATAATATGGAAATAGGTCTTGATCAATGACACATATAAAACCCAGTGGAGTTGCTCATTGGCTACTGGAGGGGAATGGGAAGAGGGAAGGGAAAGAATATGAATCATGTGACCATGGAAAAATATTCTAAATTAATTAATTAAATAAAAAATTTCAAATTAAAAAAAATATAACGGGAGAGACAATATGCCAACCAATACATACAAAGCAAGCTAAAATAGGATAGATAAATAGATCATTAACAGAAGAAAGGCATTGGAATGTCGAGTTTGGGGAATCCTTTCTGTAAAAGGTAGGATTTTAGTTGAGACTTCAAAGAAGTCAGAGAAGTCAGTAGGTGGAGTTGAGAAAGTAGAACATTCCAGGTATAGTCAGAGAGAATTTCCAGACCTGAGAAGTATATTTCATGCTTGGAATAACCAGGAAGCTAGCACCACTGTATTGAAGAATATGGGACAATTAGTAAAGGAGACTGAGAAATCCAACGGTGGTTTATTATGGAGAGCTTTGAATGACAAACTGAGAATTTAATATTTGATCCTGGGTGTAATAGGGAGCCACTTGAGTTTATTGAGTGGGAAAGTGACACAGTTGGGGCTTTAAGAAAGTCATAATGGTGAAAGAATTTGGGTAAATTGAGCGAGCCAGACCAAGCAATCAATCAGCTATTGCAGTAGTCAAGCTGTGAGGTGATGAAGGCCCCATTATAGTGGGGGCAGCATCAGAAGAGAGAAGGAGGTGCATCTGGGATACATAAAGGTGGAATCAACAGGTTTTGGCAACAGAGACAGTGAGGAGACCAGGATGACTTGTGGGATGCAAGGCTGAGGCACTGAGAGAATGGCATTGCCCTCAACATGTCACAGGGAATGGAGGAGGGGAGAACACGAGTTCCCCTTTGGACATGCTGAGCTCCAGATGTCTAGAGGACGTCCAATCTGAGATGTCTGATAGGCACTAGGAGGTGTCAGAATGGAGGTCAATAGAGTTTGGGGCAGGAAAGGTAGATTTGAGCATCCTTAGTGTAGTGAAGTCTATGAGGGTTGATGAGGTCACCAAGTGAATTCGACTTCAGCCTCTTCCTTGCCACTTTCCCAGCCCCTAAACTCCAGGGACTCCCAATGCTTCCACAAGAGCCTGTTCCCATTGCTCGGTCAGATCCAGTTGGCAGCTTCTCTTTAAACCGTGCAGAGGGAGAGCCTTTGGAAAGATGAAGTGCCATTTCCAGATAAGCCCTTCAGAAGTTATTTGTCCAGCCCCCAGCCTTTAGCAAGGCAGCTTGTACCTGGCCAGTGCAGTAGAGTCTGTTGGGTACAGTTTTTACAGCTGCCCTAATCGGGCAAGTCATCCACTCTGGGAATATGGAGACCAAATGTGGGGCGACTGTGTGCAGTCTTGCCGTGCCTGGAAACATCGTGCCAGATTGCCGTTTTCCAGAATTCGGTTATGAGAAACTCAAGTGAGAGAAGATGCTGTTTGGCGTCCAGGATTCGCATGTGGAATCTGGGCTGTCAGAACTTGAGTCAGTTGGTAAGATGATTCCCAATCCTCCTCTCCCTAAGATGCTGCTATGAATATATTCTGCGTGTGTGTATATATACACACACACACATACCTACACAGAGACACAAGTATGTCTGCATGTGAATAGACAGAGAGAGACTCACTCACATAATCTGAAATAGCAGCATTCATCATTTGGGCGTTTTTGTACTTGCGTAGTATTCGTGCTCCTTTGGGTCAGGGTGGTCATCTCCCCAGTGCTGGATCCAGGGCAGGCACACAGTGGGACTTTAATGGTCCCTGAATAAAGCTACCTGGAATAGAAGTCATTCATCTGCCTGTATCTCTGAGAAGTCAGCAAGGAGATTCCAGCGCGTGCCTTTGAACGTTCCGGATAAAGCAAAGCTAGACAGATAATAAAACAAAAGGTCAGCTTAGCACATCAAGGAAGAGGAGGTTTAATCAACAAGGACTAAAGGGTTCACACATTTTTTAGCACTTTAACAACTGTATCACTTAGAGACAGAGTCTATATTTCACAAAGCAATTTCTTTTCCCTTCAAGGCTCTGATGGCCATAGACGAATTTTTCAATTTCATATTAAAAAAGGGCAAGGATTAGATGCTTTAGAAAATACCGTCAAGTTGAAAGACATCTTCAGGGTTTTTAGGAGAAAATCCAGTGTTAAAAGAAATGTGTTTATTAATGTTTAATCCATGAAATAAACAAATCTTGTGCCTGCCTATCACAGTGCAAGATCTGTAGCATCCCTAATAAAGGACTGAATCTTATTTTTTGTGATTCTGCTTTTTGATGTACCTATAACTCAAATTCATGGATACTCACTCTGAAAAAGATGACATCCACTTCCTGACTAGGAAAGATACTGTGTAGAGTCTTTATGTTTCAATTCCCAGCTCTGTCAGCATCTGGTCCTTTACCTCTCTTGAAACACTCATCCTAGATTTGATTGATACCCTTTTTTGTGGGTTTTGCGTTGCCTAAAAATTCTTCCAGTATCCCTTCCGCTTGCGAAGAGTCCTCCCTTACAATGAATATTTTAAAGGTGGTGGGGCTTTTGTAGAAAACTGATCGATATGTCACAAATTCTAAAAATATCTAGTTAATGATATATACCATTGGACCTCCAACCTTCACCAGGGGTTAGGATGGGGTTGTTTTCTTATCTCTCTTCTCTAGAGATTTTTTATTTTTGTAGTTTCTGACACTTAGTATTGATACTCTATATTACTTCTTTACCTTCGCTTCACATATTCTGAATCATCTTATGTAAAGCTTTCCAAGGCTCTCTGTATTTATCCAATTTATCATTTCTTACATCAGCACATTGTTACATTACATCCACATGCCACAGTTAGTTTCATCATGTTCACAATCAAAGCACATCTATCATATTCCTCATTTTGGGCTACCAAAAGTAAATATTTTCATGTATATTGACACTTGCTCCTTTTCCATGATCTTTTTGGGGCCTACTAGTAGTATTCTAGTACTAGAATTTTTAGGTAAAGGGATGTAGATATTTTGGTAACTTAATTTGAAAAATACCAATTTGCTTTCCAAAATACTTGTACTGGCTCTTGGTCCCACCAACTATGCTCTTGTGCTCCTGTGTTCTCAAAACTCTTCTGAACATTGACTACTCCCATTTTTCATATGTTCTAGTTTCCTGAAAATACATTTAAAAACTTGGGGTTTTGATTTGCCTTTAATTTTGGAGCTTTTTTGTAATTTGGAGTTCTCTTTCATAATGGTGATGCTTGTAGATCTTTTTAGATCTTCTTTTCCATATCCTTTTGCCTCTTATCTATTGGAAAATATTTGGGGTTACATGTAAAATATTATACATATTATCTACACAAAAATACATCTATAAATATCAGAATATATACATACCTATGTGTGTACATGTATACACATATAGCTGCCTATATGTCTTTTTTTTTAGCCTGACCTTATGTATTAGAATAAATACTAAATATTCATTCTAAGGCAGAATATAGGTAAGGACTAGGCAATTGGGGTTAAGTGACTTACCTTTGGTCACACATCTGGAACCTAGTTGCTTAGGACTCCAGGCCCGGCACTTCATCCACTGCCTCTGTCTATATATCTTAATTCAAAATCATTACATGTCAAATTTGGTAGATTTTTTCTCTTTTCTTAATTAGGGTACAATTTTTTCATATGGTAACTTTTAAATTTTATTTAATCATATAATTCATATTATATAGTAATCAATTTTATTATTTATAATTGCCCCAAACCTTTGTCTAAGAATACCTTTGTCAATTGGAATTAAAAACATATGACCTCTTTTCCCTAAATATTTTATACTATGATATTTAGTATTGAAAACATACATACACTTAGAATTCATTGTGGAATATTGTATATGGTATTGGTCAAAATTTGATCTTCCAAACTTTTCCCAAGAGTTTTCCCAACAACTATTACCATATAGGAAGTTCTTCCTTAATAAATGTATGTTTATAGGCTCATCCAACACTGATTTGTCCACCTCTTTTCTGATTATTTTTTACCTTTGTCACTAATCTACTTCTCTGGTTTTAAATCATTATCAAAGGATGTTGAGTGCTACTTTATAATTTGATAGCTGGGCATTCTCTTCCCCCTTCATTTATGTTAGTATCATTGTGTTGATATTACAGAATTTTTTATATATACAAATGGATATATATATATACACATATTTGTGGGCATGTATGCATGTATGTGTATATTCATTAATTTTATTCCATGAATATTTTTTTTCCTCACAAGTCACCCTTTTTCAGTTTGACTGGACTAGCAAACAAGTCTGGCAACACACTCTTAATATTGATCTTTTGTTCTTCAAAGTTAATTTTATTATTTTTTTCTAGTTCTATAAAATACTTTTTTGGGTATTATGGCACTGAACAAGTAAATCAATTTAGGTAGAATTGTCATTTCTACTAAATGAGTTCAGTTTACCAATGAGAAATTAATATTTTTACAATTGTTTAGATCTGATTTTATTTGTGTGAAAAGGACTTTGCAGTTGTGCTCATGCAATTCCTATGTTTGTCTCAGCAAGTAATATTCCCAAGTATGGCATGTCTAGAGTTTGTTGGGGTTTTTTTTGTTTGTTTGTTTGTTTGTTTGTTTTGTAATGAAATTTCCCTTTCATTCTCTTTCTCCTGGATGTTGTTGGCAATATTCAGAAAGTTGATGACTTATGTTGGTATATTTTGTATCCTGTAACTTAGCTAAAATTCTAATTTCAATTAGTTTTCTAGTTGATTCTCTGGGATTCTCAAAAATGTACCATCATATTATCTACAAAGAGTAATTGTTTAGTTTCTTCATTTCCTACTTTAATTCCTTCAATTTCTTTTTTCTTCTCTTATTGATAAACCTGGTATTTCTACTACAATATTAAATAATTGTGGTGATAATGAGTATCCTTGCTTCACTCCTGATCTTATTGGGAAAGTTTTTAATTTATCCCCATTCCAAATGATTCCAGCTGTAGTTTCACATAGAATCTACTTCTCATTTTTAGAAATGACCGATTTATTCCTATGCTTTCCAGTGTTTTTGTCAGGAATGTGTCTTTTAACTTGTCAAAGGCTTTTTCTGCATCTATTGAAATAATCATGTAATTTCTATTAGTTCGGTTATCAGGATGGTCAATTATACTGAGAGTTTTCCTAATATTAAACCAGTTCTGCATTTCTGGTATAAATTCTACCTTGTCATACTCAATGATCACTGTGATATATTTCTGTATTCTCCTTTATATTATTTTATTCAACTTTTTTGCATCAATATTCATGAAGGAAATTGACCTATAATTTTCTTTCTTTATTTTTGTTCTTCTTGGCTTTGGTATTAGCACTATGTTTATATTATAAAAAGAATTTGGGAGTGCTTTTTCTTTGACTATTTTCCAAAATAGTTTATAAAATGTTGGGATTATTCTTTAAATGTTTGAAGAATTTTCCCTAGAGATTTTTTTTTCCTTAGGGAGTTTATTGATGGCTTGTTCAAATTTTTTTTTCTGATATAGGATTATGTCAATATTACATTTCCTTTTTTGTCAATCTGGGTAATTTATATTTTTTGTAAATATTCATCCATTTCACTTAGATTATCAAATATATTTGTATAGAATTGGACAACATAGCTCCTAATGATTGCTTCATTTTTTATACTGGTAATATGATTTTTCTCTTTTCCTTTCTTAAATAAAGTTAATCAATGTTTTATTTTTTCATAAAACCAAATTGTAATGCTATTTATGAGTTGAATGGATCTCTTTTTATTTTATTAATTTCTCCTTGGATTTTTAGGATTTGCAACTTAGTCTTTAATTGGGGATTATTAATTTGTTCTCTTTCAATTTTTTTAGTTGCATGCCCAATTCATTGATCTCTTAAAAAAAATTTTTTATAACCCTTACCTTCTGTCTTGGAGCCAATAAACAGTATTGACTCCAAGGCAGAAGAGTGGTAAGGTAATTTCCCAGGGTCACACAGCTGGGAAGTGTCTGAGGCCAGATTTGAACCTAGGACCTCCCATCTCTAGGCCTGACTCTCAATCCACTGAGCCACCCAGCTTCCTCCCATTGATCTCTTTTAAAAATTTTATTGATAGTATATAGAGAGATTAAATTTTCCCTATATACTGCTTTGACTGTATCCAATAAATTTTGATATGTTGTCTCCTCAATGTCATTCTCTGTAATGAAATCATCATCTCTATAATTTGGCCTTTTACCCACCCATTTTTAGAACTAAACTCTTTAGTTTCCAATTAATTCTAGCTTTCCATGATCATAGTTGATTATAATTTTTATTACTTTGTAATACAAAAAGGATGAATTTATTATTTCTGCGTTTCTGCATTTGGTTGTGAAGTTTTATGCCAAAATACATGATTCATTTGTGTATAAGTGTCATGTACTGATGAAAAGTGTAATAAATAATGATGGTAATTGATAACTAACAGATCAGGCAGTTATCTTCTTTCTTCAGTCTTTCCCTCCTCCTTCTATACCTCCCTTCCTCCCCCTTCCTCCCTTTTCCTTCCCTCCCCCCTTCCTTCTTCTTCTTCTGGTTTCTCTAAATCAACTCAGGGGTGAGTTTATGATGTTTCAAATGAGATACTCTTTCTCTTCTTTATCTTAAGTAAGGGATTTATTTGGGGAAGACAGGAAGGAATAAGGAATGGAGGTAAGAGGGTTAAGGATTTCCCTAATACTACAATGAATCTTAGGATTAGAGGATGTTGGAATATAGTTCAATTGAGAGAAATGATTGATAGGTCTGGAAGTTCAGTCACTATCATCAACAGAGCAAGTCAGAGAGATATCTGGACTTTTATCCTTCTTTCTTCTGCCTTCTAAGTCACCAGACCACCCCTTTAACAAGAAACACATCTGAGACAGATAGACACACAGAACAAAGGTAAGGTGGTAGAGCATAATTTATTGTGCTTCAACTAAAGTTTAAAAATAAAGGAGTAGCAATTATGATCTCAGGCAATGTTAAAGAAAAAAATAGATCTCTTTAAAAGAGATAAGAAGGGAAATAAGAAGATACCATAGACAATGAAGTAATAGCAGCATTATAAAATACTGGAAGACATAAACTGTTGCAGATAAGAGTTGGAGCCTTAAATTGTGACCGCAGAAAATATGTTTTCAAGACAGTGCCTTGTTTTAAATCAAATATAAGGTTTTCCAACTAGTATAGAGTTTTACTGTCTATTCCTTACAGAAGTTCATTTAATTTTTCCTTTAAAGTGTGGAGTCTATACTATTTGGTGCTGTGAACCTTAAAAATTCTCAGACCCTACTTCATAAGATTTGGTTAAGACCATTCCCCATTTTAAACAAGAATGAAGAAGAATGAAGGAACTTAGATCAGGAATGTGAGACCTCTACTTAGATCAGGAATGTGAGACCTCTACTCCACCCCTACTTAAGCGTGCTATAGGGGAAGAAACTCCTTGATGAACAATGAAAAATACTTAAACCCATACTTATAGTAAGGCAAAAGTTCTTAAGCTGTGCCTATTTTTAGATCTAATACAAAAGGGTGCTAAGTACCTATAAAGGTCAGGCAACTTGTGAATTTATAAGGAGCAAAGAGGTGAGAAACTTACTCAGAGGTTTTTTTCAGGTGTGAACTTAATCAAAAGTTCAAGCCTTCTTAGGTGTGAATTTTAAGAATAGTCTGTCCTTTGGAAAACGTCTACTGTGATTGGTAGATGGGAGAACTTAGGGGAGGTGATATAGGAGAAAATTCCCTTTAAAAGGAGATGAGAAACTGAGAGAAGAGGAGTCTCAGAGGAACTCTCTCTGGAGATGGCAGCTGGCCAAAGCTGAACTGGTGTCTCTCTGAACACTAGAATGCTTGCTTGGACAAATCTTGTGGTGAGTGGATAAAAGACTGACTGATCTCTCTCTTGGGGATTGGGCCTGGGCTGGCCTGGGCTGGCCTGGGCCAACCTCTCTCTTTCTCATTATTTCCTTTTTCTCTCTCTCTCCCTTTCTTTAATTCCTCATTTGTATTAATTAAAATCTCTATAAAATCCAGTTGACTTCAGTATATTTCATAATTGGGAATATTTCCCTGGCGACCACCTTTTTAAAACAAGGCACTGTCTTGAAAACATATTTTCTGCAGTCACAATTTAAGGCTCCAACTCTTATCTGCAACAGTTTATGTCTTCCAGTATTTTAATTATTACAGTGCATACGTGTATAATGCTGCTATTACTTCATTGTCTATGGTATCTTCTTATTTCCCTTCTTATCTCTTTTAAAGAGATCTATTTTTTCTTTAACATTGCCTGAGATCATAATTGCCACTCCTTTATTTTTAAACTTTAGTTGAAGTACAAT
This sequence comes from Monodelphis domestica, assembly GCF_027887165.1. Taxonomy (NCBI): domain Eukaryota; kingdom Metazoa; phylum Chordata; class Mammalia; order Didelphimorphia; family Didelphidae; genus Monodelphis; species Monodelphis domestica. The sequence continues at coordinate 3,570,946 of NC_077227.1, read as the reverse complement.
AAATTATGCTCTACCCCCTTACCTTTGTTCTGTGTGTCTATCTGTCTCAGATGTGTTTCTTGTTAACAACATATCATAGGTTTCTGGATTTTAATCTACTCTGCTATCCACTTCCATTCTATGGGTGAATTCATCCCATTCACATTCACAGTAATGATTACCAACTATTCCCCTCCATCTTATTTCCCCCTTTCAATCCTGTTCTTTCTCTTTCCATTTACTTTGTCCTGACTCACAAGTGTTTTGCTTTTTCATCATCACCCCTCTTCATTTCCCCCTCCCTTCTATTACCCCCACCCTTATCTTATTCCCCTTTTACTTTTCTATAGGGTAAGATAGGATTCTATACCCAAATGAATATGGCTGTTATTCCTTCTCTGAGCCAGTTCTGATGAAAGTAATTGCCCATCACCACCCTTATCCTCTCCTCTCCCCTGAAATAATTTTTTCATGCCTCTTTAGGTGAGAAAATTTACCCAGTTTTTCCACTCCTTTCCCTTTTCTCTCAGTGCAAGCCTCTGTTTCACCCCTTAGTTTTATTTGTTTTTGCATATCATGGCATACTAATTAACCTATTCTATCACACTCCGTTTATCTATCTATCTATCTATCTATCTATCTATCTATCTATCTATCTATCTATCTATATCATAGGTATAGATAGATAGATAGATAGATAGATACTATAATACTAATTTAAAAATATCTTTCCATGTAGGAATATAAACAGTTTGACTTTATTGAATCCCTTAATTATTTTCATTATCTTTTTTATGCTACTCTTGAGTCTTGTATTTGAACATCAGATTTTCTGTTTATGTGTGGTCATTTCATTAGGAATACTTAGAAATTTTCTATTTTAGCATATGACCATTTCCTCCCATAAAGAATATACTCAGATTTATTTGGTAGGTGATTCTGGATTGTAAACCTAGTTCCTTTGCCTTCTGGAATATCATTTACCAATCCTTCATTCCTTTAATATGGAAGCAGCTAAATCCAATGTAATCTTAACTGTGCTTCCATGGTATTTGAATTGTTTCTTTCTGGCTGCTTGCCATATCAAATTTGGCTAAAATATTACTGGATATTGTCATTTGGTGATTTATCTCGAGGTGATTGGTGAATACTTTCCATATCTATTTCAATCTCTTGTTTAAGAATATCAGGGCAGTTCTCTTTGTTAATTTCTTGTAATATGATGTCTAGACTTTTTTGAAAAAAATCATGTCTTTCAGGTAGTTCGATAATTCTAAAATTTTCTCTCCTGGATCTATTTTCTAGGTAAATTGTTCTTTCAATGAGATATTTAATGTTTTCTTCATTTTACATTTTTTTGATTTTTGTTTTTTGATATCTCATGTAGTCATTAGACTTTATTTGACCAATTTTATTTTAAAGTATTTTTTCAATGAGCTTTTGAATCCCCTTTTCTATTTTGTAAATTCTATTTAAAAACAACAACAACTATTTTATTTAATTTTTGTACCTCTTTTTCCATTTGGCCAATTCTGTTTTGCATTGCTTTCAATTCTCTTCCCCATTTTTCTTCTCTTTTATGACTTTTGTAATCCTTTTAAAGACCTTCAGATACTGGATATTCACATTTTTATTTGAAGTTTTTCATGTTTTTTTTTTTATTTCACTGACCACTTCTGAGTATGTGCTTTGCTCTTCTTTATCTTCATAATGAATTTTTTTATGATTAAGTTGTTTTTTATTCAATTAAAAATGTTTGTTTCCTAGGTTTTCCCCTTCAACTTTTATTTTTATTTAATAGTGTTCAGAGCAGACCCTTTTTTAAATTTTAGCTTTTCTTTGAAGTTACTCTCTGCTCTAGTTCTGGGTTCCTACAAGCTTTATTTCTGAGATAGAATAATGGTCTGTGGGCTGGACTCTGAAAAGCCACCGGCAATTCAGTCTCCCCCTCAAATGTAAGTACTGATGGCTTGCAGGACTCAGAGCACTCTTGTGCTGGAGCTCAGGGCCTAAGTCCAAGGTTGGGCAGGGGCTCCAAGCCTCATTCTGGGCTTATACAAGTCAGGCATCCCTCAGGCGTTTTTGTGCTGGGGCTCAGGTCCTAACTGCAGGTTTGGGACAAGACTCTGGGCCTCTGCTTGGGCTTCTACCAGCCAGTCACAGTGCCAGCTGCGTTTTGCTAGGATTTAGGACCTCACCCCCTGTTCGTGTTGGGCTTGGAAGGGTGGGTGAGGAGGTGCTCTGTTGTTGTCAAGGCTTCAAAGCTGGTGCAGCCCTAGCTTCAGTACCTGCAGTAGTAGGCATGAGGGGGCAGGGATTTACAGGGGGACTCCTTGGGGCAGCCTTGCTGCGGGCTGTGCTCTCTTTTCATCCCAGTGAACCAGACCCCTGTGTCTACCTGTCAAGTTATTTTATGCAGGAAAACTGCTTCACTCTGTCCCTTATTGGTCCCAGCAGTCAATGCAGTATTTATTCTGAAGTTAATTTAAATTTATTTGGACAGGATTCTTAGGGCACTTGCTAGTTGCTTTCCATGGCTCTCCTCCATCTTGGCTGCACCCAACAAATTGAAAATGAGTCTTTGCCAGCTAAATTTAACCACACCCTGATCTGTTCTCCTTTTTAGGGGACAAAATAGGGTGCTCCCTCCATCTGCTAGACAACACGGTGTTCCCTTAGAGACGTCCCTGGCCCTTGGCTGATGCCTGGTGTCTTTGACCAATCGTGGAAGCGAATGAGTATCTCAAACCCCGAGAACAAAGGAAAATGAATTCAACTTCTTTTGAGCTTCTAGCACCCAGCAGCAGAAGACACTATACACAAGGATCCTTTGGACACAGGTTTAGGCACCTGGCTCAGGACCTGGCACCTAGCTTATGATCAGTAAATGCTTGATGAATGGCTAACATTTATAAAGGGTTTAAGGATATGCCCGTCGCTGGGCTCAGCACTTGACACTTATTGAACCCTCATAGCCATCTCATGAAATAGGAGCTATTTCGTTATCCACATTTTACCAGTGAGGAAACTGAGGCAAACAAAGGTTAAGTGGCTTCGGGCAGGCAAAACCAGTTCTCATTGGGAAAGATCCTGACTGGTGGTGGGAAATGGGACTCATACTGAGGCAACAAGAACACGAAGGCAGGGATGAGGAGGAGAAGGGACATGGGGAGGGGCAATGGGGTGGAAGGTAGGATGATGGGGACATGGATGAGTTGGGGATGCCGCATCATGGACTGGAGATAGAAGAGGACTTCAGAGAGGAGTTTGAGGAATCATTTTCTGGGGCTACGGGAGGGAGTAGATTACTGTTGTCTGTGCCACCTCAGGACTAGTTCATTAGCATATTCAAATCGTCTCAGAATTCTTGGGAAACTTCTGACAGTTAACAGGTCAGCATCTCCAAACTGGCGGCACCATTTGGCGGTGGTCTTACTGCCAACATCTGGAGCCTGACTGCAGGTACTACTACTGGCTTCTGTTAAATCAAGCACATGTGGCCAGGGTGTGATTCTGGTTAATAGACGATATCGTTTGTAAATGACGTCCCTTTGATCTCTGGGACAGTTTGCCCCGGCTTTCAGCTCCCCTTTGCTGCTATTGCCCCTCCATACAGGCTATTTGGGAACTGGCAATGCCACAGTGGTGGTGAGGACCAGAAGGATAAAATGTTAACATACACGCCCAACTCGGGAGTGCCTGAAGCTAAATTTAAAGTCACGTCTTCGATCCACTGCATCCAATATAAAGGGATAGCTCACGAGGCAGAGGAGTGAATGCATGAATGGGTGACTGGCTCTTTGTTTTGTTCTCAGAATGGTGCCGATCTTCCAGAGGAGGCAAAACCAAGATATTGCTTTTCTTCAAGCAAAGCAGCGCTGGGGCTTCCTTTGTAATGGGCACATTTTAGCAAGCTAACAACAGTTTGGATCTGGACAAGATGTTCAAACCAATGTAGGAAGCGAAACATGAGCAACACATCAGATTTGTAAAGTCTGAACGCTTTATTTTTCGACACTCCTAAAAACTGGCTCAAGCTTTCAAGGGACACCTGAAAGAGGAGTCCTTGGACACGCTTCCTTGGCTCCCACTTTTCCTCTAGAACAGAGAAGCCCGGTGTTCCATTTGCCCCAGGATTAAGACAGATTTTCCATCACAGAAATATGTCCCGAGTAGAGGAAATCACGTCAAGACAGACCTTCACCAAGCACTCGTTGATCATTAGTGCTCCAAGGTTTGAGCCTCACAACAACCCTGTGAGGTAGGCAAGTTATTCCGACCATTTTACAGATAAGGACAGTGAAGCACAGAAAAAGTGACTCCTGACGGGCACGTAGCTTACTCTCCCATTATCACACCCTATTTTTTTTTTTACCACAGTCAACACTCATTATTGACCATTTGGCCCAAATGAGCAGTTGTTAAACTTTATTTTCCTCCTCCAGTGCCCAGAGACAGGGTAGTGCAGTGGTGCAGCCAAACATGCTGCACCCTTACCAAGAGGCAAGTGGATTGCAACCACTCTTTAAGCAAAGCCTGTAGGAGACCCAAACTTCAGCCTATGTACTAGGGGCCTTTGTACATTCAGACAGGGACTTCAGGCGCTGGCTGACCTTCCTTGTCACATGGACAGGCCTAGGAAGGACCCTACAGCTTAGACGTGTGAGTAGCCCAGGGACATTTTCTATCGCCTCTGGGGTTTTGAACCCATTCCCCTCCAGCAACCTGTGTGTCAATGGAGGTCGTAGGACTCATTTGGAATTTGTAGTGATAGAACTACAGACATATGATAAGAACTTGCCCCAAGCTCTCTTCTCACCCAGACTGATCGCCCAGTGTTAGAAATGCCAACGAACAGCCAATTCCTCAATGCAAAAATCAGGAACTTGAGTCTAGAGAGACCTGGAGTGCTATGGCGACCCCCATGTCCTCCGTGGATTGTTTTTTTCACCCATACAATGAGTCTGACTTCAGGGGTACCTTTCCCTACTGAAACTCTGCCCCAGAGTCCCGATTCTCATTGCTTCTATTAGGGCTTCGGTTCTTAGGTCAAGAAGAAATCCTCTAGGAAAAAGCAAAATACTTCTAATGTAAACTCAGAAATTCAAACTAGATGATCAGACTCTGACCACCCCTGATGAAATAGGAGATCCAGACTAGATGTTAAATGTAGAAGATGAAGAGAACCGCTCTTCTCTTCCTTTGCAAAGGTCAACAAGAGCACAGTCGCCCAGGGCCCACTTCTAGCCTTTGGCATTTGCCCATTCCTATCCCAAGAAGCCAAGATGGGACTGGAGCATGTGGATGTTCTCCATAATTACTTTTTAAGATTAGGGCCCAGCTGCTGAAATCCCCCCACCCAGTTTCCTCCAAGGCTCCTCCAGGACCCCAATTTACTGTTTTTTCATTCCTTCTTCATTTGTCCCCTAGAAGCTGCCCCCCCCCCACACACAGTGGCAGGTGCTATTCCTTCTTCCTAGGCCCAACTCCCACTCTCCCTTCCCCCTTGGCATTCCGTCTTCATCTATTGCCTTTTCTCCAAGATTCCACAGAAGTAGGCGACTTCGTCAGCGCTTGAGGGAAATCACTGCCCTCACTCCACCTCCAATGGCAGAAGCAGCTTTGAGCCCAGGAAAAACAGGGTTTCATAGTCCCTTGAGTATCTGCCCAGGCACCCAACAGGAAGCGGTCACCTCCAGGACCGGGGGCCATTGCCCTCCATCCCAGGCCTCCTGTGACTCCTGGTTCCTTTGGTGAGTCCCCTGGCTTCTGAAATAAGCCGGATTCTCCAAAGCATTCCTGGATTCATCCTCCCCATCCCCAACCCTCCTCGCCTCCTCTTTTTCCTCTCCAGGAAAGGCGGCTCAATGAGGGACCTTTCCCTCTCTTCCCAGGCGAGCAGGCATGCAGAAACCCCGGCAATTCACCAGCCACCAAACAAACCGGGACCCCCGAGGCCGCAGCTTCGGGGCCTCCCCCAAAGCCCCCTAACAAGGCTCTTTTCAAGCTCAGACAGAGAAAAAACGGCCTTTTCTGGAACGAAGAGGCCTCTCTAGAGCATTTGTGTATTGCTGCAGTTCCCGGCAGAAGTGGCAAGGTTCTGAGAGGGTGGGGAGGAGGAAGAGGAGGCACTGGTGGATGGGCGGGGGAAGAGAAGGTCCTCAAGGGAGCAGGAAGGGCCCAGTTTCTGGGGCACGTCTAAGAGACGCTCCTTCCCCCAGCAATGGCCTTTCCTTGCTCCTGGAACCAAGAGGGAAAATGGAGGCCTCCACCACGGGAATGGGCAGCTGTGGAGAGAAGTTCCACTGTGCGAGGGCCGACTACGCCACTCACTCTCCCCATAACAAACGTCTAGGATGCCACAGCAGTCCGGCACCCTCCCCGGGGCCCGGTGGGCTCGCCCGTGTCTCCGCGGAGATCAGACCAGGGCTCAGAAGTGGAGCCGAGGGCATGACGGGCAAAGACCAAGCTAAAGCCCTATGGGAAGGGCCCGAGCTTTTGGGAGGGGGATTTCCCATACTCGGGAAGGGGGCTCAGAGCAGTCGTGGGTGGCCTGAGCCTGAGAGGGCCCAGAGAGTGGGCTCGAGGGTGGGAGGAGGGGACGCATTCAGGGGCCATTCAGCAGGAACAGCCTCAGGGGCGCTTTGCATAGGCGGGAGCCGGGGATCCCCCGCAGGCGGCGCCCTTGGCCCTGACTTCAGAGCAAAGGACCGCTAGGAGGGCTGAGCCTGGGTGGCCCTTCCCGCCCCGCCCCACAGAATATAATCCATGAGGACCAAATCAGCAAGCCTAAACAAGACGAGACGCCATCCAGCACGGGGTGCCCGACCTGTGCACTCCGTCCGGTGAAGACATTTATTGCTCAGGGGAGAGCGCAGAGGTCTGCCAATGGATGGGCCTCCCGTCCTGAGAGGCTGCCAATGACAGAGAAGGTCTAGGCCTGGACAGCGGCGTCTCAGGCAGGGGGCGTCCCCTGCCCCACGTCACATCACGGGGCTGGACTCTCCAGCTGCTCCCCACTCTTCTCTGGGGCTCGCTCTGCCCCTGCGCCCTGCCAGCCCTGCCCACACACACACACATACACACTGGAGGGACGCGGAGGCAGGAGGCCCCTCCCATCCCCCAGGCCAGGGCTCCTCCCTACTTGGATATTCTTTAGCTGGGTCTTGACTTTTCCACTTTCCCTGTTTTCCCAAACCTGCCCCAGCCCCCTCCCCAGATGTTCTCCGATGGCTGATTCATTGAGGCAGCTAAGGCAGCTCCCCTTGTCTGGATGCAGCCGAGGGAAATCCACAAAGGCAGAGCTCTCCAGGGGATAACTTGCTTGTTCTAGAGGCCAGTCTCCGTCCTCCTCCTCCTCCGCAGCAGTGTGGGGGGGCCACCGACACCAGGAGGGTGCTGCTGGGCAGATGAAGCCGCGGGGCACACGGGCAGCGCGCGCAGGCGCTTTGGGGCTGGGGGGGCTCCCTTAGCCTGGCCTGCTGAAGGCTCTGCGTATGCTCCCCTGAGCTGCGCAGACTCCGCCTGCCTCCTCTCCCTGCGGAGACTTTCAGCAGGAAGAGCTTTGGGCCAGCAGACCCTGAAGCTGGTCCCCACGTGCGCCCGGGAGCTTTCCTCAGGCTGGGAAACCCACAAGACGGGCAGTGAGTGAAGAGCCAAAGCTTGGCCTCGCCGGCACTTTGATAGTTTCCTCCCGCCGAGGAGGAGGTGGCGGCGGCTCAGCCATCTCGGGGCCGGCCAGGGTCCATCTGCTTGGAGCCGGGCCACATCCCTGTAAGTCAGGAGGCTTTCGGAGGCTCAGACCACTCCCAGCAGCGTTTCTTTGGGGTTCAATAGCGAGTTCATCGGGAGTTGAGAGAAGCCTGGAAGAAACAGAAGGCTGGATCGTCATCTCCAGTTGGACAGTGTGGGAAAGCTTAGGAGACTCTTAGTTTGTTAGGGACTCCTGGTTTGGTACCCCTTGATATTGACTTTTATGCAATGATATTTTTGTACACTTTTCTCCACAAACCAACTGCTGTTCTGGCCTAGCAAAGAGGCTCAAACCCGAAACCTCCCTTTGGGTTGGGTCACTGAGGCATAACTATCAAAACACCTCCGTGTAAGGGCAAGTGACAAGGGAGAGAGAACATGCATGCATTGCCTTTAAGAGCAAAGGAGGGGAATTTAGACACAAACTCGGGGAGGAGATTCCGGAAGGAGAGGGGGATCTTGGGGGTTTACTGGGTTTAACGAGGAGAGAGAAAGGGAGAAAGAGAGTCTGCAGCAGACGGGTTCTGCAAAGGAAACCGGGCACACGCACAGAACCGTAGGGACCTCAGTCTGGGATGGAAGGACTGCTTAAAAGGAGACGCTGAAGCAGTTAGGATTCGTTTTTCCTGTCCATCCAGGAGAGCCGAGAGTTCGCTGCCTGTTGGGTCTATCCATGCCTAAAGGAGGCGACTTCTCTTTCCTGAGACCTGGAGGTAATCCAACTATTGAGGAGATTCCTGAGATCCTGCACATCCCTGTCCCTGATTTCCATATCCCAGACACTTTGTGGGTTCCAGATTCCTAAGAGGTTTCCTGACTGTGTGTGTCTGAGCCAGAACCCAGATAAAACTCTGTCTTTGGACAAGAGGCCTGCAACCATCTTGGCCACTGCCAAGAAGCTGAGATCATCTGGATTTCCACTATCTGATGAACTTTTACTGTGTCTACAATTTATCTTGAGGACCAGTAGGTTGGGGGAGATTCTATAGAAGGGATTTTGAGTTAGAGGGAGTAGGATTTAAGGAGCTTGAAGACCTGAAGATAAGTATTTCAACAGTCACTCCTGATCTGGCTTTCCTCTGAGCTGCTAAGGAGGGGCTTTTTGCCCCGGCATCTCCTGGGAGAAGATTAATCTTGTGGAAAGATTAGGAAATTCCTGGGTGGGAGAACTGCCTTGGAGGAGACCTGCCTATTCCTGAAGTACAGAGATCAACATGCCAGAGATCAGTCTATCAGAAACAACTTGGTTAAGGTAAACCCAAGGGTTTTGTCACCTGGGACTTTGTGTTTACCCAGGAAGTCAACCCCAGGCTTTGGGTAAGAGCTCAGTACATCTGTGAGGCCTGCATCTTTAGCCTTCTCAGGACAATCTGTAGTATATGGGTAGTCAGATAGCTTTTTGGGTGTAGATAAGATCAGGAAGTGAATAAGAAGGGCTTGAGAAGACCAGAGAAGCAACTCCACCAGGGGAAGCGTAGATTGTTGGGAGGAGTCAGAGTTGTATAGATTTAGGACCTTATTTATCATTTCCCTCCTGCAAGAAGGAAAAGACAGATAAATTTGCAGAAGTCAAATGCATGGCTTTGCAAACTAACATTGGCTCATGCACGGAACACAAAAGGAAAAAGGTTCCAAAGAGTGTCAGGAACCTGTTCAAAGAGACAAACAGAATTCTTTAGGGGGAAGTTGTTCCCGTCTCTGAGGAACTGGGAGAGGGCACTTCCTGCCACGGGAAATAGTGGACTTTTGGTTGGAAGCCATTGACCCGAACCCGAGATTTCTCCTATCAGTTACCTGGTCTTCGATCTAGAGATTTATCCACCGGAGTTTCATCTGTTCCCACTGACCTTGTTCCCGTGTTCCCGTGGCCTACTTTACATCTTATTTATTAGGAAGAAGCCAACCTGAGCCAAGATCTGTCTGTCAACAAAGCCGCAGCCATTTTGGCTGGACCCTTTGGGGTGACTTTGCCAGTTACCTTCAGCCTATCAAACCAGTCTGAACTATAACTCCTCTATCAACACTATTGGGGGGCCAATAGTCAGGAAGCCAGATAGGTTTTGGGGTTCAAAGGCAGTCAGAGTAAAAGTAAGCAGCAACATGACGAGAAGAACAGAACACCTCGCTTCACCGGACAGACGTGGCCGCAGGGCCCTGAGCACCTTTGAGGAAGGCAGACTGTCACGTGTATGGAGATAACGGGGTTCAGGTCTGTCTCCAGCCCTCCCTTCTCCCGCTCAGCATCTTCCTGGAGCCACATCCTTCCCGGGAGGACAGGATCTGGCTTAGCTCTCCCCGTTAGTAGTGGAGGAGAGGAATCATCCACTCATTCTCTCTCCTTTTTCCTCCTCCATTACAGAGTAGATTACCAGAACTGCCCGCGGCCATTTTATTCCCTGCAAATGGAAGTTGTTGAAATCTGCCTGGTAATAAGACCCACCAATCAGCAAGCGGCACTCTCTGAGGCCTCAAAATATTTAAAGGGACAGTACTAATTTTTTTCTCAGCTTGAAAATAGAGATAAAACACAAATTATTAGTGACAATGGGCGTTCTACCAATCTCATTTCAATGCCTACTTATGGTAGAAGTACCCGAAGCCTTGCACTGTCTGATGAACTTATATGAGAATGTGAAATCGAGGAAGCTAACATTTGATAGGGGGATGTCCTGTGTTCCAATGATAATCTTTCTAGCCTCCACCACACATCAGACTTAGTGCACTATCAGAGATGTTTGAGGTAGGGTTGCAGCTAGTGGTGGTCTGGCCAAAAAAGACAATGACCTAAAGGCTCTTGGGATGACATTGAAGGATGCTGTTGAGCAAATGCAACAAATCTTACAAAGTCTTCCACAATGGAGGCAAAGCAAAATATCTCCGCTAAGAAAGAAAAGCGTGAATCGACCAACACCAGTAGTTGAGCCAGGGAATAAGGAAGCAAGCACGGCTGCTGCCCCCATACTGCCACAAAGTGAAATCACGCATTTGCAGCTGGATGCAGAGATTGTCCATATCAGATCTCCGAAACCATTCACAGTTGGAGATCTCCATTCCCTGAGAAAGAGAATGCCCAGGTTTTTTGAAGAACCTCATAAGAGCATAAAAGAATTTAAATGGGCTGTAAAATGATACAATCCAAATTTTGAAGACACAAATCTTTTGCTTATTGATTATTTACAAAAAGGGAAAAAGAACAGTTTATTAATGAGACTATTAGAAACCCAGACTTAACTTCATGGCCCTCTAATACCGAACAATTGGAATTGAATTCTATAGAGAACTTTTTCTTTTTTGGGACAGGATAGGCAGTCTCTCACAGAAGCAATGAAGATCCATGCTAAAAGGCCTAATACAGGGTCCAAATTTGAGAAACTAAGGCAGGAAGCAGGGGAAAACCCATCTAGTTTTCTGGTTAAGTTGGTGGAAAATAGTGAGCATCTCTTGGTATGGACTCCTTGTCTGAACAAAATTTGGTGCATATAAGGAGTCAGTTTGTAAAGGGTAGCTGTGATCCAGTCAGAAATTATTTTAGATTATAGTGCCCAATCTGGAAGAGTATGGGGTTGGAAGATCTCCAAAGAATGGCTGTTTATGTTTGTGGTGCAGTTTATACCTGACCTCTAGAGACTTATTTCCTTCTTGGACTTAGCCTGGGATTAATCAGCATAGGAAAGAAACATTAGATAGAGAGGGGATTCAGATCGGTCTTGGCTTTAGTCAAGGGCTGACAAGACTTGACATCAATGGTTGTTTCATTAGCTTAGGGAAACCTTACATCCCTCTTATCCTATCCCTGTTTTATTTCATACAAATAAAATATATATGGCCGAGAAGCAGTCAGATCTGTTACACAGAACCATAAGGGGGTAAGCAGTCATTTGGGTTCTATCCCAGAGAGAGGTTTCTACCTCAACTGGGTCTAGCAAAACTCCCAGTCAGCCTTCATTGACCTCTCTCTCAGATTAGCACTCTGTCTCGGGGGAGAACACCTTAAACAGGCTAGATTATGCAGAACCCTAGTCAACCGTGCATACAATCTCCTAAAGTATTTAATTTCCATTTCACAGTGTGCATAGTATCCCCTTTAACAACATCAAAGATATCCCTAGAATCAAAGGCAGGTGGGGCAATGCTGTAGTTATCTGTGTCAGTCATCTGCCCAGGCTCCAGATTTATACTCAGTGCAGGAGTATCTAAAGAATGGTGCTCATCCCAAGTGCTCCCAGATATCAGGAGCTGGTTCTCAAAAAGGGACAACTGCACTTTGAAGGTTTATCCTAGCTAGTGCAGATGCAGGAACCTCAAAGCAGAGTGAAAGAGGAAAGGGGGACTGTAACAATACTACAAAATTACAGAATGATAGTACTGAAAATAACAAAGAAAGTAGAGGGGATGGATAGTGTAACAACAGCAGGAGAAACAATAACATGAGCAAGAATAGAGGAACAATAAAGAGATGATAGTGAAAAAGGGAACAATGAATCCATAGATATGTGACATTATAAGCATTATTAATGTGGCACAAGCTGAAGGAAGCTGTGGGAATACTACTAAGGCCTGGGAACACATTGAAGTCAATGCAAATGAAGAGAGAAGCTTTTGAAATGCTGTATGGCCATGCACCATTGCAAGCAAAAACGTGGAAACAAGCTTATGTTTCTGTGTTGGGTGGAGATATACAAATAGCTTCCTACATAAACAGCTTTACAGGATAGATTGTAAGGATGACAAGGGGATCTTTGTTGGAATCCTTCATTTTGAGTGACAGGCAAGGTGACAGTTTGGACAGCAAGAGATTGTGGGAGAGAACCATTGGCTGAGGAAGATTCTGGTGATCCCCAGGTCTTCTAACTCAGGACTGGAAGCTAACAGGTTCAGTTTCTGAGTGGCTGAGGGACCCCCCTCAAAGCCATGAGAAGAAGACCTTGATGTCTTGCTTTTGATCCCAAAGCTGTTTCCTACAAAGACATCTTTCTGCTGTTTTCCTTCACCTGCCATCAAGAATCACTGACCCAGAGGAATTCTTTGGCTTGGACTCTCTCAAACACAGAGCCAGTCTCCTGGATCCTCTTGGTCCCCCTTTGCCTTCCCTAAACTTGTTTATGATTTAGCTTTTAGGATAACAACTAACATCGAGTTAGAAAGAGCAGTTCGTTTGTGAAAAAGGGCTGAGGCATTTGTGGCCACGGGCCTCAGCCTCTTGATTTAGTGTTGGGATCCCATTAACAGTGTACTATTCTCACCAAACTGAGGCACTTTTGAGACAATATCATACTCAAGCTTTTACAGACCAAAGACTGTCACAATATGAAATTGTTCTCTTAAGTAATGAAAACATCACATTGAAAAGGTTCAGTGTGTTAAATCCAGCTACACTGCTACTTGATCTGCCAATGGATAGTGAGATGCTACATAAATGTGAGCAAGTTGTAAAATTAGTTGAACAGCCTAGGCCAGATTTAAAAGATGTTGCAATTGAAAATGCTTACCTAAATCTGTTCATTGATGCATCTTCTTACTTGCACAATGGAATTCAGTACACTAGAGCTGCAGTGGTAACAGAGTCTGAGATTCTGTGGTATGCATCTCTGTCTAGCAATATTAGTGCTCAGGGAGCAGAAATTCTGGGAATTGAGGAAGCCTGTAAACTAGCTGAGGGCAAAATTGCAAATATGTATATAGATTCTAAATATGGTTTTTAGGTCTGCCATACAACTGGAGAGATGTGGAAAAATAAAGGTTTTGTGACATCTGGAGGCAAACAAATAACCCATGCAAAGATAATTACAGATTTGCTAGAGGCTATACAAAAGGCAAAGCAAATTGCTGTGATTCACTGTAGAGCACATGGGTATTGAAAGGATTTTTGTGTCTGAAAAGAAGGAATGAAGGGAAAAGGGAAAAAATGCTATGTGTGGCAGAGTGAAAATACAGGATTGTGCTGGAATGCAAGGGGCACAATGTTCATGAGGGGCTCTTGGAATACTGAGAGAGGCTTCTGAGGGGGTTGAACTGCCAGTCATAGGAGGAGTCTTTTGGGAGCAGTGGAAAATTTCACAGCTCCTAGATTTTCTCTCCTCAGATTGTGCTTCAGAATGTCCTGTGTACTCTTTTTGGATCCTGTCCAGTCTACTAGATTCCTGCCAGCATTCCCTGACCTGAGGGACTTCTATTTGACTACTTGGAAGAGAGATGCCCAGCTTGACTTATCTGGACTACTACTTTACTTCAACAGGCTCACCTACCTAGTCTGTGGTGATCAGACTTTTTGGTCAAAAGACCCCTGATATAGCCACCTAGATTTGCGACCTTAACAAAAACTATTTTGGGTGGGCTAAGATTAAGTAGCTAGAGACAGGAAATTTGGGAAACAGAGAGCAGTCAAGAAGGGTTATCAGATAGTGTACAAGACAGAGAAGAGAGACTTGTGAAAGTCTCATAGTTTGTGGGAAAGCTTAGTGTTATTAGCCTAAGGAACTCCGAGTCCACCATCTTTACCCAGTCCTTATTGTTTTCATTCATTAAACCTGTCCTTATCAAGAGCACACAGGCTAATTATTTACATTTTGGGGAGCTCCAGACCTGAGGATAGCCAGCTATATCACCTTTCTAAGTTTCTAACCTCATTTATGGGTCCAACTACATTCTTTCATGTCTAAGGGCAATTACAGAGCCAGTAAGACATGCAAATTCACTGCGAGAAGAGCTCCAGTGTATGTCATGAATCTGTCAGTTAGCTGATCTTCCCAAAGCTGACAAAAACTCAGAGATTCTGGCATGGAAAAACAAATTTGGAGCAAAGGAAATAAATGAAATGTGGCTCTCAGACACAGGAAAGCCCATATTACCAAGGCAGTTCTATTACCTTATTTGCAATTCCATCCATGGTAAAGGACACTTTGGCACCCAAGCCTTAATAGATTGTGTTAAGAGAACATGGATAGTGCTGGGAATAACATCCGTTGCAAATAGAGTCTGTAGCAAATGTGCTGCTCACTGTATGAAATTCAACCAAGGTGTATTGAAAAAGAAAGGTTTAGGTGGAAGACCTTTAGCTACAGATAGATTACATCGATCTGCCCAAAGCTAGAAGATACAAATACTGTTTAGTTTTGGTAGACAGACTGACACATTGGCCTGAAGCTCTTCAGGGTTTGTAGTGAAGGTATTGCTTAAGGAAAAAATTCCTCGTTTTGGTGTCCCGTGTGTCACTGAGTCGGATCACGGGAATCATTTCACGGAGGAAGGATTATGGAAGCTTTATGAAAATTTGGAAATAACAGCTAGTTTTCATTCACCAAGTTTTGTTCAGAGACTTATTTGAAATGGCCAGAAATCCTTCTCGTTGTACATTTTTTCTATCCATACCTGACCTCACGCAGACTTACATATTTCTGCTTATGAAATGCTGTACGGCCATGCACCATTGCAAGCAAAAACATATAAACCAGCTTATGTCTCTAGGCTGGGAGGAGAAATTTAGATAGCTTCCTACAGAACAGCTTTACAGCTATAGGTTGAAAGATCTACATCATATGGGATTATTACAACAATCTGGGCCATTAGATTTTTCACTACATAAGATAAACCAAGGCAACTCAGCATACATAAAGAACTCCTTCAGTGATAAAAGTATTAGAAGAGGACGCGGGGATTCATTGGTCCATTGTGAAAATCACTCACAGTAAAAGAGGGAAGGAGAAACAGAGACAAAGATAAATTTAGGAGATGGACGAGAAGGATTGGAAAACAGTTATATAGAGGAGAATTGAGAGAGAGGGAGAGAGATTCACCAGGCAGAACGTTCATAATAAGGAGGGGACGATCCAGCAGAAGACAGAGGGAAAGCAGCCCAGAGGAAAAGATCTTTGCAGTAGGAATAAGAAAAAGCAGAAATAGCTCATCTGGAGCTGTCAGGACAGTAAAAACTATAAAGAATCTTCATATAAAGAGGCTAAGATGAGAAATGGACTCCTGATAAACGTGCCATTTAACACAAACACATTTACACATGTAGATACTATAGGATTATTAGATTAAGAAAGTTTGAAAGAAGACAGATTGCGAAGCAGGAAACTCATAGGAGGAACTAAGGGAAAAGAGGATTCCCAAAGGAACCTTAGGACAGAGTAAGAGGAGGACTTGTGCCTGGAGTTGGGGCCTCAACTTCCTGGGAGGTAACTGACCTGCCTGGAGGAGCAGTTAGAGTGGGGGCTGAGAGGTAGCCATCTTGAACTACAGAGACCCTCACAGGGCAAGCCTGTAAGTCACACCTGCTCCCTGCAAGCGGTAGGGGGCTTCTTAAAGGGACAGACTTAAAGGCATTGCAGAGGTTTTGTTTTTGTTTTTGTTTTTCTAAAGAGACTAATGGATCTCAAAATAGTAGTAGTGGTTGCTTACCTGGCTATCCTATCACAAATGTTCTTCTGGGTGTATGAAATGATATGGAATGTCACGCTAGAGTATCTCTGGCTGCTACTACAATTTCTTAAGTACTGGGACTGGGTTCAAGCAGAAGCAGGGAACCCTATGGTCATTCTTCCCTGTAGCCTATGGGACAGTGATCTCAATATAGCATCTGCTTACATGCCTAAGGAAAGTGCTAAGCCAGATCAGGGGCAAACAAACTAAAAATGCTGATGACCCAAAATTAGTTTTGGCTTTCCAGGAAATAAAAAGATTTAAGCAATTGTACAATGGATTGAAACCAATAGACATGAAAGCAACTGGAACTGACAATGGTGGTGGTAGTCGTCTCTCGGTAACCGAGGATGACGATTGTCTTTGTGCGTTTTCATCTATGGTGTATCCTCTTGAAGAGGGTGGATGGGATTAGGATAGATGAGTGTGCACAGAGACACTTGTGCGTGAAGGAGATTTAAGTGGAAAAGCCGATGCACAGAGACAGCCCCACTCTCTTGGCGTTGGAAGCCTGGGTCCAGTGGCACGAAAAGTCGTTACACCTGGAGACTTCCTCAGCTGCATTGGATGGCCGTGTTGTCTTTTGTGTTCCAACACGCCCTAAGCACTCCACAGTGCTTTGCTGCGTCGCCCTCTCAGCCGTTGAACCTTCTTGTTGGTTTCTTCCGTCTGTTCGGCCGAAGCAGCCTTCACATGCTGGGTGAGCAAAGCCCTGGTTCACCCGATGACCCGATGGCTCCCCTCACAAGGTTTAGCCGGCCTGTCGAAGCCTTTGCCCGGGGTGTGGCCGCTGCTGCATGCTAGCAGCTACTGGGAGCCACAAGTGAGAGCTGGGTGTCAGGTCAGGGTCAGAGGCTGGAGAGCTGCCCTAGGAACTGACAATGATAATAGGCAAACCACAACTATTGGGACATGCACAGACAAACAGACTGAAACCAAAGAGACCAACACAGACATGCAAGCCACAGGGGGTACAGAAGGGGTGCAAAATAATCTTCCAATCTAGGATTATGTAAAATTGAGCCAAGATTCTGGGATTGTACGCCTAAAAATTCACAAACCTTTCTTTGCAGCTGATCTGGAAGGCCTGAGGAGGAGAAATCCCAGATTTTATTTGGATGCATACAAGTGTATAAAGGAGCTGAAATAGGCAATCAGGCTTTATGAGCCCAATTTCCAGGATATGGAACTTCTTTGGGGGGAACTTTTTACCCCAGGAGGAAATCTCCAATTCATTAACAAGACAAGCTTAGACCCAAGCCTTACAGACTGGCGCTTAGTTCATTCAGACTTGGAATTGTCCAATCCTTATAACCTGACCTATCTTCATAAAGCTAGAGAGGATCTCTTGGAAGCAATGAAAATATCTGCCCCCTGTTCAAATTCTTGGGGCAAATTTGAATGCATGTGCCAAGAATTAAATAAGCCCCCTTCTCTCTTCCTGGATCATCTGGTGGAAGCCACAGAAACTGTCTTGGGCTTCCCAAAACAGAGCGAATAAACACTCTAGCATGTGAGGAGGCAATTCCTCAAAGACTGTACTCCCCAAATCAGGCAATTTTCCAAGCAGTTTTGTCTGAAATTTGAGTCAATGACCCTAGAAGACCTGAGGTAATCATCATCATATTTATTTGACTCAAACCAGGAACAACACTATGAAAGAGATGATCAAATTAAAGATTTCAAACAAAAATTAAAAGAGGCAAATAATACCATAAAGCAGAAGGAGATAGAGGAAGGCAAGAATTTAACCTATCTTAAAACTCATAGGCAGCCTAGACCGCAATTCCAGCAAACTAGACCCTGCTTAGTCTTTAGAATTTTAGCAACCAGGAATGTCTACACCCCTACTTAAGGATTAACTGTAGAGGAGGATGGCCTATTGACTGACATGTGCTAGCAAGTGACAAATCAGAAACAACTGACTGACCCCCTGGCCTGTCTTAAGCCAAGTTTAAGCTACCATTGATACATGTGAGATGCAGGAAGTGATGTAAAGAACTGCCTATATATTTTGCGTCACTTCCTGTGCTCTTGGTGGGTGGCACTGAGAGCTCTGGGCGGTGTTTTGGCATAGTATGGTTTAGATGAGGCGTCTTCCCTGAGTGACCTTGGTGAGTGGTAAGACTGATTCCTTCTTTCTTTGACCTCCCAAACAGCACTCTCCTCTTAGGAGGCCCCTCATCTCAGAGGAAGCCTCATGGCTGGAACCTGAGCTAGATTTAATCTTCTGAGAAGGCCCCTTGACCAAGGCCTCTGAACTTCCCTTGGCTTAGGCTAGGTCAGAGAAAATCTTATCCCCTTTCCTCTCTCTCTTCTTCTTAATTTCTTCCTTCTATTGTAATTAAATCACCATAAAAATCCCAAACTGACTGGAAGTATTCCTCAGTTCTAGCAGGTGGGAACAAAGATTTATATTTATGAAGACAGGAAAGTGCATCACTAAGAAAGAGAACTGGAAATGGGTGCAGGAGAAGTCACAGGGCACAGGAACCAGTTGCACAATACTTAGTGGAGGAAATAAACTATGGGGATAGAAAACAAAAGGGCAAAAGTTATGAACAAATAGAGGAGGAAATCGAAATGCAGAGGGATGTAATAGAGATAAAAAACAAAATTTTGGGGACATAGGAAACACAGAATGGGGTACAAGGAAACAGTGAAAATAACAAACCACAATATGACACACGTGGGAAAGTTTCTAACTTGCAAGGTCAATGGGGTAGCAGTTATAGGAGGAAACATCCAAAAGTCCACAATGCAAAGCAAAAATGTTGCAAAACTGGAAAAAGGCAATTACATAGTAAAGGAGACAAACTTACATGAGGGTTCCATAAGCTCAGAAGTGCAGAAGGCAGAAGAGAAACATGAAATCTTAGCTAAAGGGTTCAGTGAGGGACAAGAAGTAGTTTCCAGCATTCAGACCTCCAAATACGGTTCTCTTTCCACTGAGCCACCCAGCTGCCTACCAAGGGATGCTAGGAAATGTTTCTGGAAAGGGAAAGTCAAATGACAATGAAAGGACATCAACCCTAAACCCAGAAGTGAAAGAGTTCCATCCTAAAGCATCATCAGGGGCTAGTGGAAGCACAGAAAGGCACCACTACCAACAAAACCACAAACTCGGACTTGTAGCACTGAGATGCACATTGGAGGCACAACAAACCCGGAATGCTTACTCCAGCCAGACATGGGAAGTCTAAAGCACCAATAGAAAGATGCCAGAGAAGGGACGGAACGGGAAGTGGGGAGCACAGCTAGGGAATTCATCTCAGCTGTATGCTCGCCCACATACCCTACATTTCGTTAAATCCCGCAGCCGCACTGGATGGGGATGGAAGACAACACCCAACAGACATCCCCTTTCAAACTGCCTGAGAACGTAACTCAAGGACACAAACTGATCCGAAAAGAACATTCTCTGCACTTACACGCAAAAGAGCAACAGGGTGACCTACACTAGATCGAAGGAAGATAGCAAGCAACACCACTGCCTGCACCAAGCTAGCGTTGCCCAAAACAGAACCACGCAAAGCCCACGACATCAACGCGCAGTGCTTCACTCCGTAGCAACTTGCAGTTCCAAGAGAATCAGCACATGGTCACGGCAACATTACAACATTTATAGCAAATGGACACAAATTTACAAGCTGAAACCAAGGTCCTCGAGCAGGAAGACAACAGAGGGCTGTAAGGATGGGGGCAGAAGATCTTGAACCCTGACAGGAGGACTGAGAGAGAACCAGGGGCAGTTGGAGAGCAGAGACGCCTGGGAGGAAAAAAGTGACCCGAGGGGGTTCTCAACAGCCTCTGGAGTTTTGACGTGGAACTTCGAGCTGTCAGGACTAGCTCTGGGGTGGCTGAGGAATCACTGAAGCCACCTGTGAAGATCCTGCTTCTTCCTTCAAGCTTAGAGCTGATCTCCCTCCAAACAAACATCTTCTACTTCCCCAACCTAAAGGAAAGACATCTCAGACCCTTGGCAGAGTGGCCTGTGGACCCTCGGAAGGAGAGCATAGCTCCCTTGTCCTTCCTGCCTTCTTGAACTGACTCCTTCATATTTCTCTTAGGCCAAACAGACAAATAAGTTAATGGAAAGGGCTAGTTTAGCTGGGAAGGGACGTAGAAATCTGTTTGGGCAGATGAATGGCCCTCTCAGACCATGGATGGGCCGCCTATTCCCTCTCCCCTCATCCAGTTTACCTGCAATCCAATAATAAACCCTTTAAAGCCGTCAGATACTTGTTCAAGCCTCTCAATACAATTTGAAAGGGTTACTTCAAGAATCTAGGGACAGATCTCACAAGGAGTACCTGAGGCCATTCCCTCGGAGCCAAGACCCCTGGCTGGGGATGAAGTCATCCATACGTGAAGCTGACAGGGGAACTTGTCATCAAATCCCCTTCGGCCACTTCTCCCAAGGACCCAGTGCGGTAACTGACTGACAACCTGTTATCACAGGGGAGAGGGAGACAGACAGCCGCTAGTCCCTCTCAGGCTTAGGCTTTTTCCCTCCTACACTGCTCCTGTCCCTGAAGGCCTCTCCTTACTTTATTGATATACCATCCTTATCAGTGAAGTGAACCTTTATTACAACATCAAGAAATATCCATTTTTATGGTTGGCAAAGCCAGCAAAGGGAAAAAAGAACCTACAGAATCTACAATCTCTGGCAGTTAGAGTGAGGGCTGACTGGGGTATCCATCTTGAACTACAGAAGCCCACAGAGAACAAGTCTCCTAGCCACACTTGCTCACTCCAGGGGGGTGGGGCTTCTTAAAGAGCCAGACTTAGAAGCAATGCAGAGGGGTGTTTTGTTTTTTTCTTTTTCTTTGAGGTTTATGGTTTGGGGAAAAGTAATATGTATCACAAAGCTAAAAGGCTGTCTACCCTTTGATCCAGCAATAGCATAGCACTGCTGGGTTTGTACCCCAAAGAGATAATAAGGAAAAATACATGTACAAAAATATTCATAGATGTGCTCTTTGTGGTGGCAAAAAATTGGAAAATGAGGGGATGCCCTTCAATTGGGGAACGGCTGAACACATTGTGGTATATGTTGGTGATGGAATACTATTGTGCTCAAAGGAATAATAAAGTGGGGTAATTCCATGAAAACTGGAACAACCTCCAGGAAGTGATGCAGAGTGAAAGAAACAGAACCAGGAGTGTAATACATTGTGGCAATGGGAAGGGTGTGGGGAGGGGAGGGAGGAATAGAATATGACTTTTGTAACCAAGGAATAATGTTTGAATTTGACCAAATAAAATTAAAAAAAAAAATTCGCAGCAAGGAAGGACCTGATGAATGTCCCGAATTTTTCAGTAATCAAAGAGACAAATCTAACTAATGCCTATGATGATTGGGAAATTTAGATATGGAAAAACAAATTCAGTGCCAAACAGATAGAAGGCATATGGTTTTATGACTTAAAAAGTTGTTCTATCACATATGCAACATGACACATGAGAAAGGACACTATGGGACTCAAACTGTGATTGATACAGTGTGATGATTTTGGCTAGCACCTGGAATATCCTCAATTGTAATCAAGTCTATAACATGCAAAATTTATATGAAATTCAACCAGGGAGTATTTAAGAAGAAAGGTCTGGGAGGTCGACCACTAGCTTACACTCCATTTGAATGCATACAAATAGATTGCATCAATATGCCTAGAGACAAAGAGTTTAAGTATTGTTTAGTAATAGTAGATGGACCGACAACATGGCCAGAAGTGTTTCCGGCTAAGAAAAACACTGCAGCATTTGTAGTAAAGGTCCTATTGAAAGAGATCATTCCTAGATTTGGAATTTCATGCAGACTGGATTCAGATCAGGAATCTCATTTCTCAGAAACTTTGCTGAAAGAAGCCTATGCAAACTTGGCAATTAAAGGCAGTTTCTACATGTCATATCATCCACAGAGTTCAGGACAAGTCGAGAGACTGAACAGAGAGAACAAAGCTCTAATTGGCAAAATCTGTTCAGAGACTCACTTGAAGTAGACTGAAATACTACCTTTGATTCTATTCCATCTCCAAACTCATCCGAGTGGGGACTTACATCTGTTTCCATTTGAGATGTCATATGGTCATCCAATTTGGGAAGGAAAAATGTGTAAACCTTGCTACATTTCAAAGCTAGGAAGAGATTGCCAGTTGTTAAAATACAAAAAGGCATTGCAATCCATGATAAAAGAGCTGCCTGAAATGGGTGTCATCCAACAAATAACACCATTGAACTTTGCTTTGCAAAATATTACACCAGGAGATAAAGTCTATGTGAGGAATTATAATAGAAAAACAGCTATAGAAACTAAATGGGTTGGACTGTTCAAAGTTTTATTAACTACATCAAGTTCAGTAAAAGTGTCAGGCAAAAATTCATGGATTCACTGTTCTCATATAAAGATCGAAAAAGCAAAGTACAAAGAGACATGACAAAGAAAGTCCTGAGAATGAAAATCAATCAGAAACAATAGAATTAGATCAAAATGAAAAACAAGTTCTGGAAACAATTCCAGAAGAAGAAGATGACATCAGTCAAATACAGACAACAGACAACAAATAAAACAACTGACAAGAATCCTTACTACAAAAAGACAAAAAGCATGCAGAAAAGGAAAGAAATACCAGCCCAGAGGAAATATTGGAAGAAAAGCTGCAAGAACAGATAGAAGAAATTTTGGACAGTCTCTGAACATTGTAAATACTTGTAAAATAGCAAGAGGAGAGATGGTAACCAGAACTTACATAAGAAAAGTGCAGCATAGATCACAAACACACATATTCACATGTTGGGGTCATCCAACACACACACAATGGGAAAGAAAAAAGGAGAAATCATCAGGCAACTTATAAGAAGAGGAGTCTGAAAGAGAATATGTAAGTATAAACATTGACCACAACATAAAAGAGTCTACACAATTCACACACTGATGTGTTTAATGACCCCGTGTATATAAATGGGAGTCTGTAGTTGGAAAAGGTAAATATGTAAACACTTAGCTAGATCGAAAAGGTCTTAATCAGATAAGAAGATCAATAGATTTTTCTGTGTGATTAACATCACAGAATAGGGAATTGAATAAATTATTTTTATATTTTTACATACTATCTGTAAAAATTATAAATACTTGTAACATAGGTTTGCAAATGTATCTATATAACTTGTGTAAGGAAGGGTGCAAGAAGGAGAGAGAATTTTGCAAGAGGGGCTTGAATGATAGCAACTTCAGTTGGAGAGCAAAGCATCCTGGGAGAAGGCAAGAGATCTGGGAAAGATCCAGATAGAATTCAGGGTTTTTGAGCTGGGACCTCAACCTAGCAAGACATCAGTTCCTTGCTGAGGACCTCACCAAGAGCAATAAGGGCACCTATTGGCTTAATGTTCAAACCTTCTGTCTAATGATACCATCAGTCTGATACCTTGAGGAACATCACAAAAAAGATCAGACTCCTCAAAACAAGGGAGCCATGGTCTTATTGTCAAGGAGAGCCTGGCTTGTCCCTTCAGCCCTCTTGCACCGGTTTTGTCATTATCTAGGTTAAATATATAATAGATAGTTTGGGAAACTCTAGTTGGGTCCAGGACAGTGAAACCCAGGTCAGCTATAGAGCTATCTGTGTGAGAGACTGTGGTTAGGAAACAAGGGCTCTGAGTCCCTCTTTCCATCAGCCCTACCTGCCCTTTATCTAGTCATTAAACCTTTAACTTACAGTCAGATTTCCTATCAAGTCATTTGGTTTGAGAGCAGAGAGGAGGTAACAGGAAGCCATCATATCCCGCCCCCAATGAGGCAAGGTGTGTGTGTGTGTGTGGGGGGGGGTGCTTGTCTCCAGATCATCTCCATGCCGGGAATCTGGGATTATCCCCAGGTCTGTCTGATAGGAGAGATCCCTTCAACTCTCCATCACCCTTTTCACATCAGGGAGTCCCTTAATACCTGTGCAGCACCTCTCAGCAGCCTCACTCAGGAGTGGTAAAAAGAGAGAGAAAGTAGGAGTCAACTTGTCTTGGGTCTCACCTCTTCCATATTCAGTTTCCTCTCAACAAGCTCCCTTTTGACTCCACTAAACTATCATCCAATATAGTGAGAAAAGTACCATTTGTTACACTTGCAAGTACTGTATCAGAGCTTGTAGATAGATGGTACAGAGACCGTGTATAGAATAGGACACGTGGTAGTGGCACAATCCAACAGTAAGCTTAAGAGTTAGTACAGTCGGTTATTAGTTTAGTGGTAGAATTTTAACTGCATTTGCAGAATAGTTTTTCCTTGATGAAGTTCTTAGTGAAAGCAGCAGCTGAAATCGTGCTAATGGACAAGTTTAGAGAATTGTTGTGTCAGTCTACAATTGTAAGAACAGGTGGGAGTAGAAGTAGTGCTTATTGATTATTGGTATGTTCTTATGTGCAACAGCTGCATTTTGGCTTCTGTAGCCATTTTTGTAAACCGAAATCCTTGACCTTATCTTTCCTGGGGATGCCCTAGACTAGGACAGATATATAGGAATAAGAGAGCAAAGAGTAGAGGGAGGTTTTTTGTTTGTTGGTTGGTTGGGGGTGTAGTTAGTACATAGGAATAGAGTTAAGGTAAGCATTAAGGTTCATGAACACCGACCTTGGGAAGTTGGGAATTTGTGAAAGTGGAAAACTGAGAAGATGGATTCACTAGAGATGCAAGAAACGTACAGGAACAGGGCAAAGCAGGAAAACAAGCATGGGATGTTGAATGAGAGGAGAATGCTAAAAGCCAACAGAACTCGGGGAGGGACCGTTGTAGAGAGGGGGTTCAGGTTTTGAACTCTTTGAGGAGAGGGAGCTCTGAACCTATTTTCCTGGACCTTCCTAGCATCATCCTGAGCAAGTGATCTTTTGGAAAAGATCTTGGACATTCCTATGTGTGTTCCTGGATTCCTGAACATCTATAACTATGGACTCAGAGAAATAGCACGCTGTCTGAGGGCTTCACTTTGAGGGCGGCTGCTCTGAGCCAGCGGTGATTTCTCAACCTTGCACTGCTAATATTCTAGAGACTTAGTGATTTATCAGCCCAAGATGAGCTAATAAATAGATACCAGCTAGTTTAGAGAGGACATTCCTGGATTGCCTTTAGCTGTCAGCCACTGGGGAATCCCTATCTAAGGGATTCCCATTTCCCTCTTTCCTGGTCCAAATTACTCTCGTTTCACTTCAATAAACCATTTATAAGGAATCATAGCAGTCAGATCTAACTGTCAGGGGGCAAGGAGGACAGTTGGAGGGGTTTGGGGAGAGAGGGTCTACTTTGATTGAGCCAAGCCAAGACTCAAGCACCTGCCATTCTCTTTCTCCCTAAGCAGGTCTATGTTAGGGGTTATTCACCTCAGGGTGCTAGGTAAAGCCAAATTACTAGCAAAACACCAATCTGCTCTCCTTGAGGCGTTTCATCCTTCCTAACACAGCTGCTATATTAGGTTATCCCGAACCACTGAACTTAAGCAGCGAAGTATCCATCTTTAATCTCTGTCCCATAGGGCAGCGGTTCTCAGCCTCTCAATTTGTAGCAATGAGCATACATGATGCACATCAGGGATTTACATTCCGAATCATAACTTGAAGTAGCCCCCAGAATAATTTTTTGGTTTGGGGTCACCGCAACACGAGGAACTGTAGTGCGGGGTCACGGCATTAGAGAGGTTGAGAACCACTGCCATAGGGGAATACCCTGCAGTCCTGGTAAAGCTAAACCTAGGTCACCAGTGGCATCTGTCCCACAGGGCATCTCTCCATCATTTATTATTATATCTCCTGTCAGACCAAGTCAGGAAACCCATTCTTGGTCACCAGACATCTGGCAGGGAGTCTTGGGTTACCCTTTACTGCTCACTCAGGAAGAGCAGTGACAGACATCCATTTTGATCTCTGTCCTGGGGGAAGGTCAAGTTGTGTAAAACCTTGATCACCCATTACATCCATCATTCAGGGCCTTCCCAATTACCTTTTTACACATGTAAGAAAACAGGAAAGGTTCCAAAGAGTGTGGGGAACAGTTATAAGAAGACAGAGTTCTAGAGAGGGGAGTGTTTCTGTCTCTGTGATCTTGGAGAGAGCACTTCCTGCAGGGGGAAAATGGACTTTCTGTGGGAAGCCATTTGCCCTGATCCTGTGATTTTTTTCTATCAACCATCCCATCTCCAAGATCCACCCAGATTTCTTCTGTTCTCATAAACCTAGTTCCTGTGTTCCAGTAGACTAATAGATTTCATCTTTATTGAGAAGAAGCCAACCTGAGCCAGAGATCTGCCTGTCAGCAAGCGAGCCATTTTTGGCTGGATCCTTTAGGGCGACTTTAACCTCCACCCTATTTAATCCAGCTGAACTGTAAACTAGTTCACTGACAATATTAAGGAAGGCCAGCAGTCAGGAAAGCTAGATAGGGTTTGGGGGTTTAGGCAGTCAGTCTAAAGTAATTTGTAAGGATTATAAGATTAGCTTTGCTACAAGGCAAGAGATCCTACAGACCAACATTCCATAACTCTGGGAAGGCAGTTCCTGGCTGGGAGGCAGTTGGCTTCTCCGGAGGAGAGAGGGGTGTTGGTGTTGTGGAAAGATTTAGGGATTCCTGGGTTGGAGAATTGCAATTGGGGAGTACAGAGATCCACCTGTCTGACAGCTACCAGACAAAGACCAACTTGGCTAAGGTAATACCAAGGGTTTTGTCACCTGGGTCACCTAGGAAACCAACCCCAGGCTTGGGGGGATTCAGGCTACTAGTGAGCCCTGTCTCAGGCTTCTTAAAGACAATATGGGTTGGTAGATTAGCAGATAGTCAGACAGCATTTGGGTTTTTAGGTAAGAGCTATTACAATAGAGAAGTAAGGAGATAAGTTTGAAGTTATATCAGGTTGGCTCACAGGAAGAACTAAGGGAAAAGAGGATTCCAAAAGGAAACTTAGGACAGAATAAGAGTTCCTAGGAGTTAAGTGACCTGCTTGGAGGAGCAGTTGCCCTGCCAGTTGAGACCTGAGACCAGTTTCCAGCTTTCTATCAGTTCCTGCCTCTTTGTTCCTGTCCTGATTTTGAAGATATTGTTGTGTTCCTGAAGAAGAAGGCTTGCCTGAAGAGATTTTGTACCTATCTGTACTCAAGGAGACTTTTGAGTTTTTGCTTGAAGCCCTTGGGTGGCTCTGACATCCTATCACCATCCTTATTCGGCCACTGAACTATACTGCCTTCCCCAAAGACCGTTTTGGAGTAGCCTTAGACAGGATAGCTAGAATGTAGGGATTTGGGGTTGCAGACAGAGGATAGGTGATATTTAAAAGCAAGTCAAAGAAGGCAGGCTTTTGTAAGCCTCTTCGATTTCGAGGGTGGAGGTTCAGAGCTGGGCATTACCTTGGCTCTCCTTCGTATCCCATTCCTCGTTTATAAGTCAGATTGCATTACTAAGAGATCCAGGTCTGAAGGCAGCCATTTTGGTCTACCAGGATGGTACAGACAGAGACACTGAACTTTCAATCTTGCCCTTTCTAGAAGTGTTATAATCCATATCTTTCAGAGCAGGGAGTGGACAGGCAGGACCTACAGAAGCAACAAAGAGTTGCATAGCCACGAGGTGCATAGAAATTAGGTTGAGTCTAGATCTGTATTTTTAGGACCCTTCCTATCCTTTCCCCTTATTCCAATCATCCAAATAAACTCGGTTTCCAAAGTCTAGGGGTTGCGTTTTACTGGCCCTGGGGAGGTCCCTAGGTGGGTGTTTCTAATCTCCTATCCATCTAGGCCTTTCCCAAACAATCTACCTCCATTTGGTAGGAGTCATATCTTTCAGTTGGCGAGTTGGAAGGACGAGTGCCAAGAAAACTTTGAATTTTAAGGGAAATCGACATCTTGAGACCCTAAGAATTCTGAGAGCTGCTTCTGGCAGAGCACAAACAGCTCAGGAAATCTTGGTGCTGCTATCAGGGAGAGTGGCTGTGACAGGTAGCCGTTTTGATTGGAATTCTCTGTCTCGCTGGTACTCGGGGAACATTCTACTGGCCACTATCCCTGCGGTTGGGCTGAGGGGAGTACTGAAAGTCCATTTGACTTTTTCACTCAGCTTCATTTCTAACAGCTGCTGCTTGGTCCGCATACTTTTTACAGTGGTAGTAAATAGTAGTTTTACTTTTAATTGCTCTGCATCATTACCACAGCTGGCGCTATCTCAAATACACCCTAGGATAATTATAAATATGGGTGGGGGATATTATTTCTCTCTCAATCTCTATGTTCTTCTGGTACTGATACCTGATTGGTTTTACGCTTGGTCTAGGGTAGACATACTGCTTCCTTTTACTGAAACAACTATAAGAAAGGCTATATCTTGTATTCCTTCTGTGACATCAATATGCTCTTTTATGTCTTTGTTGCTTAAAATTTTACGATGGGAATTAAAAAGGCATAATGTGTATGGATGGCTGAATTTGGGTACTAGTGAATTATAGAAAATGATTCTTGCCTTGTAATTGAACTTTGACCAACTTGAACTAACTTGTGGGGAATTGATGAAAGTTACTGGCATGGCACATGGCATAAAGCAGCGGGAACTAGTGAAGCTTGGAGGAGCTAAATAACAACAAGCTCCTACAAAGCTGCAACGAGAGGCCGAGGCTTAGAACATAATCCAGTTACAATGTGTCCATTGAGAGACATCCCTTATCTCACACCAGACCAGAGCATTTTGCACATTAGGCAGAACAAGAATTTTACACAAGGAAAATGGGAATCCTTAAAGAAAAGGATCCCTAAATATGAAGATGAGCCAATGCAAGTTGTAAAAGAGCTAGAAAGAGTTATCAAAATCTAGAATCCAAATTACCAAGATTTTGACTGACTTTTGGACGAGATTCTAACAAATAGAGAGAAACAACAGATTGTGGAGCAAACAAACAACAATACTGCTCTCACTTCCTGGTTGCCCGGGTACAATGACTTGTAAATAAATTCTGTGGAGAATTACAGGCAAATGGGAATGGCAAGGGAGTCTCTCTTAGAAGCCATGAAAGCAAATTCTAAGCACCCAGGGACATGGTCCAAATTTAAGAGGTTGAGGCAAGACAAAAGGGAAACACCAGCTAGCTTCCTTGACAGGATTATTGATTGTGGAGAATGTTGGCTTGGCCTAGATTTACTATCTGATGAAAATGTAAGGCACATAAGTTGGCAATTCATTAAAAATGCCTGCCCAGGGGTGAAAAACATTTTTCAGAAGCAATTACCCAAACTGTTTCAACATGGGTCTTGACTGAAAAGAACAGTGACTTACATTTATCAGGATGAGTTGGATAGGCAAGCCAAAGATAAGGCTGAGGTAATTGATAAATTAAGGATGAAATTAAAGGAAGCAAACAAAATATTCAAGAGAGTGAGATACATCATATCAAGACTGTTGCAACCCTGCAGTGTTATAAGCCTCAAAGGTATGAATACAATGCTAGACAAAACAGGCAAAATCCTCTAAGATACTATTTATGCAACTGATTTGGGCATATAATTAGGGAATGTAGATTTAGAGGTCAATTTTCAACTCAGAATGGGGGAAACTGAGGCAATACATATAATAGTTAAAATGGATATAGACAAAATTATTACGGTGTAAATAATAGGTTTAAAATGGATTTAATAGTAATGTATATAATGAAAATAATTGTTATAATCATGGTTTTTGTAATGATTCCCAGAAATTCCTGGACTTAAAAACATGCAGGATTTCATCAGAACAGGAGGAAGGCCAAAGCAATCCAAGGTGGCTGGTGGCACAAAAGGGAACCTTCTCAGACTTGTTATGAGGAAGAGATAACAATAGTAAGAGAGATGCTGGTTTGCAGAGGACAGATGCAGAAGATCTGAAGAGTGAAGATTCTGGAATGCTGAAAGGAAGGGTTAAGCTAGAATTCAGGGGGTGTTAGCTCTCTAGGGGTTTTGCTGACTGCATATTGTAGCAAGGGAAGGTAAAAGTAGCAAGATGATGATTGACAGGCCTGTATTCCAAGAGCTACTAGGTCAGGATTCTAAGCTGTTGAAAGGAGCAGTTTTCCAACTGATAGTCTGGAGATGAAAGTGAAGCCTAAAAGGTGAAGATCTGATCTCTCCTGGACTCTCCTGGAAAGTTTGCAAGCAGCCTCTTTGAATACCATCAATCAAGGGTGAGAGGAAATTCTTCATACCTTCTGGTGGACAGAGTGGAAACTTGGAGGAACCGTTCTTTCCTGGGACATCTGAGGACTCAGCTGGACTCCTGTACCTGACCCACCAAGGACTCTGTGTGTGTGAGAAATCTGGTTCCCTGTTGGACTTACCCTTAGGAAACTTAGATATTTAGTTTAGGGTAGTTATATAGTGGGTTTAATAACTGGGATAAATCTGATGCAAACCCTTCCCTTTATCCTCCCTTACATTTCCTTTCTCTGTTAATAAATTCATTTTATTTATATGTGATTCTTCCCTTCTATATAACATTCCTTTTCCCTTTCCTAAAAAATCATAATAACAGTTGGCTGAGCTCAGATAGGTTTAGGACTTAGAAGTATAGATTTTATATAGAAAAAATAGAGACCAAGAGTCAGTTACAGGTTGGAAGATTCCATCTAACACTCAGCAAGTGAAACATTCCACAGGGGGAGCCAGCAGAACTCTGAGACTCTAACTGAGCTGGGAGAGACATTTAAAGTTTGAATAACCTTCTGCCACATGGTCTAAAGGGCCATATTGGATTAAAAAAATTTTTTTTGAAAAAAAACTTTTTTCCTTTTCCTTACTTGTATATAAATAACGTGATCACAGTGGAGTATAACAACACAAATGGAATTGTATATACACTGTTAACAATGAATGTAAGCATGTCTGGGGACATGTTTATGGATCTTTTGGTTGTATTGTGGGGAGAGTGTTCTGCATATCCCATATATTGTATTCATACTTTTCCCCAATGTATGTTATATGGACTATAAGTGGATGAAACTGTGTGTGTCAATTACTGTGCAGATTGTCTTGTCCCATATTCCCATTCTATGTATTTGTCTGTATGTTGTATTAAGTGTAGAGTGGTGTTATTTGTTATGGGCAACTGGTTTAAAGCTACAATGGTTTGGTTAACTAAGGATTCTGAGCTTAAACAAATGGTTATACTCATGAAGCAACAACTGGACCAGATAGAATTGTATATGAAAGAAAAAAATATGAATACTGAATATGGTTGTGGGGCAAAAGAAAATAATGGTACAACTTGAAATCTAAATAGATTACAGAAGGAAGAGGCTGAAGGGACGGTTACTTTATTCCCATTAATAGATTTCCCAGTAGTTTCAAGGGATGAGATATTCCAGGTAAAAACCCATAAGAGGTTTACACCTGAGGACTTGGAATCTATAAAAAAGAGAACACCTGCCTTTGTAGATGAACCTAAAAGGGTAATTTAAAAAAATGAGGAGAGCTATTGCTCTATTTGACCCTGATTACAATGATTTTGCCCTGTTAACTAAAGAGCTTTTAACAAAGTTCATAGAGGAAACTAGGCAGTATCCCCTGTTAACACCATGGCCAGAAAATTATAATGGCACTGACGTGAACAATGAAGTCCAGTATAACAGGATGAAGGTAGCAAGGGTCTTAACCTACCAGTTTTCCTTATTCTCATTATAAAATAATTTTGCTTTCTTGTAAGTCAAGGGATTTGTGTTTCACTGGCCATAGGGAGGTTCCTAGGTGGGTTGTATCATTTCACATCCCTCTAGGACAGGTCCCTATTTCAGCTGGCGAGCCAGGTAGACTAGAGCCAGAGATTTTTTTGAGTTTTGGTGGACAACTTTCATCTACAGTTCCTTAGAATTTTGAGAGCTACTTCTAGCAGAGCAGTGGAATCTTGCTATTACTGTCAGGGGGATTGGACTCTGACTGGCAGGTAGCCATCTTGAATAGAATTCTGTGGTACAGGCACTAAGGGAACATTCTACTGGAACTTGCTGAGCTTGTTGGGCTATGAGGTACTGGACAATACCATTTGCCAGTTTTTTTTTTCTCTCAGGTTCATTCTAACAACTGCTACTTGTTTTAAGTACACTATACAATGGGAGTAAATAGTAGATTTACTGTTAGCTGCTCTACTATAGAACAACAGCTGGTATCTCAAATACTTATTACAACAAGATTAAAATATTTTTGGAATATTATTTCTCCCCAATTCTGCATACTTTTTTGGTAATTATACCTGATTTGTTTTATGAATGGATAAGATTTGAAATATTGCTTCCTTATACCAAGGCAACTATAAGAACTATAAGAAGAGGGTTATCTTATATACCATCTGGAATTATAATATGTTGTATTGTGTATATGTTAGTTAGAAGATTAAGACATATGGCACAAAAGTATAATACTATTGGATTTCTGATTTTGGGTATTGCTCGATTAAAGACTGTTGTTGTTGCCTTACAACTAAAGCTAGATAAGATAGAAGCTACTTATGAACAACTGAGGGAACTTAATGGTATGGCTGATGATCTAAAGAAGTAGTGAAACTTGAATGGACTGAAAAACAACAAGCTCCTACTCTAAGATAGGAAGAGAGATAGTTGACTTGAGCAGAGAGCAGTCTCTGACAGAGACAGCTGCAGTGAGGATGGGGGAGGAGCAAGAAGAAAAAATGAAGGTTCCAGAAGAGAATGAGAAGCTGAGAAGTGCAACTGCCCACATCAATTCACACTTCTTCCAGCTGGGAGCTGGTGGGAAGAAGCAGATCTCCTAGAATGGGAAGAACCTGTCTCCCTGGAGATCAACTCTCTATTCCTTAACCCCATGAATACCTCTCATTCAACTCCAAATAACTATAATGAAAAGCCATCCACAGAGATCCTTTTTTAAGGATCTCCCTCTCTCCCTTTTTGTTCCTGTATTCAAAGCTAGTTAGCTTAGGAGTAGGGATCAACTGGCAGTGAACAAGAAGAGGGATTGAGGTTGGGAAAGCCTTGAACCTATAAACTTTGGTGGGTAATTTGCCAGAGGGGACAAGCATAGGGCTTCCTGTACCCCCCATTTTCCTTGCTTGATACCCTTACCACTCCTTTCCTTTTTAAACCCCAATAAATCATCTGTTACTCTAGAATTAGATCTGGATCCGTTTCTAGCAATAATGAAGCATCTGAAGATTTGGGGAGGTCATACCTCTCCCCCAAAGGGGGGGTTAACCTCTGGATCCCAGTGATCCTAATGACCAAACCCAAGGAATAAACATTTCTCCTTGGTAGTGGTGTAGCCCTAGGATCCTGAAGAGTACTGGCAGTTGGTGTCCCTTAAGAAACCAAAGGCAGAAGAATTCATCTTGCCTCTCAAGAAGAGATTGGACCTTAAGAGGAGAGTTGTGTCATCTTACCAGGGCTTCCCCCTCTAGTTCTTGTCCTCCATCTCCCAGAACAATTCTCTGAGGAGATATACTCCCTTTGTCAAGGAGACAAGACTTGGCTATCTTCCTCCAAAAAGGAAGAGGGGAAAGAACACTCTGTTCACCCTCTCACCCCATTCCCTCTCTCCCTCCATCATCCTTATTCCCTTTATGCCCCCATATTTCACTACAAAGCTAGAGCTAGAGGCTGCAACTTTAGAACAGAAGCCAGTTATGCTCTGCCCTCTGCATGATGTTTCTTATGTAACAGCTTACCAAGGAATTGTATATCTTAGGCAGCATAAGAACTTTACCCAGGGAGAACTAGAATCATTGCCATGTACTCATGTTCCAGCCTCCTGAGAGATTGATTCAAGCTGCTCTGAGCTTTGTGTCTGGTCATCCAGTGAAGGAAGACCAGCAAGCCTACAGCCATCTTGAGCCTAACTGGCTAGGGTTAGTCCCTGAGATAAAGGGTCAGCCTACCTGATCTAAAGAACTATATACCTTGCCAAAACACATTTGGGAGGATTCTAGTCAGGTAGCTAGACAGCTGGGGATTTTTGGACAGTCAGAGAAGGGATCTAAGGAGCTGGAAGAAATCAGCAGGGACTGCAGAAAGGGGGGAGGTATAGCTAGAATTTCTTAGAGCAGGCCATCCCATCCCCTAATCCTCCCATCCTGCTTACCGTGGTTAAAATAAAACCCTGTCTTTTAAAGGAATGAGAAAATGCAAGAGAGAAGGTTTGCAAAAGGCAGAGGCTTGTATTTCAATCCAAGGTGTCTCATGCAGGGAACACTAGGGATTAATGTCCAAGGAATGTCAGGAAAATATAAAATGAGGAACATATTGCAGGAGGGGGCCTTTGGTTCCTTTCTCTTGGGGAGCTTGGAGACTTCATTTTCTGCCAGGGTGTAACCATGAAAATGTGGGTTTCCAAGACTGTGAATTGCCAAAACTGTAAAGGTTTCAGCCAAACTATAAAGATAGCTTTTAGTGTATTGATAATATTAAAAATAAGTGGTCGCCATGGGAAAATTCCCAAATATGAAAATACCCAAGTCAGCTGGGTTTTATGGAGATTTTAATTAATACAAATGAAGGAATTAAGGGAAGAGAGAGAGAGAGAAAGAGAAAGAGAGAGAGAGAGAGAGAGAGAGAGAGAGAGAGAGAGAGAGAGAGAGAGAGAGACAGAGAGAGAGAGAGAGAGAGAGAGAGAGACAGAGAGAGAGAGAGAATAGCTTAGGGTCTAGGCTATTTGACCTAGGCCTGAGCCTTAAGGGAGAGAAAGTCAGTCTTTATCACTCACCACAAGATCATCCCAAGCGAGCTCTAGTCCTTCACTGAAATCTTCAACTACTAAACTGAGTTCAGAGACCCTCCTCTGAACTCCTGAACTTCCTCCAATTCAGCTTCCAAACTGAACTAACTCCAAACTGAACTGAATTCTCCTTTTAAAGAAATTTTATGTCACCACCCCTAAATTTTCACATCTACCACATCACAGTAGACACTTTTTCCCAGGACTGCCCATTCTTAGTTCTCATCACTCTCGAGTTCTCACCTTCTCTGGGTATAGTATATCTTCTGACTAATTTACATCTCTTTTGCTAAGCTTGCCTTTTGTAAGTTGCTTGACCTTTTAGTGATTAATTTAATCTTTATAGGTACTTAGCACCCTTTTGTATTAGATCTAAAATAGACCCAGCTTAAGGTTCTAGCTTTACTATAAGTATGAGTTGGGGACTTTGCATTGTTCAATCAGGAGTTTGCAACTTTATCTTCCCCTAAGGCACTGTCTGAGTAGGGTGGAGTAATTTTAAAAGTTCCCAATACATTCCTGATCAAGTACCTCCATTGTAGAAAATGGGAAATAGCTTAACCAAATCTTCTAAGGTATAGTCTGAGCAGTTTTAAGACTCAGAAGGGTGAATAAAGGACTTTCAGTTGGAAGCCATTTGCCCTGCACCCAAGAGTTCTGCCATCTTCTATTTGGTTTCTGAATAGAGATTGATCTACCAGAGTTATGGCTGTTCCTACTGACTGTGATCCTGAGGTCCTGTTCCTTATTTATTATCTGATTTACTGAGAAGAGCTGACCTGAGCCAGAAAGATCTGTTTATCATCATCTAAAGCCTGCAGCCTCTTGGCTGGACCCTGTGGAGTGACTTTGCCATTCAGCTTCACCTTATCAAAGCATTACCTTTTGTCTACCAATACTATTGTGAGGGCCAGTAGTGAGGAAAGCTAGATAGGATGTGGGGGTTCAGAGACAGTCAGTGTAAAGTAGCTTTGAAGAGACAGAAGGCAGACTGGCGTGGCTCTCTTAGCTTGGGGGGGGAAGACTAGAGAATTATAGATTAGGGAAACCTGGGAAGCCCCCTGGACCTTCCATCCTTTTCCTGTGTGAAAAAAGCCAAAGAAACCCCTTTTGTTTGGAAAAGATAGCCGTCAGATGGTGTTGTGTCACTGGATCAGGCCTGGGGCCCACCAGACTGGCCTATAGCCTGCTACTACCACAGACTAGCACTTGACCATCTGCCATCTTAAAGGGTCAAATAACTCACGTACTTCGCACTGGGCCATGGGGAGACCTGCAGAGCCTAGCCTCACGGGAGGTTATCAAGAAACCAGCCCCCCTTGATATCTCGCTCCTCCAGAAGAGCCACCCACAGATAGTTACAACATTTCAGTTGGCAGAGCCGGAAAAAGAAAAGAATTGAAGAGATCTGGGACTCTTGACCAAAACAACCCTTCAGGCCTGCTCAGAGTGTGAGGCCTACGTGCAGAGGGGTAGCCTGTGTAATGGGGGTTCTCTGAGAAGGCCGGTGGGGCGGCCGTTTTTAGATTTCTCAGAGGAGAGCAGGGGAAGGTGCAGCAACCTGTGGAACGCCGGCCACTTCGCGCGGACTTCTAGACCAGCTTTACTGGTGATGCCCAAACCAAAGAAGAGCTTCGTGGTAGCGATGATGGCAGTAACAGAGACGACGGAGGATAGCTCCGTTATAATGCTGCTCCGGAGCTTTTCACTGGCCACATTCTGGCGTCTGAGGCCGTGAACGCTGTCCTGGATCTCCCCTTACGGCAGACTCTCTCTACGTCCCAGCGCTGCTCCTCCGAGGCTTCGTGGATCAGTCACTGCACTATCGCACCAGACAAAGAACAGCGGGTGCCGGAGCGAGTTACGGCAGCTCGCCATGGCAGGGGAAGGACGCTGGATCCAATGATATCCTCCAGAACCAGATCTAACGGCCGACACGAGCCGGGAATTCGACTTCAGTCTGGTCGAGGCTTGTGGAGGGAGCCCTTCACTGAGGCCAGGAAGGCCAACGCGGAGACCTGCCAGCTGGTCAAAATTTGAAAGGCTCCAACAGGGAGTGGGGGAAATCCTGCCCCTTTCCCCAGTAGGTTGATGGGAGCTGGGGACCACCTTCGTGGCATGGACAGGGCACGGCGCCCCGTAGGGGCCGTCTGCCAACATGGTTGCGGCGCTGTAAGGAATGACTTCAGGACCAACTGCCCTACCTGGGAGAGCTCGGGATCGGAAGAAGGACCCAGGAGTGCTTGTTACGCCGCTCATGCTTACCTAGAAAAGCCCGCGGAAGAGAGAAATGCTTTGGTCGAGGACTTGAGGAAGAGAAGCCAATAGAAAACTAAGGGAAGGTGAAACAGAGGCAGTAAAGGCTGTGGCAGCACTTGGGTCTTACAGACCTAGAAATAATTACACACCGAGAGAAACGACGAAAGGAAGGCTTTGCATAGGGACGAAATACAAGCTTTGTATTGTAAGAGGGATGGTGGCATGCACGGAGCGGAAAGGGCTGCTCTGGAGCCTGAGGAAGGCTCAAAACCCGTTGAAGCCATCGTTCCTGTCTTTCAAGGGGGTCGGAAACGTTCCTTCCTCTGCCTGGGTCTGTATAAGCCTGGGGGGAGGTGGCTTACCGGCTTGTGGGAAAAGCCCGGAGCCATCTTGGCCTGCGAGGGTGAACCCCCTCGCCAAGAGGATTTGATGAGCTTTACGTGGCTACCCTTCATTCGGAGGACCGGCCAGGTCAGGTGAGGTCCCTAGTGTGGGTTTAGAGAGAGAGGAGTGAAAGGCAGCCAGCCGGAAGATCTTGAAGACGGCTTCTCGGGAGACGCAGCAACGGGAGGGGGGAGTAGCCAGAGTTTCTTGGTCGCTGGTCCTCCCTTCCTCGTGCGTGTGAAGATTAATAAGGCTCATCTTTCATGTCTTGACTAATCTGTCAGCTAGTCAGACAGCATGCTGGCCTACTGAAAGAGGAATAACGGAATACTGGAAACGGTGTGGCACACCGAGAAACGCGGATTTGCCTCGGCGGCAAGGGAGAGACTCTGGAATTCTGTGCCAGGGTTCTGCATCCCTTAGTGGACAGCCAGGGGGAGGGAGGGAGCAGCGAGGCGGTCCCAGCTGTTGGACTCAGCTCTCCCCCTAATCCAGATTTCTGATCTCCTCCCTGGATCCTGTGTCCTTGTAAGATCCCAGCCAGTCACTCCTTCCTCCTAGACACATCCTTTGAAGTCCTGAGAAGACTGCCATTACCCTCCTGACTACTTCCGTCTGCTCATTTATCTCTGGTAGTCTTGGTGACTTGAGTATTCTGGACACGATTCCTGATCCAAATTGAAGGCAGGGAGATAGGAAGGTTGGAAAAGTAGCCAGTGAGGAAGTTAGCGAAGCGCCAACTTTGCTGGAGCCTGAAGATACCCTCGAGGGTCAAGCTTGGGGACATTCCTAGCCCACCATCCTCACCCAAAGTCCTACTTATCAACTTTAATAAACGAACTGTGGTTAAGAGGAGAAGTCAGATCGTGAGCTCCAGGCTTGAGGGTAGCCATCTT
Organism: Monodelphis domestica; assembly: GCF_027887165.1. NCBI lineage: Eukaryota > Metazoa > Chordata > Mammalia > Didelphimorphia > Didelphidae > Monodelphis > Monodelphis domestica. Next base: position 3,532,529 of record NC_077227.1, on the reverse strand, counting down.
GCCCTTAGGCCAGGGAGAAGCAGATACAACAAACTGATACTTTACAAACTTTTTTGCAAGGCTTATTAAGAGAAATTTGGGAAAGGAAATAACATAACAAAAGGAACGTGCAGAGTTGAACCAAATACAGGGAACCATCAGGTGCAGGAGGAGCCCTCAGAATCCTGGATGGCAATTCTAAGGAACTTCAGGGCCATCAGGGGAGTTGGGGGAAGACTCTGAAGTAGGAAGCATCTCCAGGACCCAGCTCTGACCTCCTCCTATGGACCTTTCTACTTGTTCCTGTGAATAATCCAGTTAATTCCTGAAGATCTATTTAGTCCTTTATACTGCTACTACTCTGAAGAGGAAATCTCAAGCAAGGTTGACCTGAACTGTGCAGTTTGCCTTGTGTGTGTGTGTGTGTGTGTGTGTGTGGTGGCCTCACCAAGGTAGACAAGGTCACACCTGACACCTGACTCCATTACTATGTTCTTACTCTAGAGGTGACTTCCTTTGTGGGTTTAGCCTAGATGAGATCAGAAAAGGAATGGAAACATTGAGACAGTGAGGAAGGCAGTGTAGCCTCAGCTCTGCTGAGGGCTAAAGAGACTTTGTAAAATGTCAGATGGTGAGAGTAAGATAGCCTTTATTAGTGTTTAGGGGAAATCCTCAGCCCACATACCTTTCCTCATCTTCAATAACAACTCACAATAAACCTGTTACCTTAAAAGTAGAATCAGAGTGAATTTCTACTGGACTGAGTCAAGGAGAGAAGCCATGTTCACTCTCTGACCCTGAGAAGATCTTCTTGCCAGACTGGGTCAAACAAAATCCCAGTCAACCATTTACATCACTTTTGCAATCATTTAACATCTTACACTACCCTCTGAGTGGTGTATCCAAAATACCTACATTATCCACCTATTTCAGTTGGCAGAGCCAGTAAAGGGAAGAATCTATGAAATATGGGATGTTTTGGGGCCAAAAAGTCAAATCTGGGGCCTACTGACAGGTTTTTGAGCATTAAGGCTGCCATTTATTTGAAGTTTCCAACAACACATTTGAATGTTGGCTGAAATCTGCCTAGCAACAAGGGGCTGTCAATCACACAGCTGGCCAAGGGTTGTTTTTTTTTTTTTAAGGGCCAATAACAACAGAAGCAATTAAGGCAAGTTAATAACAATGATGACAGTAAGAGAACTAATTCATGATGCTTTACCAGGACAATGCTACATGGTTTTAGGAACTTATGCTCATTTCCCTATAATGGATTTCACAATAAGAAAAGGACTTATGTTCAGCTTTCTTTTCAATTTCCATCCATGAAGAGTAACAAAAGATATTTGCTTTTACCTGGGAAGGGTAAAATTGACCTGGTGTCATTTGCCTCAAGGATTCTCAGAAAGTCCTTCTCTCTTCTCCTAAATCCTTAATAAAGACCTTAGAACAATCAGATTTAGGGGGAGCAAGATAGTGTATTTTGTGGATGACATTTTTTTTAGCTTCCCCAAATGCAAAAGTTGATTTGAGTGTGACAATACTTTTCTTCTATGTGAACTCTATAAACATGGACATAAGATCTCCAAACCAAAACTACAGTAATAATACGTGCCAGGGGTTAAGTACTTAGGGTTCATACTATCAGGAGGTTCTAGAAGTATTACCCAGAAAAGGATTTCAGATTTCTAGAAAGTGAGTGCACCTAAAACTAAAAAGCAACTCAGAGAAATTTTGGGGACAATGGGATTCTGCCTGGATCCCTGGGTACAGTGAGATAACAAAGTATCTTACTGACTTAACAAGAAACTCAGAATCTGAACCTTTAAAGCTCAAACCAGAACATGTGTAAGCTCTTGCAAAGCTCAAAGAAGTGATTCTATCAGCTCCAGCACTTGGGATCCCAGATTATTCAAAATCATTTCAGTTTTTTGTAAATGAGTGCAGAGGGAATTGCATCTGGGGTGCTAACACAGACCCTGGGACAGAGTTTCCATCCAATCAGATATTACAGTTGCCAGTTCTATCCAATTGCAGTTGGGATGATACCCTGTCTCAGAAGCATAGCAGCAGCAGCATTGTTGGTGCAGAAGTTGGATGATTTAGTTTTGGGGTCCTCATTAACAGTGTATTTTGCTCACCAGAATGAGTCACTTCTGAGAAAATTTTGCACTCAGTGTAGGAATGTAGATAAGGGATAGAGTAAATATCATGTATAAGCTTTAAGAGGAAAGGAGGAGAATTTGGATACAAGCCCTGGGAGAAGATTCTGAGGAGAAAAGGATTGTGGGAGTTTGTACCTGGAACTCTTGGTTACCTAATGAAGCCAACCCTAGGCCTTAGGTAAGGGCTCAACTATATCTGTGAATTCTTTCTTTATGTCCTTTTGATAATCCATATTAATTAGGTTTATAGTCAGATAGCTTTTGGGTTTAGAGAAGAGCAGGAAGCTATAGGAAGGGCTTAAGAAGATCAGAACAGCAAACGCCAAGAAGGGGAATGTAGATGGGTGGGGGGAGATATAGCTGTGTATATTTAGGGCTTTGTTTATCATTTCCCTACCTTCAATGAACTTTTTTTTATTATTTCAAGGGTTGTGCTTTATTGGTCCTAGGAAGGTCCCTAGGTGGGGTTTTATGATCTCCCATTCATCTAGGAAGGATTTTTATTTCATTTAGCTGAACCAGAAGGACTACATTTGAGGAAGAAGGAGAAAGAAGGAGAGTTTATCCTATACCTGATGATATACTAGAACAGGTATAGGCTTCTCATTCTACAGATTTTGGTCTATTAAAATCTGCAACCCCAGTTAAATACCAAAGGAGGTCCTCCACTTTGCATAGCACAATATCCATTAAGCAAAGAGGCAGTAACTGGTATCATCCCTATCATAGAATCATTACTGAAACGAGGAATTATAATCCTATGTATTTCTGAGTTCAGTACTGAAAGGGGGGAAATTTGGGTAAATGTGAAGGACCAGAGACAGGAATGTGCTGGATGCAGAAAAGAGCATGTAGGAGGGAGCTTGGAATTCTGAGTTAGGAGTTCCAAGTGCCTGGGATTGACAGTTAAGGAGAGTGAGAGGTTCATGGAGACGGACACACATCTTCTGACCTTAGTTCTTTCCAGATTGAGTGAGAAATCTACCCAAACTGCCTACTTCAGTTCCAGTTGTTCCTGAAGGATCCCAGACATCTCACTGACATCTATTGATGCCCATGAAAACTCTAATAGTGAAATTGGCTTGGACTTCTAAGTTGCCTCAAGTAGACTAAGCCTATAGACTGGGGTGACTAAGTCATTTCTATCACCATCCTCCTGATTGACTAGCTCTGACCTTAATTGAATGACTATTTGAATGGGCTTAGCTTAGTTTGTTTAGACAGGATGGTGGGAACTAGGTAGAGAGGGAGACAGAGTAAGTCCAACAGTGTTGGACACAGAAGAGACCCATGAGGGTCAAAGGGAACGGGGACAGATAGTTTGGGGAAAGATTAGGGATCTTCCTAGCCCATCATACTTTTCTAAATCCTGAATATCAACTTGAATAAACCTAGTTTTGTTCAGCAAGAAAGTCAGATAAGTAAGAGAGCAGATGAAGTGGGTCTCCAGGGTGATGCAGATGCTGAGAAAAAAAAATTCTAGAATAATGGGGGAAAGTGTGGAACAGTTTACTGGGCTTTTGAGCTGTGCCTTTCTCTGATTTTAACCTGGAGCAACTGGCTACTGGCCTTTGGCCATTTCTACCTTATCTTTTCCATCTTACCTGCTTCCCTGCTGACTGGTGATATCTACAGAACTTCCTGGTGTGATCATGAACTATCTGTTTGTAAGATTAGGTCTGAGGTCCATCTGTAATTGGTTGATAATTTGACCCTAAAGTCTGTGTGAACTCCTAAAGCTATCCCCTTCTGCTCATTAACAAATAGCACAAAAGGTTTTCCATAATTGGGGATCCCAAATGCTGGAGCAAAAATAATTGCTTCCTTAAGTTTTGTTACTAGCCTGTAGATGTTTTGACTTTAATTTGAGCAGTTCAGGTTCTGCATCTTTAGTTAATTCTGTTAGTATTTTTGTCAATTCACTATACCCAGTGATCCATTGGCTACAGAATCCTGTTTTTCCTAGTATGGCTCTTAGCTGTTTTTTAGTCTTTGGGGTACTTAGCTTCAGATGTCTGCTATACGTTTTTGGGAAATGCTCCTAAAACCCTCAGATAAAAATAAATCCCAAATACTCAAACCTTGATAAACATCATTGAAGTTTAGCCTTAGATACCTTAGATCCCCTTTTACACAACTCACACGAAAGAAGTTTGTTGTCCCTTGAACATACTTTTGCACTAGCAGAAGCTAATAACATGTCATCTATAAAAGGGTCAAGTTTGTTGTCTTTAAATGTGATTGTCTCTAGATTTTTATTAAGTTTCTGTGAAAAGAGAGATGGCCTTTTACAGAACCCTTGAGGCAAATGACTCCAACAGAAACTCCTTCCCTGCAAGGGAAGCAAATACCTTTTGTGAATCTTTGTGTAATGGTATAGAAAATAAAGAGGAGCATAAGTCTACCACTGTGAAATATCTGGCACTGCTTTATATGAATGAGACAATTACTACATAGTAATTTATATCTCTTAAATCTTGAACAAATCTGGAGTAAAGTCTTCCATTTTCATCCAATTTTTGTTTCTTTATTGAGTGAAGATATAAGGTACAGACTAAAGATATAAAATCAGTCTGAGAGGTTGGTACTGAAGTACTTGATGGTTATATCTCAGTTACTCAACTGTCAGGTGGATTTGGGTCCAGACTGCTTTTGAGTTTGCTCTGTGTGTCTTATCTGAGCTTGAGGGATTTGAACTTGGTTTGTCCTCATGATTCAGTACTTTGGCGAAGAACATCATTGATTTCTAGGAAAGACCTCCTAGTGACAGCAAAGTCTTTGAGCTGGTTTTGAGGACTTAGTGAATCTTTCCTAGCCATCTCTTATCTGGAAGGGATCCTGACTACATCCAAAAGTTTCCTGGTTCCTCATTATTAATATCATCAACTGTGAGTAGGAATACTTCAAGGAAGAGGGAGTAGGAGGCCTGAGACTTTTGGTGTTCTAACATTTTGAGGTTTCAACTCAATGCCAAGTGAGTTGGTAGGCCCTGATATCTTTGGGTTTACCAGATCACTCTGTGCAGAGGCAAGATTGACATATAACTATATCTATATCTATATCTATATCTATATATCTATATCTATATAAAGAAATAAGGTTTCTTAGAGCTAGGGTAGTAAGTGGGGTTTTTTTTTGGGGGGGTATTAGTTAAATAATGAGGGCTTTAGGTCTAGGTCTTATAAGGTCTTATAAGATCAGAAACTTAGTCCATGAAGACTACTTAGATAAATCCTAGATTAGGAATTTCCTTATTTAATACCTTTTTATAACATTTTTATACTAATAAATCTTTATTTTTATAAACCCTTGCTCTCTATGGCAGTGGTGTGCACTGGCTTAGTGCAAGGAGGCCTATTCCCTGTATTTCACTATATATTTAGTGACTGAGTTAAACCATTTAAATACCTTAGTAAAAACCTTCTTCCTATCTTTATTATTCAGTATTGAATCCCTCAACACTATTACCAGCCTTGCCAACTAGTGGGGAGCCATTGCATAATTGTGAAGAAGTAGTGAAACTGGTGCAACAACTGAGGCAGGATTTAAGGGATACCCTCCCTGGAGAACCCTGACCTAATTTCATTTACTGATGAGTCTTCCTACATGGTATCTGTCACATGGGGGCTGAAGTATCACAGAATTTAAGACATTGTGGTATGCCTCTTTACCCAAAAAATAAGTGTTCAAGGGGCTGTGTTGATTGCATTAAAGCAAGCCTGCATTCTTGCAGAGGGCAAAGCAGCTAATATGTATACAGATTCAAAATGTGCATTTTCAATCTGCCATGCAACAGGTGCAATTTGGAAAAAAAGGTGTGTTTATAACAGCTGGGGGAAAGCAAATAGAACATGCAAACATCATTACTGAATTGTTGGAAGCTATCCAGAAGCCAAAACAGATATCTGTAATACATTGCCAAGGACATGCTTTTGGGTGGGTTCTAGTGTCAAAAAGAAATTATAGAGCTGATATGATAGCTAAATACACTGCCATAAAAGCTCCATTCTATGTTATGTATCTATCCATCATAGAGTTAACAGATCTAAAAAGAGCTTACCTAGACTCTGATATTCAAACATGGAAAGAAAAGTTTGGAGCTAGAGAAGTAAATGGCATATGGATCTCAGAAACTGGAAAGCCAATCCTACCAAAAGAGTCCTCTTATCATGTATGTCCTGCCATAAATAACAAAGGATACTTTGGCACTCAGTCATTAGTGGATTCCATAAAACAAACTTGGATAGCACCAGGAATCAGTACTGTTGCAAGTAGGGTTTGTACTAACTGTTCTATCTGTCAATGATTCAATCAGGTAGCATTTAGAAAGGTTTAGGAGGGAGACCTTTAGCTTACTCTCTGTTTGAAAATTTGTAGCTAGATTACATTACCATGCCTAAAACAGGGAAATACAAGTTTTGCTTAGAGCTAGTGGATAGATTAATGAAATGACCAGAATCATTTTCATCTTCAACAAACACAGCAGAGTGAAGGAATGAAATAATGAAATGTAGAAAGAAATGAGGAAAGCAGGGTTGCTTCAAAGGCAAGAGGCAGAATGGGCTGAGAAAGAATTTGGAATGCTGGAACAGGGGTCAGGAACAATTAACTGCCAGGAGGGGAGAGAGAGCAGGGGTGTGAGCCGGACAGAGCTATTGGATGGAACACTCACTCTATTTTGACTTTCTACTCTCCAAATGGATCCTTTTGTTCCTGCTATTCTTGTTTGACTCCCAATCAGCAAATATGCCTCCACAAGACATCTTTGAATACCATAGAAGACTACATTTACCATCTTTCCCAATTTGACCTGCTACCTTCCACCTGAATTTTTTGGTGATCTGATCAGTCAGGTCACTAGAACCTGCCAAGCTACAAGATCTATATTTCATCAAAGACTTTTGTTTGTCGGTTTAGACCAGGTAGTCAGACAGAGGAGGTTGAAATTAGACAGAGGTAGAGTGTGTAGTTTCAGCTTTGCTGAAGGCTGAAGAGACCTTTTGCAAGGTCAGAGGGCTCTGGGATAGATAAGAGTGTACAAGATTAGGGAAATTCCTAGCCTACCATCCTTACCCAAATCCTAGTTCTCAAACTTAAATAAATGTACAGTGTTTAAAGAAAGTCAGATTGCATTTTCAGAGCTTCAAGTCTGAGGGTACCATCTTGCCCTTAGGCCAAGGAGAAACAGCTATTGCAAATTGTTAGTCTATAAACCTTGTTTAAGTGTTAAATTACCATTTTACAAGGGTTTGTAGTGAAAATGTTGTTAAGGGAGATAATTCCTAGTTATAGAACCAGTCTCCATAGACTCAGACCAGGAATTGCATTTTACAAACCAAATGTTAAATCAAGTTTATGAAAACCTAGGAATAACAGCAAAATTCCATGTGTCTTGTCATTCACAGAGCTCTGGTCAAGTTAAGAGGCTAAATAGGGAGATAAAAACTATGGTGGAAAACTTTGTACAAAGACTCATTTAAAATGGCCAGAAATTCTCCCAATTGCACTTTTCTATCTACAAACCAGGCCTTGTGAAGATTTATATATATCACCATATGAAAGGTTGAACATCCACCTTTGCAAGCAAAAACTTGCAAGGCTGCTTATATCTCAATGCTAGGAAGGGACATGCAAATTGCTTCCTATATAATAGCTTTGCAAGAAAGAATAAAAGAATTACATGACATGGGAATGTTAGTCAAATCTGGTCCCCTGGACAATTCCTTGCATAATATAAAACCAGGAGATTGAGTTTATATTAAGAACTTAGCAAAAACATCTGTCTCATAAGAGAATTGGGTCAGACCTTTCACCATTATTCTGGTTTCACATTCGGCAGAATGAATTTTAGAAAAAGAGTCTTGGATTCATTGCTCACACATCAAATTAGCACAGAGGGAAGATAGAGAAGAAGAAATAGAAACAGGGGAGAAAGAGAAGGAGAGATAGAAAACAGTTACATAGAAGGGAGCTGAGAGATTCATCAGGCAAATGAGACTGCAGTCAAAAAGATCAGTGAGAAGAGGACAATTCCAGTGGAAGCAGAGATTCAAGCCAACCAGAGGATAGTAGCATAGGGAGCAGATGACAACATAAGTAGGTGCTTATTATCTGATGCTGACAAAGTAACGATTAAGATTCAGAAAAGGGTGATGACATGCAGTAGACATATGTGTACATGTGTGGATATGCTCTTGTATATTCTGCATATGATATAAGATATGTAAATTGAATAGTTGCTATAATTTATAGTTGCTATAATGCAAAAGTTTTTATAAATCTGTACATGTGTATATATATACATATGTAACATACAGCTGTGTAAAATATGTAATATATGTACATATATAAGGATTCTGTAAAACAGAAATGTGTATTGTTAAATTGCTGCAAAAACTTAGATTCATAAGATAAAATACTTAAAGTTCTATGTAGACCATTTTGCTTTTGTATAATAGCATTAGCATTTAGCATAGAAAAGTTTTGTTTTGAATTGTTTAACTTAGATTTTTTTGAATGCAGGTTGCATAAGTTTTTTAGTCAGATTGTGACAGAGGGTTTGTACATGAGAAAAAGTGCCAGACTGAAGAGTTTGTGGATCTGCTTACCTCAGAGAGGGGTCCCAGGAGGTCTGGAATGTTGAGGAAACAGAAGATTCTGGCTGAGATTTCAGTTGGATAGCTCTCTCAATTCACTTTTTCATGTGTTTATTAATAGTTTTGATTTCTTTATCTGAAAATTGCCTATTCATGTCCCTTGCCCATTTATCAATTGGGGATTGGATTCATTTTTTATATAAGTGATTTAGCTCCTTATGAATTTGAATGATTAGACCTTTGTCAGAGGTTTTTGTTATGAAGATTTTCCCCCTAATTTGTTGCTTCCCTTCTAATTTTGCTTGCATTAGTTTTGTTTGTACAAACCCTTTATAATTTAATGTAAACAAAATTATTCATTTTGCATTTTGTAATTTTTTCTAACTCTTCCTTGGTCTTATAATCTTTCCTTTCTCAAAGATCTGACAGGTATACTATTCTGTGTTCACCTAACTTACTTATAATTTCCTTCTTTATGTTCAAATCATTCACCCATTCTGAGTTTATCCTGGTGTAGGGTGTGAGACGTTGATCTAAACCTAATCTCTCTCATACTGTTTTCCAATTTTCCCAGCAATTTTTGTCAAATAGTGGATTTTTGTCCACAAATCTGGTATCTTTGTGTTAATCATAGACTGTTTTGCTGAGGTCACTTACCCCAAGTCTATTCCACTGATCCTCCCTTCTGTTTCTTAGCCAGTACCATATTGTTTTGATGACTGCTGCTTTATAGTACAGTTTAAGATCTGGTACTGCTCGGCCACTTTCCTTCGCATTTTTTTTAATTATTTCCCTTGATATTCTTGATCTTTTGTTCTTCCAAATAAACTTTGTTATTGTTTTCTGGGTTTGTTTTAGGGGGAGATTTTCCTTCAACTTTCCATCACCCTTTCTCCTCAGGGAATCCCTAATTACCTTGCAGAACCTATCAACAGTGTCATTTGAGAGAGGTGAAAGGAGAACAGGTGCCAATCCATCCAGGTTCCTATTCTCTTCCACATTCAGTTCCTTCTCTACAAACTCCTTGTAGATTCCGCTAAAATACCATCTAATATAGTGGAAAATATCTTCATTATACTCCCTGAAAATTACCATTATTACAACTTGCAACACAGCTTATGTTTCCATGCTGGGAGGAGACATGCAGATAGCATCATATATTGCTGCATTGTAAGACAGGATAAGAGATCTTCATGATTTGGGTTATAAGAATAGAGGAATAAGTAGGCAAGGTTTCAAAATACAGGGGTTGAACTCAAGGACAAGAGTTGCAAAAAGGAATGGCAGGAAAAAAAATAAAAAGGGGACTTGGAGCCTGGAGCTGGCAGCAGAGTTCTTTTTGCTTTGAAACTGGGACAGAGCACTTCCTGTGGGAGTTAACTGACTTCCAGAGAGGAGAGGTTTGGACCTGACACTTGAGGCCCTCAGATAAACTTTCCAGCTTCCAGACTTAGATTTCCATCTGTTCCTATTTATTTCATTCCTGTTCCACAACTGAAGATACTATTTTTGACCTGAGTGAAAAGCCAACCAGAAAGAGAGACTTGTATCTGTCTGTTCAAGGAAACCCTATAGTATGAGATCTGTGAGCCTTGGGTGACTTCGTCATTCAGTCCACACTTTCTACAGCAAATCTGAACTGTACTGACATTATCAAAGACTGTTTTGGGAGTGTCCATAGTTAGGAGAGCTAGAGTTAGGGATTTTCGGGTACAGACAGAGAGGTTATGTTGGCAGATAGCAGTAAGTTACCTCTTAGCTTGAAGGGTGGAGTAATAGAGTTATTAGAGCTAGGGAATTACCTTGGCCCTCCTTCCCATTCCCAATCCTTGGTTATTCTATCATATTAAACCTTGCATTACCTAAATATAGCAGTCAGATTGTGTTATTGGAGACATCCAGGTCTGAGGCCGCCATTTTGGACCTATCAGCCTAAGACAGAGATATTTTGTTTATAACTTATCATCATTAGGAGTGATATAATCAGGGGCAGCTGGGTGGCTCAGTGGTTGAGAGCCAGGCCTAGAGATGGGAGGTCCTGGGTTCAAATCTGGCCTCAGACACTTCCCAGCTGTGCGACCCTGGGCAAGTCACTTGACCTCCATGGCCTAGCCCTTGCCGCTCTTCTGCCTTGGAGCCAATACACAGTATTGATTCCAAGACGGAAGGTGAGGGTTTAAAAAAAAAAAGAAGTGATATAATCCACTTCTTTTAGGGTATATTAGTACAATCAGGGCTATTAGATTTTTTCTTGTATAACATAAAACCTGGAGATTTAGTCTGTGTAAAAAACTTTGCAAAGACATCTGCCATGCAAGAGAATTGGGTAGGACCATTTGCAGTTATTTTAACCACACTTTCACCAATAAAAATTTTAGAAAGAGAAGCTTGGATTAATTGTTCCCATGTCAAAATAGCAAGTAGACAAAATAAGGATGAAGGAAATATAGAAACTGGGATAGGAGAAAGAGAAAGAGAAGGAGAAGGAGATGAGATTGGAAGCAGTTACTTAGAAGAAAGCTGAAAGAGTAATCAGGCAATTGAGTCTATAGACAAAAAAGTAAGAGGAAGAGATAAGTATAGTAGGAGAGATGAAGGTTTGCAGAGGACAGATGCATGAGACATGAAGATGGAAGATTCTGGAACGATGGAAGGGTTAAGCTGGAACTTAGGGTCTGTTAGCTCTCTCTCCCCCTCCCTCCCTTCCTCTTTTTGTCTCTCTCTCTAAACCTGGAGGGAGTGCCTGCCCAGTCCTGAGGTTTCTGATCCTGTATGTGTTGCTGTCTTTGTTGCTGTGTTTCCTTAAAAGAATGTGAATCTGGTGCTAACCCGAACCACCACCCAGCTATCTGCATTGGCAATAAGCAGAGGTCTGGGTCCAGTTTGACCTGGGACCTACCTTTGGGTCCCTGTCTAATCTGTCACAGACCAGCACCTCTATTAATAATCAAGAGAGTTTGTTTAGTGCAGGGTAGATAAGAACAGGGTTTGTTAGTTAGAGAGGAGAGTATAGACAAGTTAGACCATCAAATCTCTGAAGGCCCTTCATGAGAAGGTTTAGATCTGGGGTATTAGCTAGTGAATCATCAGGCAACACGAGAAGAGGAAAAGCTGAAGACTGAGTAAGTATATTTGCATGCAACTAGCACATGAAGGATACATGTTTCAATAACTGTTATGACTTTATTTGATGCTATATCCACGTAGATAAGTGGACATTCATAAACTGGCTCATCTAGCAATAAAGTACCTTCACATATTAGATTCAATGAGATCTTACCTAAAGAGGTCTGAGATATTCTACTTAGGTAACATCAGGAAACATGCAGGGATCAATACAGAGATTAGAGTAGGAACATGCAACACATATTACACTCACACATATATGTAACTCTAACATATGTACATATTTGTAAAATCCTTAAGAAAACCATAAGAATAATATAGAGAATGCACATATATGTAAATACATGTTGTCAGAAGAGAGAAATAAGAATAGTAAATTGCAAAAGATACAGGTTGTAAAACAAGTGGCTCACGGATGGAACTTGAAGGGGAAAAAAGGGTTCAAAAGGAATGTCAGGTCAAAACAAAGAGAGGACTTGAAGCCTGGAGGAGGAAGATGAGTTCCTTTTGCTTTGGCACTTGGAGGAAGCACTTCCTATGAGAGATAACAGACTTTCCTGAGAGGAGCAGTTTTGACCTGACAATTGAGGCCCTCTGACCAGCTTTCCAGCTTCTGAGTATACACTTCCATCTGCTTCTACCTTCCTGTTTTGAAGTTTAAGATAAATTTGTGTCTTGTGAGAAAAGCCAGCCTGAAGAGTGACTGGATTCTGTCTGTGTTCAAGGAAACCTACAACTGAAGAAATGAAACACATGGCTGATAGCCTTACAGAACCAGACTCATTCATACAAGTGCTAATTGAAACAACCAAAGAACATTTAGGGACAGCTCAAGAGAAGAAAAAGAAGACTAGTTTAAATTTAGAACCAGCAACATTTTACCCATTGCAATTTAAAGAAGAAGATTCAAAAAATATTAATTGTAACCTTGGGAAAGGGGTTGACATGAATACACAATCACACAACCAAGAAATGTTAGCCCTATTACCAGAGTGTGCAATAACAACTGAAAGCACGGGTGGAATAAACCAAGAAACATCTTTCACAGATACTCAGTCTTCAAACAGTTTGATATTCTCCAACATTCTAAATGCAGGATCTGTGTCTCCCCTCATGCTGCAAAATGAACAGGCAGTTGTCCGTGGTCCTGAACCAAGGTCTCTTACCATAGGAATGCATGGAGAAGATGCAGTTGGCAGGAAAACAGACAGAGACTACTTTAAGCCATGAAGTTTCAGTTAGTCTAACCACAAAGACTGTAGCTAATGTAGGGGGCACTGCACACTAACAACACAACAATTGGTTCAACAACAACTGACACACCTGAACCATATGAATGGATTAAATTGGGAAAGAAGAAATACAAAGCTCTCATTGATAATGGTGCTTCCAAGTCTGTATTAAAGTCATTCCCAGAAGATTCTGCAATTGAGGGTTTGGTTTCAGTGGCAGGAGATACTGGGGAAATACAACAGGTCCCAGAGCTCAAAAGCACAATGGTAAAACTAGGTCCTCTCTCCACTGACCATGCATTTCTCTTAATTCCTGGATGTCCAGACAACCTTTTGGGATGTGATTTTTAATGTAAAATAGGAGTGACTTTGCACTGTGAACAATCTGGGAACATATATTTACATCTACCCAAGTAATCTCTCAAACACTATCCTTCATTATTTCTGGAACAACTAGATGAAACAACTGAACAGCAGCAAGAATTAACATCGATGTATGAAATACTCAATGATATATCACAAGCAGTATTTGCTAAACACCAGAATGATGTGAGTAGAATTAAATTAGCAACACCAGTAAAAATAGAAGTCAGGGATAGTGTACCTCCTAAGATACCTCAATATAAGCTCAGTAAAGAAGAAATTCTAGGCATCACTCCTATTATCAATAGTTTATTGGAGCAGGGAATACAGTGTCAGAATTTAACAGTCTAATCTTAGCGATCAGGAGCAAACAAAATTCTGATGGGTCACTTTCATGGAGATTTGTGGAGGATCTAAGAGCAGTCAGCAACTTTATTAAGAAGACACATACCATAATGCCATCACGGAATGACATCATCACAGAGATACCACCCAAAGCATGCTGGAACACCCTGATAGACATGAGCAATGCCTATTTTACGATCCCATTGCCCCCTGACTCCCAAAACATTTTTGCATTCTCATGGCGAGAAAATGAGATCTGCTGGACTTGTTTAGTTCAGGGCTGTTGTGAAAGTGCATCTATTTTTTGTCAATTACTTAAGAAAGACCTAGAGACTATTAAATTCAAGCACAGCAAACTGGCACATTATGCTGATGATTTACTCCTAGCATCACCCGATCCAAAAACATGCTTAGAATATTCTAAAAGGCTGCTAATAGAGTTGTATAAGAGAGGACATAAGATCTCTAGGAAGAAGCTAGTGTGGGTTCTCCCAAGAATCAAATGCTTAGGATTTATACTGGAAAAGGGCACCAGGAAAATCTCTAATAAAAGGATAGCTGATATTCAAAAGCGAGGAATCCCAAGAACAAAGAAACAATTAACAGCATTCCTTGGGATAGCAGGATTCTCTTGGCAATATGTCATAAGGTATTCCAACATATCTAAATGCTTAACAGACTTGACAAAGAATGAGGTAGAAGAACCATTGCACTTAACAAGAGAACATCTCCACATTTTGTCAAAGTTGAAACAAACAATTCTAATAGCCCCAGAATTAGGGATACCAAATTATGACAAAGAATTCCATCTTTATGTTCATGAAACTCAGGGCATAGCTTCTAGAGTTCTAGCACAATACCTAGGATTGAATTTGAGACCTATAGTGTATTACAACATGATACTAGATAAGGTAGCACAGGGAATGGTACATTGCTTGAGGGGCATAGCTGCAGCCGGGCTCATGGTGAAAAAAGAAAATGATATAGTACTGGGATGTAAGCTACATATATATTCTGCTCACCAAATTGAAAAAACTTTTAAGGTCACAGAGTATGTATGCATTCACATTTGCTAGACTTTCTCAGTATGAAATCCTTTTGCTAGGAAACAATAAGCTGACTATTCACAGACATGCACCTTTAAACCCAGCAACTCTGATACCTAATTTGCCTTTAGGAGAAGAACCACTACATGACTGCCCCCAAGTAATAGAAATGATACACCAACCAAGGGATGACCTAAAAGATTCACCTCTTAGTGATCCAGAAATTGAATTATATACTGATGGATCCTCATACATCTCTAGAGGACAAAGGGTCACAGGTGAAGCAGTGGTGACCAATGACAGGATGCTATGGCTGATCATAACAGTGCCCAAGGTGCTGAATTAAAACTCTAATGGCAGCACTGGAATTGGCAAAAGGCAAATGAGCAAATGTGTATACTGATTCAAATTATGCTTTTGCAACCATGCATGCTAATGCTTATACATGGAAAAACAGAGGTTTTGTAACATCATCTGTGAAGAAGATTGAATACAAAGATCTCATATCCCACCTAATAGTATCAGTAGACTTGCCAAGTGAAATAGCTGTGCTATATTTCAAGGCCCACACTTCTGGCAAGGACAACGTATCCCAGGGGAACCAAAGGGCTGACATAACAGTGAGATACACAGCTAGATTTGGTCCTTTCTGTGTTCTGAATCTTTCTCTTGTGGAAAAGCATGACATTACAAAAGTGTATCACAGAGATGAGATTCAGTCATTGCAAAAATACCTAGGAACCAAATTAGTAAAAGGAATATGGTTAGCAGAAGGAGGAAAGCCCATACTGCCCAGAAAGCTTTATCAACATCTGTGTAATGTGATTCACTCCAAAGGTCATTACAGAGTTCAATCCATGTTCTATAAAATCAGAAGATTTTGGACAGCCCCAGGGATATCTACAAATGCTATTAGAATTTATCAGGCATGTGATATGTGTAGGAAATTCAATCAAGGTCATCTCGAGAACAAAGCATTGAGAGGCAGAACATTATCTTATACACATTTCCAATGTTTGCAGATTGACTACATTTATATGCCTAGTGATAAGGGTTATAAATATGCACTTGTAATCATGGATTATCTGACTATATGGAGAGAGGCATATCCGGCTAAGAATAATAATACAGCCGTAGTAGTGAAAACACTGCTGAAGGAAGTAATTCCTAGACATGGCATTCCTGATGTTATTGACTTGGACAGGGGGTCTCATTTTACATCACAAATACTGCAAGAAGTATATAAGAACTTAGGGATTAATAGAAGCCTACACAATGTTTACAGACCACAGAATTTGGGTCAGATGGAGAGGACAAATAAATACAACAATAGGAAAACTCTGTGCACAAACACACCTAAAATGGACAGATGTTCTTCCTTTGGCTCTATTCCACCTTAGAACCAGACCCAGAGGAGACTTGCATATTTCCCCATTTGAAATTCTGTATGGACAACCATTATGGCATGGACAGACAACTAAACCATCTTACATATCCATACTAAGAGGAGAATGCCAACTTCATACCTATTGGGTAGAAATACAAGAAAGATAGATTGGAAGAACTTGGGAATCTAAGATTATTAGTTCAAAGACTACCATTAGACTTCTCACTGCACAAGATCAAAACAAGCGATAAAGTGTATGTGAAGAATTTTGTCAGAGATACATCTACTGAGCCTAGATGGAATGGCCCACTAGAAGTAGTATTAACCACTCCTACATCCATCAAAGTAATAGGCAAAGATCAATGGTACCATGCCTTTCATGTTAAACATTATGCCCATGCCAATATAACAACAGAAAACCTAGAAGGAAATCTAGAAGAGACTGCAAGAGAATACTAGAGTCTGAAGAAATGCCAAATATCCTAGAGATAATTGCATTTGCTCCTACAAATGAGTACAATGACAGTGAAGAAGAAATGGAATAAAGAACTGCACAAATATATACACACAATAATCGGAATCTCAAGAAATAGCTCCATGGACCATCACAAATCTCTGCTAGATCAAAAACTGAATGTTAAATTAACAACTAAAGAAAAACTTCCATCTCCAAATCTCCAAAACACATATAATAGAAATATACTTGTAATAAATTACAGAAGGTATATTACATACACACATACATGAAGATATACATAGTATGATACAAGCACACATGAAGAAATCAATCTTACATGCACACACAAAAAATCAATCTTACACACATGCATGATACTGTATGTTACAGTCATCAGAGAACATGGGACTTCATTCAAGGTGAGACTACAGGCAAATATGTATGCTGTACAGAGGAAGTTCACTGGACCAAATGAATTACTTCTATCAACACCAAGGACAACAAAAGCACTTTAACACCCTAGAGTTGGACCATTTTACAATAGGAAATAAGACTTAGGACATAAGAGTGATTGACAGGGCATGGGATTAGAATTTTCCCTGGAGTTGGTGTAATAGAATCCCAGAGAAACAGTTAAGAAATGGACACAATCTCTCTGGACCCGGATGAAAGAGGAGGCGAGTGTATTTTCCTGGAGCAGCTTGAGAAACCATCATTCAAATTACAAGCCTGGGAATACCTTTGGCTGTGGAAAATAAGGCAGTCTTCATTCTGCTAGACAGATGGAAGAAGCTGATCAACCTGAGAACAGACCACCTTTGGATATTTCTCTTGGAATTTTTGGGCTTTACCCACCAAAGACTCTGTTGTAAGATTACTCATCCCTAAAGACTTTGCCTTTAATGTACTTAGAAATAAGATAGATGGGGGGTAGTTGGGTAGCTCAGTGGATTGAGAGCCAGGCCTAGAGTTGGGAGGTCCTAGGTTCAAATCTGGTCTCAGACACTTCCCAGCTGTGTGACCCTGGGCAAGTCACTTGACCCCCATTGCCTAGCTCTTACCATTCTTCTGCCTTGGAGCCAATACACAGTATTGACTCTAATACGGAAGGGAAGGGTTATTTAAAAAAAAAAAGAAATAAGATAGATTTAGTCAGATAGCTTATAATTTAAAGGTTAAAATAATTAATTCTCTCCCTTTCCCCTCCTTCCCTTTTTATCTTCCTTTTCCTTGTTTAATAAAATAAAAATATTTATATGTTCCCTCTACGTTCCTTCCCTTCAATCCTATTATAGTATTTTAGTTGGGTGAGTCAGCTAGGTTGTAAAACTGTGACAGAGGGTTTACACATAAGAAAAAGTGCCAGGCTGAAGAGTTTGTGGATCTGCTCACCTCAATGGGGGAGGGGTCCAAGGAGGTCTAGAATGTTGAGGAGACAGAAGTTTCTGGCTGGGATTTCAGTTGGATAGCTCTCTCAACCTCAAGAAGCCTAGGAGGAGAGGACTGGCCAAGTCTTTCTCCTGGAGATATACATCTCTTTCCTCTCCTGGTAACCGGACATTCTCCCCCCACCCCTTTCCCAAACTGAAGGAAAATTTGAAGAAGACATTTTGAGCCTTTGTCAAAACTTACCTCACAGCTCCTGGTGCCCTGGGTCTGGACTGTGGCCAGGAGGCCAAACCCAGGGCCAGTCAACCTATTTCTCAGGGGGCTCAGGCTGCCAAAGCCTGAGTTTCCCCAAAATTCAAGGAGGGAGGGAAAGGGATACTTAGAGAAAAGGGACCCCCTTTCCCCATTTTTCTTTCCTAATTCTTTTCCCTGCCAGCCATTTTCTTTGTATTACCGTAATTGAATTAATTTACATCAAAGTGGTTATTCTGTCCCAAATTTGAATCAGGTGTGAGTGGAACAGCTTAGAGGGGGAGGGACATCTTTCTGAGAAGAAACATTTTAGGCTCTAGTAGTGGAGGGGGACAAGAGCCAATCTGTGAGAGCAGTCATATCTGAGGAGAGAAGGCTGAAGGGGGAACTTCTTCTCTCTCTGAGCCAACCTTAAACAACAGCTGTTCCTCCTAGATCCTGTTTCTTTTACTACTCACAAACCTTCTCCACTACAAAACCAAAATTTTATGGTTTTCTAAGTGATTTTATAAGAGGTATATAGGGATAAGGCAGTTAGAGTGGAACTTTCTAAAGTCACTCAGTGGAGTTGGTACATTCCACTGAGTGGGGTCAGCAGAATTCTGAGACCCTGGGCAAGCTAGTGGGGATATTGAAATTTTAAAGGGATTTAGATGGCCATCTTGGGTGATTATGTTGGAAATTTTTTTTCAAAATTTCAACTTTGTGATTGTTTATTCTGTTTATATCTGTTTATATAAACAGTATACATTGTTTATATCTGTTCACAGTGGAGTTTAATACCACTGTTTCACCAGTGTATACTGTATTGCAAATGAATATGAATCTAATAGGTGACATAATAATGGATGTTATTAAGATCTTGTGGGATTGCATTCTTCATATCCCTTGCATTCTATTTGTAAAATGTTTCCAAATGTATGTGCAATGCTTTTAGACTATGACTCTATGAAACCTATAATGGAAATCAAACTGAAAATGGTATCACATATTCCTCTCTGCTGTGTCTGTATGTCTTGTTTAAGTGTAGAGTGGTATTCATTTACACCAGCAAATGCTTAAAAGCTATGGTCATCAGGGTTATAAAGGATTCAGAACTTAAATTGATGGTGGTGCAAATGAAACAACAACTGGACCAGATGGAGTCATATATAAAAGAAAATAAGATGGTGAATAAGAGAAATGAGAGGGGAATTACTCGAAACAATGGGGAAATGAAACAACTTAATAGATTACAACAAGAAGAGGCTAGTGGGATGGCTACCCTATGTCTACTTAGGATCTCCCTGTAGTTTCCAAAGATGAAATATTCCAAGTAAAAACCCACAAAAGATTCACCCCTGAGGGCTTGGAATCAACTAAAAGGAGAACTCCTAGCTTTACAGAAGAACCCAATCGAGTTATTAAGGAAATGAAAAGGGCAATAGATCTGTTTAACCCCAACTATAATGATTTTGTGTTGCTAATGAAGGAATTATTAACTAAAAGTGAATGTTAACAAGTTTATAGAGGAGACAAGATCAGGCCCTCTATTGGTATCCTGGCCAGAACAATATGATATGGATATGAAATGAAGGAATGTAGGGAAGCTATAATTGAGGCTATGGGTCGGTATACTAAAAGACAGAATGCCTGGTCAAAATTTGAGGAAATTAAGCAAAAGATCACAGAAACACCTATGGCCTTCCTCGAAAGAATTACTGAGGTGGCTGAAATATTCCTTTGCATGATGTACTCGAGGAAGGGACCATTGCTCACATTAAAAGGATCTTTGTCAAAAATGCAGTTCCCCTTCACAGAGACTGATACACTGTGGTACAATGGAACACAATGGACTTCTCCATTAGTGGCGGTGTAATGTCCCTGAACAATCTGCAGGGATCTAGGAGAAAAAACACTATCCACAAGCAGAGGATACACTGTGGGAGTAGAAACACCGAGGAAATGCAACTGCCTGACTACAGGGGATGAGGGAATATAACTGAGGAGAGACTCTAAACGAACACTCTAATGCAAATACCAACAACATGGAAATGAGTTCGAATCAAGAACACATGTGATACCCAGTGGAATCGCGCGTCGGCTATGGGAGGGGGTAGGGGAGGAAAAGAAAATGATCTCTGTCTCCAAGGAATGTTTGGAAATGACCAAATAAAATAATGTTTAAAAAAATGCAGTTCCCAAAATCAAACTTTTCTTTAAGAATAATTATCCCGATTGGGAAGATATGGATTTGGAGGACCTTAGGCATAAAGCTGCATATTTAAGCACTGACACTGAGTATTATAATATTTCAGTTGATAGGAAGAGCTTTTCTCTTTCAAATGAAGCTCATTTCCAGCTCTGCTGAGATAACAACATTTAGAACAATGAGGGAATTCATCCACTCAGGATGTCCCACACTGCCCTTCTGCTGGGAATTGGAAGAGAGATAAAAGGACTCTTAAATTTAGAATGTAGTCTAGTATTGAAACATGCTGAAGCAAAGTACCCCTACCTGATACTAGACGGGCATGAGGAGGTATCAGAGCCTCTACAAGGTAGCACTAATGAGAAAGAGAAAAGCTGATCCCAAATTTAGAGGTTCTCAATCATCTAGTGAGTCTCTCTCCAGTCTCGCTCATAATGACCGATACAGCACTCTCTATGGCCCCAATCAGGAGAAAGGCACTTGCCCACGACAACCTTGGTGCCGTTAAAGCTGTGTACAGCACAACAGAACAGAAAGGTCCAGCTTGTCTACACTCCTAGTCTATCATGAGACTTGGCAATCTAGCAACCACAGGTGGAGAAGAGCCAGGACCATTCCTCCCAAGTAGAGAAAAATCTAAGCACACAAAGCTTCTGCCTTTTTTATAGGGAGACTCACAGTATGAAAAAGAGAGTTGATATATCCTGAAAAGGCTATAGAGCAGTAGGTTATTGATTAAACAAACGGTAAATGGTGTGGGTTTTGAGGATGTCCAGGAGAAGTTTGGTGGAGAGGAAGAGGAGAGGGCATCTTCAGAAGGGAAAATGACCCATGTAGAGAGGGCAGGCCATCAGCAACTATGGGCTCACTTGTCATCTCTATGCAGATGTCTCCCAAATCTATCCAGCCCCAGTTTCTCCCCCATGAGTCCTCCTTCTTTCAGGTCATGAATATCTTCATTGTTTCCTAACCTGGATTATTCATCTCCAGCCCCAATCCCCATAAAAATCGAAAAGAGAGAGGAAGAAATTTTATTCTTCTTCCAAACTTTCCAAATTCTCTTTAAGGCACCTCCATCTTTCAAGTAACTCAGGCTTCTGACATCACAATCATCCAGATTCCACTCTTTATCCCCTTGCCCTTCCTGTAGCCAATCAATAGTGAGGTCTTATCTGTTCTCTCTCATGATGGTATCTAGGCCTCATCCTTTTTACTTCCAGCCAGGCACAGACTAAATTCAATCCTTTATTATCTCTTGACTGCTTGAACTAGCATCCTGATTAAACTCTGTCTGAAGCATTTCCCTCTTTCTCTTCTAAAGCATCCTCCATCCAGCTGCTAAGCTGCAGTTCTTAAAGCATCAGCTGATGGCTCCAACCTTCCCCTCCTCAAAAAGATTCCGTGACTTTCTACTCTACCTGGAATATAAAAGCCTTCCAAAATCTTTCTGAAGCCCACATTTCCTAAATGTATTACAGATGTCTCTGCTTGCCCCAACACTCCCCATTTCTGTCCAATGCACTTGCCCATTAAACTCTGTGGATGATGTCCCAACCCCTGCGCCCCAGGTCCCTCCCTTGGAGTTATCTCTTCTAATCCTCAGCTCGGGCATCCCTCGTTCCTTTCAAGTCACAGCTTTGAGGCCAGCCCTTTTTCTGATTCCTCCCAATGGTGCTCCCCAACATTTCTCTGCATATGTTTTATATCCACATATATGAATTTTCCTCTAGTAGCATCTGTCAGAGGGCAGATGCTCTTTTCATTTTTGCTTGGGTATCCCTGTAGAGAGTACAGTGGGGGACATAGTTATTACTTAGCATTTGCTACACTGGATTGGCTTAAATTAAGTTGAGTTGACAAGGTATACGAAGGTCACATGACCATAACAGGGTAAAAGAGTTGGGTTGACCATTATTTATATGAAGGGGCAACTCTTTCTCTTGAATTCGCTGCCTTCAAAGTAGAGAACAGGGGTGATATCAAGGATCCCTCCCTGTATCAGTTTATCTTCCTCTGTGGCTCCCATCCCCCCCAGGCTACCTCCTCAGGCTAAAGTACATCTTGTTTTTCTACAACAAGCCACAGACTTGCTCATTTTCTTGCCATGTATCTGTTCCCCTTATGTATAAGAGCACCCAGATAGCCCTTCTAGGATCCACCTCTGCTATCATCATCGTTTCCTTTGTAAGATGGGAATACAAACACACAGCCTCAAGAAGAAGAAAGTATTTTCTCATATAGTGCAAGTAGCAGCATCTCTATCTGCTGTTTACCCCAGTTTCATTGCTTTTATTAACACAGGGGTCCAAATGAGGCTGGAGATACAATCAGCAGCATCTGAAATACTATTTTGGGACGACAACTTCATTCAAAGAATCAGCTATTGGGGAAGAAAGGTGTGGCTGTGGGCCCAGATCTCCTCTTGTTTCCCCCAGAAGCTCACCTGTGCTGGGAAGAGAAGCTGCCAATGTCTTTGGTCATCCAGGACTTAGCCCTTTCTCAAGACTATCTGTCCTCCTGTTCTTTAACTGATTCCTTGGAATCCATCTGCCTGTCTGTAAAGAGTGTGGGGGTAGTTTTCTTCTTGTCTTCATGGTCAGATTAAATGCAGTACTCTGTGTTAGGAAAGAATGGAAAACAGGGATTATTCAATAAGCAGGAGGAAAAAAATGAGAGGAAAAGAGAAGGTAGTTTGGAAATTCCCACCCATTCCCACAGAAGTCCCATATCTATGATTGGTTCCAAGCATCCCAGCAGTCATAGGTCACCACCCCATTTTTTTTGCAGACAAGCAGACAAGCCCAGAAAGTGATCTAAGGAAAGAGGAATGGCCAGGAGGGCTAATATTCTCTTGTTAACTTATTACTAAAAACTTTTCCATTCAGCCTGGCTCCTTTATTTATTTGTCCCTGGTTATCTCTTACAAGTTTCTACCTCTACAGAGCTGTTTTCTTGGCTTTCTTCAACTGGAAATTGTGTCATCTTCCTCCCACCAGTGAATCTCTAAGGCTTACACTCATTTCCCATTTCCTCCATAAAGTTCTCTTTAGGGAATCCAGTTGACAATAACCTGACCCTTCTCTCAAATTCTATTGACCTTATTATCTATATTTATGCTTATGTACTCTTGGGACACTGCATATTTAGCTATCTTAAAATATGCTTGTCTTCTTTTTCCATGATGTTGTAAGCCCCTGAAGGACAAGGGCCAATTTTCATATTTTTGTGTGTGTTCTGTCTAATCCCCAGCATGCTGATGTCCCCTACATGGACTTATAAAGAAACTGGAAAATGAATGGGCACCTGAGGTCATCTATTCTACCCATATAGGAAATGTGAATGTCCTCCCAAATATTCCTAGTAAGGAGGTGATCTGGTCTCTGCTAGCTGGGAGGGATTGATGAGGAGATTCATGGTTCAAAAATTATCTTGAATGATTTGACTTTGGACCAACTGAAGACTATTCTATTAAAAAGAAGTTCTGAAGTCAACTTCACAGGAAGCAGAAATGCATCTCAAAAAGATCTGGGAGTTTTGATGGACCACAAGCTCATTATTAGTCAGCTTTATTGGCTATGGGAGAGGGAAAGGCGGGTGGGGGGAGGGAGGAAAAGAAAATGATCTTTGTTTCCAGTGAATAATGTATGGAAATGACCAAATAAAATAATGTTTAAAATAAAAAAAAATAATATTTTAAAAACTAGCAACTAATCCACAAGGTTGTTTTGTGAGATTATATTTCTGAAGTACTTTTCAAGCCTTAAAAATACTGTCTCAATGTGAACTATGATGATTATTATGCCTTTATTCCTCCTATTTAATACTGAGAGCATATGGCTAAGTACTTATCATCATGGCTAGTTGAGAGTATTTTACTTAAAGTAAATGAAAAATAAACAACAGGTACCAAAGTAGTGTAGTATTTTAGGAAGATAAATATATAAAATTCATAAATTTATAAATTAGATGAAATGATAGTTTCAAAGAAATACAAATATGCTGACCCCTATTACCACCCACAAAGTCAGTCTGTAATAGCCCCAGTGTCCAATAGAATTCATTATCGTTTTGTTTTTATCATCTGGACCCATTCCATCTGGCTCATATTTTTCTCCTCTATTCCCTTCTTTTTTTAACTTTACCATTGGCCACCCCCTCTGACATCCTGTGCTCTCTCTTCTCTCCCCATGCCTTCATTCATAACCTCTCCGCCCCCAGCTGCTATGATGAGACCGTTCTTTCTCTATTGACAGGAAGCTTTTCTTTCTTGCTCCCAGTTCATAAGGTACCACTTCTAGGAAGCTCGCTCTCAACGCCCACAGTAATGAGGGACTTCTTTCTCCTCCTCAAAACTTTCACCCAGAACTTGATCTGTCATTTCTTTTGCTCCACTGCAGTCCCTTTTAAATGAAATGCAGTCATAGATGTATCGCACAGCCTCAGTGATAGGAAGCTTTGTGACATGTTTCATATTTGTTATGCTCAATAGAGCATATGTCTATAGCAAGAGCTTAATAATTGTGGGTTGAATAAAATGGAATTGAGTTGAAGTGAGCATTCAAATCAGAGAGGAACTTGTGCTAGGAATGACACCAGAAAGGGTTCGAAGAGGAATGAAAGAATGAGTGCATCCTAGCTGAGGAAAGGTGGTCTGTGGTGATGGTGATGGTGATGGTGATGGTGATGGTGATGGTGATGGTGATGGTGATGGTGATGGTGATGGTGATGGTGATGGTGATGGTGATGGTGATGGTGATGGTGATGGTGATGGTGATGGTGATTGATGGTGATGGTGATGGCATTTTTTTATTTGAAAGAAAATTTCCTGGAAGGCATTTACAATCCAGGAAACATAAGAATATTAAAAACAAACAAACAGACACCTTACCCTTCTAAGAATCCATGCTGAATAAATAGGGGTTCCAAGGAAGAACAGTGGAAGGGTGAGGCAATTGGATTAAGTGACCTGCCCTGCCCAGGATCACATAGCTAGGAAGTGTCTGGGGTCACATTTGGACCCATGACCTCCTGTCTCCAGGGCTGGCTCTCAATCTACTAAGCCACCTAATTGCCACCTAAGGCTTTGTCTTTTTTAATGAAGAAAAAGGAATCCTCAAGTCTTTGCACTTTAGTAGTGAGAAAACCAAATGTTTCTTTACTAAATTTACCTCTCGATACACATCACAGAATTTAGATCCAGAGCGACTTAGACCACCATCTAGCTGAAACCCCTCATTTCATTCATGAGAAAATGGGAACTCAGAAAAGGACTGCGGCCACCGGGAGATAGAAGAACCAGGAGAAAAGAGTAGTATTTGACGATACATGGCCCTTCCTGCTGCCCCTTTAGCCATCATCATCCATCTTTGCTCCCCATACTACTCATCCATTTCTCCTTTCTAGGCATACATCCATGCTTGACCAGCTGCCTGAGTGTACCCCTCCACTGACTCCCCACAAAGGGTTCCACCAGGCCTGCTTTCTTCAATTTCCTCACATGAATATCGGCTCTCAATGGAGTTCCCGCCCCCTCCCTAGCTTTACGTAGCGTGTTTCTTTTGAAAAAGCCTAACGTTGCCACCCAGACCTGGAGCTCATCCCAGCAGGGCTCACTTCTTGCTCCTTGTTTTAGGAATTCCAGTCCCTCCAAAGGGTGCCTCATCAGTGGTATCCTCTATTGCCGTGGCCTAACGCTGTCACTAGTGTGTGTGTCTGTGCGTGGTCTACAGTGTTTCGGTGAATGCTCTCCCCCGCTCTCCCCCCAAGCACCCATACGATTCTTCAGTAACTCTGCAGCATTTCATTGTTGTGTCCCTGGCACTTAGCGTAGGCGGAGGGCGTCCTGGGTGCTTAACAATGCTAGGGATGGCCTAATCGGGATCCAAAAGATGCCGACGAAAGGCTCCGACGCCAGTCATCAGGCAGGAGTTCCGGGGATGCTCCGTTGGAGGATGCTCTCAGCGGACCTCCATTCGATCAGGTGTGCATTTACAGACATAGCCTCACTGTCTCCCAGGGTGAGCCGCCATTGACTTCTGCCCCTGCCTCTCTTCCAGAGGTCAGCAAGATTTAGCCATTTGCTTTGCTCCTCCTTGCGAGGTGCTCTCAGAGGCCCCGGCCCTCCCTCCTGGGACCCTCCGCCTCTGTTCCTCCTCCTCCTCCTCCGAGCTCTCCTGCCAGCTCACCTGCCGTCTACCCAACTAGAGGCAGGAAAGGAAGCGGACAAGTGCGACGTGCTCCGCAGCAACAGCCAGAGACTGGCCCACCACAAACCCGATCCCCTTACTGTCCACGCCGATCAGCTGTTGTTGACACAAATGGCGATCTACATCTTTCAGCCGCTCCCGCTAGAAACCCCGTTTCTCACCCTGAGAGCCTCCCATTGGGATAGGAACACGACGCAGAAAACCCCGACCCGCGCCCTCCGCAGCCAATCCATTGAGACTGGGCTCTCAGGACTACGGCTTCCGTTCCTGGGCAGCTGGTTTCCCCGAGATATGGGCCCGATTCTGTGCCAACGCTGCGTGTGGCCCCCTCCCTGGCCGGCACCTGGAATCTTGGAGGCAGTAAATCGGGGTGCCCTCCAGCCCTTTCTGCAAACCAGTAGCTGAACACAGCAGAGCCGAAGAGGACGAACTTCGCTCTTCAGACGCTTCTGAACGGTTCTCATTGGGGAAAAGTGCCCCACCTCCACCCTGACTTCGACTGAGCCCCTTGCCGTATCTACCCAAGGCTCTCGTGTTTGGGGAATGGGAGCCAAGTAGAATTAAGTGCCTTGTTTATGTGGTAGAGTGGCTGTTGTCGAGCCATGTCAGTTGTGTCCAGTTCTTGGTGATCCCACTCAGGATCTCCTGGACAAAGATACTGAAGTGGCTTTCCATTTATAGATGAGGAAACTGAGGTTACATGACTTGCCCAGAGTCACAAACTTACTATTTTTTAAACCCTCACCTTCTGTCTCAGAATTAATACTGTGCATTGGCTCCAAGGAAGAAGAGTGGTAAGGGCTAGGCCATGGGGGTCAAGAGACTTGTCCAGGGTCACACAGCTGGGAAGTGTCTAAGGCTAGATTGGAACCCAGGACCTCCATCCACTGAGCTACCCAGCTTCATCCCCCCAAAATACACACACACACACACACACACATACCCTGAATATGTAAAAATAAATGTACAGAAGAAGGGAGGTCATGGAAGAAAGAGAAGAGAATGACATCATCCTTTAATAATCATGTGAGAAATGTAAAAGCCTCCAATGAGCTAGGTTGGTGAGGGAGTTAAGGATACCAAACAAGCTAGCTGTATTGGGGGGGGGGGTCAAAGAAGGTCCAAAATCTTTGTCTTTGGATTTATATAATGACAACAGAGAGGAAAGAGACAGAGTTGTTCCATTTTTCCTTGGCTTGTTTTCTGTGTAGAGAATGACCAAAAATAATGGAACCAAAATAACTGAGAGAGAATTGATACTGAAGACCTTTCCCCCCCCCCAAAAAAAGTGGGTAATAAAGCTCCCTGTCAAGGTAACTTTTGCAGGTTCAATCCATCAGATGAAATCAATCTCTTGGTCCTGAAAGAACTGGCCACTGTGATTTCTGAGCCATTCGCAATAATAACTGAAAGAGCACGGAAAACCAGAGAGGTTCTATTAGATTACAGGAGGGCAAATAAAAATTTATTGCCCAAATGATAGGCCCATGAGCTTGAATTTGCTCAGAAAAGGTGTAGAATTAAAGAGATGATTAGTGAATGTCTTCAGAGGAAAATGGCAATCACATGGTGTTTATGTGGTTTCATCAAGAACATGGCATGCCAAACTAACTTTATCCTCTTTTTGGACAAGATTATAATATTATAAATAAGAATATTAATGATGTAATTTAACAAGGTTTTAACAAACATTTTGATAAAATATCTCAATTCTTTTGTTGAAAAAAGAGAAACATTTGATAATATAATCAATCAGATTGATTTTACATAATAGACTGGATGACTAGGCTCAAAACAGATTAGCTCATTGCTCAGTGTGAAAGATGTAGAGGTTTCCCCATGGAAGACTTTTGGGATCTCTCCTTGGCCCTGTGCTTCTTATTATTTTGTTACATTGATTAGGCAAAGGTTTAAGGTGGCATAGCCATTAAACTTGCATTTAATGCAGAGCTGAGACATTCTAGTTTCGACATCTGATAACAGTGTAAGGATTCAGAAAGATCTGGATAGCCTGGAACCCTGGATTGAATCTAATAACATGAAAATTCAATGGAGATGCATAGGTTTAAGCTTGACTATAAAAAATCAGATCCATTAATGTAAGATAAGAAAGATGTGGCTGGGTTTTCCAAAAAGAACATGGTGGATTTAGTGGGCATCAAGCTCAGCCAAAGACAGAAGATAAGAGTAGTCAGAGATAAAAAGAAATCAATTTGGTCTTGACACTAGGTAAAATTTCCTCATAAGAACAGCTATCTAGAAGTGGAACAGGCTGAATCAACACCTGGTTGGGGATTCAAGGAGGGTATTCTTTGGAGCTTTTCAAATAGAGACAGATATTCTAAGAGGGGATTTGCGTAAATGTCTAATGACTTCCCTTCCGATTCCTAAACTCTGTGATTCTGGGATATATCAAGGGAATTTCCTAGATAGAACTTTTGAAAATTTCAGGAATCTTTGACTTAAAACTCATTGTTATTAAAAATAAAAAAAGCAAGCACGCAAACAAACAAACAAAAAACCTAACCAAGTTTCAGAAGTCAACATTCCTTTGATCGACTGGAATGCTGGACTAAAATTGATAAAATTGTATTTGAAAAAGATAAATCTAACCTTCTATATTTAGTTACTGCCAATTATTTGGACAGTCACAGATCAAAAAAGACTTGGTTCATGAGCAGTACGTGTGACAAATGTATAAGGTTTTAAATCAGTATCAACTGGGGACAACAACTGGGTTCTTAAAAATCCAAATGAAATCTGAAGAGATAGTATTAAGAAACATATGAACTGGGATGGTATTCCACTCTGAGCACCATATTATCAGTGGGCTGTTGACAAACCCAAATTCTCCCTGAAATCCCTGAAAAAGATAGTGAAAAATTCTGCAAGTCAGAGCATAGAGAAAATTGAGTCAAGAAACTTAGGAGAGAAAGAAGACTAAGGATAGTCAAAAGGCTGCCTTTAGTTACTTGAAAGGTTTGATAGAGAAAATTAAGTAAACTCAGTCTATTTGTTACATTAAAATTAAATTACATTAAAAAAAGAATCAGGATAGGGATATGTTAGAAGCAGATTTTGCAACATTATGAAAAATAAATGGAATCAAGTGACTTACAAAGAAAGAAGTTTTCTAGCATGACCAAGTATACAATCCATTAGTCAATCAGTATGTACACTTATGTGCCAGTTGCCATGCTGGGGATACAAAGAAGGACAAAAAGCAATCCCTGGACTCAAGAAGTTTAAATTTTAGTGGGGGAGATATGTTCATCCCTGGGTACAAAGAGTAGATGGAATATAATCTTAGAAAGTAAGTAAGGTTAAACTAGATGATCCTCTATCCAAAATTTCAGAAGCATTATTGCACAGGATAAGAAGGTGGACATGGAAATGTTTATTGTCCTTTATGATCCTAGGAGGTCATGGTTCCATGGGTTCAAAAGCAGAGATGGAAGGCCAAAATGAGTATATGATTTAAATATAGTGAGTGATATTATAAATAAATTAGGGGAATCATTTACCTGTTAAATCTATGGAGAGAGGAAAAAATTATGACCAAACAAGAGTTAGAGGACATTACAAGATATAAAATGAATAATTTTGATTATATTAAGTTAAAAAGGTTTTGTACAGACAAAATCAATGAAACCAAGAGTAGAAGGGAAACAACAAACTGGGGGCGGGTATCAGAAATTTCTCTGACAAAGATCTTGTTTCCCAAATATATAAACACTAAATTGAATTTATAAGCATAGACATCATTTGCCAGTTGATAAATGGTCAAAGGATATGAATAGGCAATTTTTAGAAAAAGAAATCAAAGTTATCAATAATAAAATGAAAAAACATTTTAAATCCTTCTTGATTCGAGAAATGCAAATCAAAACAATTCTGAGGTACCATCTCACACCTATCAGATTGACCAACATAATAGTAAAGGAAAATGATAAATATTTGAGGAAATGGGGCAAAATTGGATTGTTGGTACAGTTATGAACTGATCCAACCATTCTGGAAGGCAATTTGGAATTATGCCCAAAGGGCTATATAAAAAGGCAAACCTTTTGATCCAATTATATCACTACGGCATCTATTTCCCAAAGAGATAAAAAACAAAATGGGAAAGAACCTCTTTGCACACAAATGTGTATAGCTGCTCTTTTTGTGGGGGCAAAGATTTGGAAACTTAAAGAGATGTCCCTTAATTGGGGAAAGGCTCAAAAAATTGTGGTATATGATGTGCTGGAATACTATTGGGCTGGAAGGAATGATGAACAGGATAATTTCAGAAAGATTGGAAAGACCTCCATGAACTGATGCAGAGTGAAAGGAGCAGAACCAGGAAAACATACACAGTAACTGCAATATTGTGGAATGATCAAATGTGATAGATTTTGCTATGAACAGCAATGCAATGATCCAGGACAATTCTGAGGACTTATGAAAAAGAATGCTATCCACCTCT
The DNA here is from genome assembly GCF_027887165.1 of Monodelphis domestica. Classification (NCBI taxonomy): domain Eukaryota; kingdom Metazoa; phylum Chordata; class Mammalia; order Didelphimorphia; family Didelphidae; genus Monodelphis; species Monodelphis domestica. Next base: position 3,501,327 of record NC_077227.1, on the reverse strand, counting down.
AGAGAAAGAACTGTTGGAGTAGAAATAAAGATAAAAACATATGATTTATCACTTGATTATTTGGGTATGAGTTGTTGGTTTTTTTCTATTAGATTATTCACTTAAAATGAATAATATAGAAATGTTTTATGTGATAATACATGTATTACCCAAATTAATTGCTTGTCAGCTCAGGGAGTGGGGAAGAAGGAAGGGAGACAATATGGATCATATGACTTTGGAAAACTTATGTGCAAATTTGTTATTAAAATAAACATTTAATTAAAAAAAGCAGAGATGGGGATCACCTTGTGTCTGGTTCTGTGGTAAACCAGACATAGGTGAGGTAATGCACCTCAGAACAAACATAATGATTATGGGAGTGGAAGACTGATCCCAAACATGGAGGTTGCAAAGGTGGGGGGCCATGAAGAAATGAAAGGAGTCAGAGGAAATGCTACCTAATAAATGATGACAACAGTTTCCTGTGTTCCCTTTCTTTCTCCCCTAATAGTAAACCATAAGGAGATAATTGGTTAATTCATTCTGAGTCTTGGGAACTTCATTGGATAGAGAATGCCTTGCTGACAACTGTGGTAAAATACAGACTTTAAGTGTGTGATTGTCGCTGTGTGCTCACTCCTTAGACTGTAACTAAGAGTTTCTAGGCATAAACTAATGCATTACCTAGCACTATATTTTAATTTTACTTGAGCATATTCAATGATTCTCATGCATCTTTATAGTATGACTCTTAGAAATCAGAATTCATTTTTATAGCTTTGTGCATGAAAATGCTTTGAAGATGAAAAGCATGCTATAAGATCTAAGTATTATTATTTTTCCTTTTGAAAAAGAAAAAATCTAATATGATTGTTTGATGTCAGAAAACCAGGACATTGCTCTCCCAAATGATGGCAGTGCTCAAGTAGAAGTGATGAAGCTGGAATCTCAAGCTGGTTATTTCTGATTATTAGCTTGGAATGAAGTTGACTTGTTTACAGAATGGAAATCATCTGAGCTTGTCTGCTTAGAAAGCTACGACTGCGCCCTACTGGAGCTGCACTCCTCCCAGGTCCTGTGCTCTCTAGAGGTCACTGGGAAGAATGGTTGGCCAATCAGAAAGCCAATGAATTCCGAAGGATAAGCTGCTGTCCAAATCCCCTGCTCTTCCAACGTATCCTTCATCCTTGTACTCTCCAACTGTGCCTGACCTCTGGGATGCCAAGGAGCTTTTATTAAAATGCACTATACTGAGGGGACCACAAATACAATCTCAAACAGAGCTTCATGTGGGACAAATAGGAATGCATTAGCTAGCCGTGACTGAAAACACGAGGGGAGCACCTCTGTAGAGATGGATGGGCCAAAGCTTTCCAACTGCATTCAGGCAGCCTCCAAAAAAGGAAGGAATCTCTCACATCTACTGTCATTAAAACTGCTACAGTGAGAAAAAAGATGTAAATCATTCCCTAACGTGCCAAACTTACGCCGATCATAATGGAAACAGGGCAGGAGAGCTTCCACACACACACACACACACACACACACACACACACACACACACACACACTACTGAATACTGGGTCCCCAGCAGCCTTGTTTCCAACTCTAGCAGAATATGAGGAATTATACTTTGGGTTTTCATGACACAATATCAGCCCAAACTCTCTACATTCTCCCACCTCCTACAAACACTTGGCTAAACAGAAAGCACTGATTATGCCTGGCCAGGGAATATAAGGGAATCAGGGGAGCAAGTGCAATGAGGTCAACCCACCACCATCACTTTGACTGCCCTGATGGACACAGCTGGGGACATGAACCTGACAGCCTTGGGATTACTTCCAGGCCAGCACCAGGTCCCTACTTTCCCATCAAATGTGTACAATAAGACATTCCATAGTATTCTAGGTAATCAATAAAGAGACTGATAGGCTGGTCTGTACCATATTGGAACAAACCTCATCTTGACCATGATACAATTTGTTCTGCTAAGTTAGTTAATTGTTTACAAAAAAAAAAATAAAACATTTATGTAGAGTAAAGCACAACCTTCAAATACTCCTCTAAGCTGGTGCCTCCAAGGCATCTATCATGATTTTATAACCTTGGTTGGTAGCTTGAGCACCATCATCTGGCCAAATTCCAGCATTAATATTCTGTGAAATACCCTAAAAGGGGAGGCATGCTTAGCAAACTTCTCCTTCATGGAGGACAATAATGCTATTCCTGTGATTTTTCAAAATATATTAAATAGTCTTAATGACTCCAAACATATAAACAATAACAGACAGCTCCTGTATTTCCATTGTCCTGACTCATTTTAACTATGTGTCAACGTGTCAATAAAAATTGGTACTTTTGATGAGACTCACTAAAATGGCTACAAAGATAACATCCATTTCTGAAGTCCCCAATGACTGATTTCGACCCTCACCCAACTTCTCGTTCTGATTAGCACACTCCCTCACACAAATCTAACATCAATAAATGAAGAGGGAATTTTCCAACTGCATCTGGGTTTGAATAGGAATGCTCCCTCCACCCCCATATCTGACATTAGTTATGGATTCTCAACGAAGTCTATTTTTAAGATGGAAAAATTCTCTGCTCTGAGCATGTACTAGCACTGAGATCTTTGCCACCATATATATATATATATACATATCCATCCCTTGTCAAAAAGATTCTGGGGTGTGTGGGGGTGTATGTGTGTATGCACACACGTGTGTGTCTACATGTCTCTGTATATGCTTTTTTTGCCTACTTTCTGAAATGTATGATAATGAAAGCCATGTTTACACTAGCTTCCCACGATAAATATTATAGAGCATTAGCTTTTCATGAATGACAATAGAGGATTCCCAAGTCAAAGACAAAGAAGGAAAGGAGGATGGGCACAAAGCAGCTTAAACTCATGAAAAACATGAAAAACTACTTTGGGAGAAGTAGCAAAAGAAATGACATCAATGGAATGTATAATGAAGTAGGAGAACTGGCCATAATTCATGGATCATAAGAGCTATGGGGCATCCCATGTGCACCACAGGGATCCAAAGGAACGAGGGCCTCCAGAACACTGAATTTGCCATCTTCATCATTGCCAGGTTCATTTAGAAACTTACTTGCTAGGCATAGGAGTCAAGCTCCTTGGGCCAGAGGCAGCGCTCTTTATTTTCCTCTTTGGGGCATTTACCCCATCCAGTCATACAACTTTTCCTTAGTTCTGAAAACCTGCTACAAAAATAACTGACTGTAGTTAGTGACTAATTCCTTCAGTCACCTGGATTTGATTGTTGTTAGATCTGTGCCTCGAGTACAGTGTGGCCCCTCTTATGTCCCAGGCCCAGTATTATTCTGACTTCCCTCTGGACACTACTATTAGAACAGAAAGACCTCAAGGGCAGGTAGCTTTCCATTTGTATCTGCTGAACTTACTACATACTATTCAATAAATGCTTTGTCATTTTCCATCCATCCATCCATCCATTCATCCATTCATCCATCCATCCATCCATCCATCCATCCATTCATCCATCCATCCATCCACCCATCCATCCATCCATCCATTCATCCATCCATCCATTCATCCATCCATCCATCCATCCATCCATCCATCCATCCATCCATCCATCCATCCATCCATCCATCCATCCATTCAATCTATGCCTATCTGTATACTAGAGCTGGTTTTGTAGCATTGAATGTGGATATCCTTGCCACTCCCTGGGATCCTCACATATTCAGCTTGGCTGCCATTGTTGCCATGACTTTATTACCAGATTTGGGTCAAGGGACCGAAACTCTGGCTTAGAGAAAGAGGAGAGACAATACAGTGAGACCCGTTGGCACCAACAAACTGTGTCAATCATTGGTCATTAAATGTGTGGGCACATAAGTATATGGAAAATGTGGTTGTGCCGTGGTCTCATTACTTCAAGTTTCAGCCACTGATGCAATGAGAAAATGTTTGCCAGTTGCAGAGGGGGCTGGCCTCAGAGTGAGAAAACCCTGGTTCCTACTGCTTTTGTGCCCCTAAGGAAGTTGCCTGGCCTCTCCTGGTGCTCTCAGATCCCTGCCACCTCGGAGCATTAGGGAGAGATGAAACCTCTATGGAAGTAGTAAAGACACGAGAGCTGATAAATTGGGAATGACAGAGAATTTAAGCAAGGACAGGCAGGTGCTATATCAAGTTATACATCCAAGCTGAAGATGACTACTTATGCTTTTAACAGTGAGATGTTCCAACAGCTTTTGACAAATGCTTACAAGCCAAATGTATTACTGTTTGCTATGCAAAACACTGTGCCTCCGGGGAGCACGCTCCTCATCTATGGGATCTCATTTGTTATGTGAATGAAATGTGAAAATAATTTCCCCTGTCTCCCCAGCCTTGATCTATTGATATAAACTGCAAGAAGAAATTCCTTTCATGGGCAAATAAGCAGATGAGCATCTTTACAGAATACAAAGAGGTCATTTAGGATTAGTGTATTCAGTGGCTCAGACCATAGATGGACCAAGTAGGATCACTGTCTCTTTTACTGTTCACTTCATTTCAAACCAGGCAGTTGTCTCAAGTACTCTGTGCTTAATGGTGCCTGACCGGTTGGCCACAAGACTGGCCATAGTTAGAGTTACAGAATTCCATTTAGTCCCCCCTCTATTTCGCCAAGAAGCCCCAGGACTTGACCCGCTCAAATTTGCTACTTATAGGACTACTTCAAATCTTTGAATCTGCACAGGCTTCCTCTGACCTCAGACGATAGTAAAATAAGCCACTTGGTTTGTGCAAAAAAAAAAAAAGCCTCTCCTAAAGTTGCTCCTCCTTCCATATTGCCCCATGAAAAGTCTCAGAGAACTGTCCCCTTCTCTGGACAGAAGCCATGATTATTTTGAAAAATCTACTTAACAGTATCATGACATGGGAGGTTTTTGTGGGCGGGATGGGGAGTTGACATTAACATGATATTTACATAGATATAATATCACACTGGTGTGGGTACTTCCAATAGACTATAGTGCCAAGAGATGCTAAAAATAAGAGTCTTCAACATGTTAGATGGACAACCAGAGAGTGCTAGGAATGGGTTACCAATGGATGGCAAAAGTCACTCAGGAAGAGATGCCCTGGTAGGTTTAAGAGTTACCTGATTGAGGGGCACACCAATGAAAAGAGATTTGTATGAAAGGTGGCTTTAAGAAAGTTACCTTTTTTCTTCTTTTTAATTTAAGGCTCTTTTGTCTTATGACTACTTCTTTCTGCCTCATCTCTTCCTTAAGGTTAGTTTTCTAAATGATAAGATTTCTTTTCAAAGGTTTTTGATGGCTCAAATTTCTGACATCTGTTTTTAAAAATACAGCACTGCCCAGAATCCTCATCTCCCATACATACAGTATTTACCTCAAGATTTGCAAAATTTATTTTTCATTCATTCATTTATGCAATGTTCAACATTCAACAGGCATTTCTTAGTTCCTGCTCTGTCAGCTTTATGTTCCCCACAGTGGACACTGATTTCTTCTCCAAATGAGTTTAATTAGGAAGAAATTTCCTGCCTAATATTCTCATATATTATAGATAAAAGAGAGTAAAAGCTTTTCCCATTCCAAAAATTTAGTGATTTTGTTTCTTTATATTTTTTTCTTTATATTTTTTATTTTGAAATTTCATCCTTCCGGGCTTTCCAAATTGTTGGGCCTGTGGTCTGACCTGGAGACTCTCCTATGGTGGTTATAAAGGTTAAAATTAATGGTTGGACAATAATTTTATGAAATTATGTGCTTGCCAATATTTATTTCTTGAGTCAGAAATTTATTAAAATATATACAAATAGAGAAGAAACAATAAAGAAGAGAAATGTGAGGGGGTTAGGGAGTTATCCATCTCATCAACCTGAATGTTTTACTCTGGGTTTGCTTAAACCAGGCAAAGATGAATTAGCTCTCAACCAGGAAGACTGATAGTGAGTAACCACATGGCCTCCTCCAAGATGGAAGCTAGTCTCTTAGGAAACTAGGAAAGGAGTCAGCCTTTTACTCATCCAATGAAGTAGTCCGGGAGTCAAAATCTAAGTTGAAGTTCAGCTCCAAGTCCATGATTCAAGCTGCAGTCTCCAGTGAAGTTCCCTTGAAGACTTTTCCCAGTCGGAAGACTATCTCCAGAAGACAATCTCTTCAGACTATCTTCTCAAACACAATCAGCTCTGAGGGAGTTCAGGTTTTGTTTTTATGGTGGCTTCTTGTCTCTTCTCCTATTTGCAGGGGCCAATCACAGTTTCCGAATTGTCTAGCACTGTGCGATTCACACTTTTCATCTTCTTAAGGTGTCAACTCTTATCAAAAGCCTCTGAAGGTATAAACTCTGATCACAGAATTCACAAGTTTGGGATCCATACCTCTCATCTTCTGAAGGTGTAAACTCTGACTGAGTTAAAAGGGTGGAGAGCTCTCCAAGTAAGTGATTGTTAACTCCTTTACTTAGTGTTAAGTAGGGGTGTTTTTAAGTTTGGGGTTGATTAACTCAACATAGACAAAGAGAATAAAGAATTCCCTTTCACATGGTCTGGTTTCCTGCCCTCTCCATCTCCCTACCCTCAGACCAAAAACAGGGTGTCAAACTCACAGCACCAGTGCCACAAATAAGAGCAAAACTCCTGTAATGTGGACTGAACCAGATTTAAAATAGAACTGGGAAGTGTTTAAGGAAATCAATGAAAATGTCAATAATGTTAATTTGTGGTTTTCTAAATAAATATGAGATCAGCTGGGATTTCTCTTAAAGCCTAGAAAAGCTTTTGGGAGGTAGATGAGAAGGATATACTTAGGCTGACTTTGGAAAATGGTTTTCTCCAACCCAGCTACCTGCTTTGATAGAAAAGTAGAAAGAAGAGACAATCTTCCTGCTGCCAGTGTGTGGATTTAGAAAGAAGCTCTGGGCTATCCCAGAGGACAAACTATAGCTCTCAAGATATGTTAAATCAGAAATGGGTCCAGATTTCTGGAGAGAGGCTACCACACCAAGAGCTGAATTCAACTACTCTCCCATTGTCAATCTCAGGAGAACCTATAGTAGATGTCTTCTCACCAAATTAGGTCACAGGAGGTCCTTACTGGCTGGAAGGAATGGAGGGAAAGCAGCAGAGTCCAATGAAGGTGAGGTCCTGCAAGCATTTTGTGTGTCAGAGACTAAGACTATTCATGAGACTGACAGCTGCTCAGTAGACTTTAGTCTGTCTAGTCACACTGGAAAAAACAAATGGATGATGAAGAGCTACCTTCCAGGCTGACATAGACCAGAAGTTTTGGGCCATTGGTATTCATCACTGGAAACAACAGGAAAGAGAAAAGAAAGTTCCTACCTGTCTCAGGGATGGTGCAGAACCTACACCATGTCTCAAACTGACATTCATTTCCTGACATTCAGAACAACCACAACACTGTTTCAAATCTTTGCCTTCCAAATTAGAGTCAACATTGAATATGGGTTCCAAGGCAGAAGAGTAGTAATGGCTAAGCAACTGGGTTAAGTGATTTGCCCAGGGGTCATGTAGGAAGTGGCTAAGACCAGATTTGAACCCAGGACCTCTTGTCTCCAGGTCTGATTCCCTAGTCAATGAGCCACCTTGCTTCCCCCTCTCCCTTTTTACAAAGTTCTGCTAAGGCTGTAACTTCCAGAAAATCATCATAAACATAGGGATCATCTTTCAATTAGGTGGTTTCATAACAATGTCGACAAGCTGCACTGTGTCACTGGAAAAGACAGATGTGTATCTCTTGCTGTGTCGATACTATCTCTCTGTGTGCATATATTATACAAAAAATGTTTATCTTTAACATTCTTCATATGGAAAGGACATCTGCTCACCCCTTTTCAACCCCAAGCCCATCCATAGAGAAAAATCTAACTTAAGAAAATCACTCCAAGGTTTGCTACTCTCATCTTCAGAGGGAAGAACCATATATACTCCACTGATTAGGATGGATCCATTTGCTTAAGCAATATTCTGTTCTTTCTTCCCTCAAAAGAAATATATACCTGATATGCATGAGGATTACCACAATGTAAACATAATAATAGCTAGCTAACACTAACACTGCCTTAAGCACTTTCTAAGTATAATCTATTTTGAGCCTTATGAGAAACCGGGGAGGTAGGTGCTATTATTTCCCTCATTTTATAATTTAGGAAACTGAGGCAAACTGAGGTTAAGTGACTGGCAGGGCCATACAACTGAGATCAAATAAGAACAAATATCTTCCTGACACCTGAACCAGCTATCAACTCATCGCATTAATTAACTGAATTAGATATTTAGAGTAACGCAGAAATGGCCATCTAAAGCAGAGGTTTTTGACCATGGGTCCATGAATGCCTTTCACTTCCCTGTAGGCATCCACAGAAAGGTTTGAAGGGGAGAGGATGGGGACATAAACTTGGATGGGAGGAAAACATTTCGGTAAAATTCACTTCGTTTTAACCCTACCTACCTAATTCATTGAAAATGATTCCATGGAAGCAAACACCACAGCTTTTGGCCCAAATCAGTCCATCACACAATAATAAAGGTCAAGAACTTCCCTAGCCATTTAATGAAAGGGAAAAAATGGTGCCCAGAGCCTGTGAGAAGCAGATTTCTGCTCTTCTGAGAGCTAGATTTTTAGGTTTTCAATCATTCATAAATTCATTCATCCAAACCCAGAGAAGGGAAACCCTTTGTCCATGTTCAGGTCATACATGTAGTAGGTGGCAAATTTGGGGCTAAAATCCAGGTTTTCCTGACTCACAGAGTCCAGTGTCCTTTCCAACACCCTATATTGCCTCCTTGAAGCAGCTTCGGTAACTACACACATACCCCCTGGATGGGCCTGGCCAACTATGGTTGCTGACATCCTTTCAGAAACTGCCTTGGACTTGGCCCTAGAGAAACAGAAGCCTGAACAAATGCAGATGACAGACCAGGAAAACAGAGGAAGGAGAGACAATTTGAGAATCATTGGTCTACCTGAAAAACCAGAGATAAACAAAAATCTTGATGCCATACTACAAGAAATAATTGAAGAAAATTGCTCAGAAGCTCTTGAAGAAGGGGACAAAATAGAAATTGAAAGGGTTCATAGAACACCCTCTATTCTAAATTCCCCAAAATAACTCCCAGGAACGTACTTGCCAAATTCAAGAACTTCAAAGCTAAGGAGAAAGTCTCACAAGAAGCCAAAAAGAGAAACTTCAGCTACAAAGGAGCACCAATCAGGATTACACAAGACATAGCAGCTGCCACGTTAAAAGACTGCAAAGCCTGACACACAATATTCAAAAAGGCAAGAGAACTGGGTCTTCAACCAAGAATAACCTATCCATCAAAACTGACTATATACTTCCAGGGAGAAGTATGGGCATTCAACAAAATAAAAGATTTTCAAGTATTTGTAAAGAAAAGACTAGAACTCAGTGGAAAGTTTGACATCCAAACACAAAGAGCAAGAGAAATATGAAAAGGTAAATATGAAAGAAAGGGAAAAGGAGAAAAATGTGTTTTTTTCTTTTATTCAAACTCTCTTCTATAAGGGCTACAATTAGATAAAATTATATATATATATATATATATATATATATATGTATATTGATATATGTGGAAAATGTTATGTGTAACTCTCAAAAATTGTATGCATTAATAGAATAATCAGAAGAATCACCCAAAGGAAAAAATTGTGGCATCAAGATGATTTGGAGGGAAAAAAAAGAAGGAAAAAGGGAGGGGGCGGGAATTGATGATGGTACCAATATATACTTGAAGATATAGAAAGATATTAAATAGAATAATCTTTGCCACCCAAAGATACACACAGGAAGGGAAGGGGAAGAATTATCTTATAAGAAGGAGAGGAAGAGAGTCCTAATTGGTATTACTTGAACCTTACTCTCAGTGAAATCACCTCTGAGAGGGAAGAGCATCTAGATCCATTGGGATCTTGAATTCTATCTTATCCAACAAGGTAAGGGAGAAGGGAAAACAAAGGGGGGAGTAGGAGGAAGGCAGTACAAAAAGGGACGGAAGGAGAGGGGGGAGAGAAATTAACAGACCCCCCGAGAAACAAAAACAAGAAGGGAACAAAAAGGGAGGGGCCTGAAAGGGAAGCATAGCAAGGGAGGGGACTAGGGAGACTGATTTAAAGTAAACCACTGGTTTAAAAGGTAATAGCAAAAGAAGAAAGGTCAGAATTAGGGGAGGATATCAAAATGCTGGGGAATTCACAAATGACAATCATAACATTAAATGTGAATGGGATGAACTCACCCAAAAAACGTAGACGAATAGCAGAATGGATTAGAATCCAAAACCCTACTATATGTTGTCTTCAAGAAACACACATGAAGCAGGTAGACACGCACAAGGTCGAAATTAAAGGTTGGAGTGAGACCTATTGGGCCTCATCTGACAGAAAGAAGGCAGGAGTTACAATCATGATATCTGACAAAGCCAAAGCAAAAATAGACCTGATTAAAAAGGATAGGGAAGGTAAATACATCCAGATAAAAGGGAGTATAGACAACGAGGAAATATCATTAATCAACATGTATGCACAAAATGGTATAGCACCCACATTTCTAATGGAGAAACTAGGAGAATTGAAGGATGAAAAAGATAGTAAAACTATACTAGTGGGAGATCTGAACCAACCACTATCAAATTTAGATAAATCAAATCAAAAAATAAATAAGAGGCAAAAGATGTGAATGAAATCTTAGAAAAAATAGATTTAATAGATATATGGAGAAAAAAAATAGGGACAAAAAGGAATACACCTTCTTTTCAGCAGCACCTGGCACATTCACAAAGATTGACCATACACTAGGTCATAAAAACATGGCATACAAATTCAGAAAAGCAGAAATAATAAATGCAACCTTTTCAGATCATAAGGCAATGAAAATAATGATCAGTAAGGGTACATGGAGAGCAAAATTAAAAATCAATTGGAAATTAAATAATATGATACTCCAAAATCAGTTAGAGAACAAATCATAGAAACAATAATCTCATTGAAGAAAATGACAATGGTGAGACATCCTTTCAAACCTTATGGGATACAGTCAAAGCAGTACTCAGAGGAAAATTCATATCCCTGAGTGCATATATTAACAAATTAGGGAGAGCAGAGATCAATGAATTGGACATGCAAATGAAAAAAACTTGAAAGCTAACAAATTAAAAACTCGCAGAAGAAAGCTAAATTAGAGATCCTAAAAATTAAAGGAGAAATTAATAAAATTGAAAGTGATAGAACTATTGAACTAATAAATAAGACTAGAAGCTGGTACTTTGAAATAACAAACAAAATAGACAAATACTGGTCAATCTAATTAAAAAAAAGGAAAGAAGAAAAGCAAATTAACAGTATCATTGATGAAAAGGGGGACCTTAACTCCAATGAAGAGGAAATTAAGGCAATCATTAAAAACTTCTTTGCCCAATTATATAGCAACAAATATGCCAATCTAGGCAATATGGATGAATATTTACAAAAATATAAACTCCTTAGACTAACAGAAGAAGAAATAGAATTCTTAAATAATCCCATATCAGAAAAAGAAATTGAACAGGTCATTAAAGAACTCCCTATGAAAAAATTCCCAGGGCCTGATGGAATCACAAGTGAATTCTATCAAACATTCAAAGAACAGCTAATCCCAATACTATACAAACTATTTGACATAATAAGCAAAGAGTGAGTTCTACCAAATACTTTTTATGACACAAATATGGTTCTGATTCCAAAGACAGGCAGGTCAAAAATGGAGAAATAAAACTACAGACCAATCTCCCTAATGAACATACATGCAAAAATCTTAAAAGGCATACTAGCAAAAAGACTCCAGCAAGTGATCAGGAGGGTCATTCACTATGATCAAGTAGGATTTATTCCAGGAATTCAGGGATGGTTCAATATTAGGAAAACCATCCACATAATTGACCATATCAACAAGCAAACCAACAAAAATCACATGATTATCTCAATAGACACAGAAAAAGCCTTTGATAAAATACAACACCCATCCCTATTAAAAAACACTAGAAAGCATAGGAATAGAAGGGTCTTTCCTAAAAATCATAAACAATGTATATCTAAAACCATCAGCAAACATCATTTGCAATGGGGATAAACTAGATGCATTCCCAATAAGATCAGGAGTGAAACAAGGATGCCCATTATCACCTCTATTATTCAACATTGTACTAGAAACATTAGCAGTAGCAATTAGAGAAGAAAAAGAAATTGAAGGCATTAAAATAGGCAATGAGGAAACCAAGCTGTCACTCTTTCTGCATGATATGATGGCCTACTTAAAAATCCTAGAGAATCAACTAAAAAGCTAGTAGAAACAATCAACAACTTTAGCAAATTTGCAGGATACAAAATAAACCCACATAAGTCATCAGCATTTCTATATATCTCCAACACATCTCAGCAGCAAGAATTAGAAAGAGAAATTCCATTCAAATCTCCTTCGACAATATAAAATACTTAGGAATCTATCTACTGAGATAAACACAGGAACTATTTGAACACAACTACAAAACACTCTTCACACAACTAAAAATAGACTTGAGCAATTGGAAAAACATTAACTGCTCATGGGTAGGACAAGCTAATATAATAAAAATGACCATCCTATCCAAAATTATCTATCTATTCAGTACCATACCCATTGAACTTCCAAAATACTTTTTTGCTGAATTAGAAAAAAACATAACAAAGTTTATTTGGAAGAACAAAGGATCAAGGATATCCAGGGAAAAAATGAAAAGTAAATACAAAGGAAGGTGGCCTTGCAATCCCAGATCTCAAACTATACCATAAAGCAGTGGTCATCAAAACAATTTGGTACTGGCTAAGAGACAGAAAGGAGGATCAGTGGAATAGACTTGAGGTAAGTGACCTCAGCAAGATAGTCTATGACAAACCCAAAGATCCCAGCTTTGGGGACAAAAATCCACTATTTGATAAAAACTGCTGGGAAAATTGGAAGACAGTGTGGGAGAGATTGGGTTTGGGTCAACATCCCACACCCTACACCAAGATAAACTCAGAATGGGTGAATGACTTGAACATAAAGAAGGAAACTATACATGTCAGACCTTTGGGAAGGGAAATATTTTAAAACCAAGCAAGACTTAAGAGTCACAAAATGTAAAATAAATAATTTTGACTACATCAAATTAAAAAGCTTTTGTACAAACAAAACCAATGTAACTAAAATCAGAAGGGAAGCAACAAATTGGGAAACAATCTTCATAAAAACCTCTGACAAAGGTTTAATTACTCAAATTTACAAAGAGCTAAATTAATTGTACGAAAAATCAAGCCATTCTCCAACTGATAAATGGGCAAGGGACCTGAACAGACAGTTTTTAGCCAAAGGAATCAAAACTATTAATAAGCACATGAAAAATTGCTCTAAATTTTTTATAATCAGAGAGATGCAAATCAAAACAACTTTGAGGTATCACCTCACACCTAGCAGATTGGCTAACATGACAGCAAAGGAAAGTAATGAATGCTGGAGGGGATGTGGCAAAGTCGGGACATTAATGCATTGCTGGTGGAGTTGTGAATGGATCCAACCTTTCTGGAGGGCAATTTGGAACAATGTCCAAAGAGCGATATATGACTCTCTGCCCTTTGATCCAGTCATAGCACTGCTGGGTTTGTACCCCAAAATGATAATAAGGAAAAAGACTTGTACAAGAATATTCATAGCTACACTCTTTGTGGTGGCAAAAAATTGGAAAATGAGGGGATGCCCTTCATTTGGGGAATGGCTGAACAAATTGTGGTATCTGTTGGTGATGGAATACTATTGTGCTCAAAGTAATGATGAACTGGAGGGATTCCATGTGAACTGGAAGAACCTCCAGGAATTGATGCAGAGTGAAAGGAGCAGAACCAGGAGAACATTGTACACAGAGAAGGATACATTGTGGTACAATCAAATGTAATCGACTTCTCCATTAGTGTCAATGCAATGTTCCTGAACAATCTGCGGGGATCTATGAGAAAAAACACTATCCACAAGCAGAGGACAAACAGTGGGAGTAAAAACACCGAAGAGAAGCAACTGCCTGACTACATTGGTCGAAGGCGATATGGTTGGGGATGGAGACTCTAAATGAACACCCTAATGCAAATACCAACAACATATAAATGGGTTCGGATCAAGGACACATGTGATACCCAGAGGAATCATGCATCAGCTGTGGGAGGGGTGGCTGGAGGTGGGGAGGAAAAGAAAATTATCTTTGTTTCCAATGAGTAATGTTTGAAAATCACCAAATAAAATAATGTTTAAAAGGAAAAAACATCCCAAGCCTCATTTCAGTTCTAGCACGATTCCCAGGCCCCTCATCCTACAGCTGCACCATTTAGCCTCCATGTTGCAAGAGCAGCTGGGACAATGCATGAGAAAACTGCCCAGGTGAGCCATGATCACCAAGAAGATACGGTCAGGGTCAGTTTGACAATGAATCAGAGAGAAGCAGAACACCAAGAATAGACACTGGTTTCACTCCTAGTGGGACTGTTGCTTTCTAAGGATCCTGGAAAATGGCAGCAAGTAGGGGAGAGGAAAGACTCTGGGTGGAGAGGCAAGATAAGAAGCCTGGGAATTGAAGATGACCCACTGGAGGATGTCATAATGATCAGGGTACATTGATAGAAAAGCAAAATGTTCAGTCAAGTAAATATTTCATGGAGAGGGGAATTCTTGAATGCATGCAGGTCCCCAGTTCACTAACTGGGCCTCTGAGATGAAACCTAAAGCTGCCTTCTGTTTACGTTTCCATTTGTTTTGTTTTGGGCTCTCAAATACAGCAAATCCAAAACTCTGCTACTTTGAGCATTCTTCTGTGAAGAATGGCTTCACCTTGTTGGCTGGCCCAACCATGGACCCTGACAATGCCATTTTCATTGAACACAATGAAAATTTTCCCAGAAGTAACCCGACGGAAAAGACTATCTTATTTGCAGCACTGGCATGTCTAGTACCTAGTATAGTGTCTGGCAAAAATGTGGGATATCTGCAGTAAGTACTTGTTGGGTTGAATTGGGCACCATCAAACTTTCTGAACCACACACACACACACACACGCATCCATACAGCATCCTTATTATAGATTCTATGTGTAACTTAAGTGTCACCAGCTCCATCATGAGGGATATCTCTATCCACATCCACATCAAAATCTATATCTCTATCCCCACTAAAGACAAAGTGATTCGAGCCACAGTAATCACCGGGACTTGTTTTATATGACTATAAGAACTTCTCCACCATTGGCTGCAAACGATATACATCAGTCTTGTCCATATGAAGAAGAGCCTTTTAGATTATTGAAAAGTAGTGCTTGCTGTGACTAGCAGGTTATCCTGACAAAACTTCGTCTTTCTCCTCCTTCATTTGGTATGCCAGCATTAAATTTGTCCATTATTCCAATGACCTTTTGATCACTTACTCAGCATTCCAATCCCCTGTGATGAATGTTGCATCTTTTTAGTGTTATTTCTGGATTTTCCAGGTCTTCAAAGAAGTCACTCGGTCTCTTCAGTGTCACTGCCTGGAGCAGAGACTTGCATGACTGTGATGCTGAATGGTTTGCCTTGGATTCAAATAGCTATCAGGGCCACTTTTGAGATTACCCTCAAGTCATGTTTTTTACATCCTTCCACTCCATTTCTTCTAAGGGATTTTTGTCCACCATAGTATAAAGTGATCACTTGAATGAAATTCACTCATTCCAATTCATTTGAGTTCACTGACACCCACGATGCCGATGTTTAATCTTTGTATCTCCTGTTTGACCACATCCAGTCTACCTTAGTCCATACTTCTAACGTTCTAGCTGCCTACAAAATACTGATCCAAAGTTACACCAGGCTTCTTTTGCTGCCACATACATCTGGATCCGAGTTTCCTTTCAGCGTTCACCCAGCCACTGCATGAATGCTGGAGTTACCTGAAGTTGTCCTATACTCTTCCCCAGTAACGACCTTCTGAGGTGGGCGTGCCATCAGCCAGTGTGTCATATCTTTTGTCATTTTAATACTGTTCATGGAGTTTTCTTAGCAAAGATGTTGGAGTGGTTCGTTTTGGTGGTGATGGTATAATAAATAATTCATTCTAGAAAAAATTTCAGGCTGGAAACTCAATTTCATTTGAGAAGTATCCCTTAAGAACTGAGTAAATACAAGGTCTCATGCAATCCATTCATTCAGCATATTCTAGGCATAGTTCTGGGTTCTAGGATACAGTTCTTTCATCAAAGGATCTTCAATACAATTAAGAATAATACAACTCCCAGATATCAGTATATCAGTGCATCCAATATATGTGAAAGCTAACCCAAAGTAATGGGGTGTGAAGAGAGAAGCAAGCCTGAGGGATCAGGTCCCTCATCATATAGGAGGGATGAGGGGGCTGAAACATTATCCTTTACACAACACAAGTCACATACTAGAAAAACAAGGGGAAAAAAGCGAAGGCATTCCCTTCCCCTGAAGAGCTTTCATTCTACAGTAAAGGAAAAAAACCAAGCAATTCTGTAACAAACATAGATTACTGAAGCTGTTAGGTGTCTGTACTCTCAGGATCTCAACTGTGCTTATCTACATGCTATCTCCAAACAGTCACAATATCCATACTCCAACTGAGATATGACCTTCTCATATGGAAACGGATAAAAGCTAATGGTCCTCAAACATCTTCTTGACCTCTTCTTTTCTTAGATCTCTTTTATTTCTCCATTGAGGACCTAGATAAGGCCAGAGATTGCTTCAACTTTCTTTTAATACATTTCCCAGAAACCAGGGTAGCATGAAGACTATCTGGCCATCATAACCGTATTTCTCCCCATGTCTAGCCTATATCCTTTTCCCAATCATACATTTCCTGCCTGAAGTCCTCCATGACACACCTCACCAATACATGTCCACTGTAACATACATCACACAAATCACAACCTTACATGCAGCTGGTTTCTTCCTCCTATTTGGCTCTGAACACAGCTCACAATCCAGCCAATGTCAGTCTACAATGTGAATCTTGATAGGCTAATAATACAATGGTCTGCCTATACAGCTGCCAATCATAGCCCAAGAATAGTCATTCTCCATTCTGTGCAGACTGTTGGGTTAATTTCCTTTGGTCATAAATGGAATTGAAGAGCCTCTGCAGTTTCCAATGCATGAAAGCCCCAAGAAAGGTCTTTTCAAAGTAAGAGTTCCCCACCCCTTTCCAACTGGACTGTGTAACACATCCAACATGGAGTCAGAAAGCTCTTTCATGAGTGTATTTTTCCTTCTTTTTGGCCTCACTGAATATTGATGATCGGACAATGTTTGGACAAAGTAAACTGTGTTATTGCATTTGACAAGGATCAATTTACTGTGCATTCTCTAAATGTGAGATCTTTGTCAATTGGCCACTGAGCTAATATGCTACTGATGGAATAGAACAGCATTAATAGTGACATTCTGAATATAAAAAACACTAGAAAATATGAGGAAGTTGCCATCAAAAGAAAGAATTGCTGAAATAAAAGAGCCTGAAGAGATGATTTCAATCTTCATCCAGATGCAGCAAGAAGCATGATTCATTGGAAATATGCCATCAGACATTATGGGAAGAATGATGAGTAAAAGCAAAAGGACCTCCATGGAAATGATTCCAACTCATGGCACCATGTTTGCTATTCACAAAAAAAAAAAAACCCAAAAAACAAAAAAATAAAGACCTTTAAAGACCTGAAGAAGATGCTCCACAGACAACTTAGACTGTACCTTGACACTGAACTCAAAAGGAAATTACAGTCTGGCAGTCAGAAATTTGTTGGAAAATTCAAAAAGGCAAAGACTTATTATGAACTCCTTGGTGGGGAAGAGGAGGAAAATTATAGGATCTGACTGGAGGTTTTCTGTCACAAAACCCTGTATCTTTGCCTTTCTGCTCAGATTAGAGACCAGTCCCTAGCTGACCACCCTTTAAAGGTATCAGTTCTGTCCGAATTTGGACCCCACTCTTCTCCTTGTCTGTATCTTTCCATGATAGCCCATCCTAGAGGTTACAAAGCTATCTCTCACTACCTCTGTGTCTTTGATGCTTCTCTTCACTCAAGACCCACATGCAGAAAATATATTTGTGGAATGATACCTAGCAAGATCATATTGACTCTTTTTTGCACTCCACATAGCTTTCCTCCTTTCTATACATATTTTATCAGTGACCCAAAGAGTTCTGATGGAATCTATGATCATCTCTGTACATATAACTCCCATCAATGTCTTGAACTATATTCCTACATCACCAGCTGATGATTTAAAACTAATGTCCCAGAGTCTTCTCCAACCCTGAAACACAACTCTGTGTACCCTCTCAAAGCCTCCCCTCTTAAGAACTTCCACATTTCTGAAAAGGATACCACTATTCTACCTTCCCCTAGGTTCATATCCTCTGAACACCCTCAATTCCTCACTCTCCTTCGCTCCACACATATACCTTTACAACATCCCTGATATATATATATATATATATACATATATATATATATATATGTAATATATAGTAGTCGTAGTCTCTTGGTAACCGAGGATGACAATTGTCTTTGTGTGTTTTTGTGCACAAAAACACTTGTGCATGAAAGAGATTTAAGTGGAAGAGTCGATGCACAGAGACAGCCCCACTCTCTGGCATTGGAAGCCTGGTCCAGTGGCATGAAAAGTCGTTACACCTGGAGACTTCCTCAGCTGCACTGGATGGCCGTGTTGTCTTTTGTGCTCCAACACGCCCTGAGCACTCCACAGTGCTTTGCTGCGTCGCCCTCTCAGCCGTTGAACCTTCTTGTTGGTTTCTTCCACCTGTTCCACCGAAGCAGTCTTCACATGCTGGGTGAGCAAAGCCCTGGTTCACCAGGGGTCAACGACGACCCGATGGCTACCCTCACAAGGTTTGGCTGGCCTGTCGAAGCCATTGCTCGGGGTGTGGCCGCTGCCTCATGCTAGCAGCTACTGGGAGCCACACGTGAGAGCTGGGTGTCAGGTGAGGGTCAGAGGCTGGAGAGCTGCCCTAGGAAGGCACGACAAGCCCTCCATACAAGAGATACTACCCCTCCCTGAGCACCCCATACACCAATATATATATTCCCTTTTTCCATTCACATCCCTGGCATATACTTTTATCATTCCACACCACCTTGAACAGGCTACCACTACTTTTTACCTGGACTGTTGCAATAGCTTCATGGTTTATCCCCACTGATTGGCAAAGTGGATAGAACACTGGGCCTAGAGTCAGGAAAACCAGAGTTCAAATCTAGCCTCAGATATTTACCAGCTGTGTGACCATGAGCAGGTCATTTGACCCTATTTACCTCAGTTTCCTCATGTGTAAAGTGAGCTGCTGTACCACCCCAGTATCTTTCCCAAGAAAATCTCAAATGGGGTCAGGAAGAGTCAAACTACTAAAAAACCATTAGTTTCTCCCCACTCCATCCCATCATCACCCCTATTTAATAAACTCTAACCACTCCCTATTACCTTCAGGATCAAACATAGAATCTCTTTTGACACTAAAAAGATTTTCAAACACTTACAGTCAAACTATAAATTGAACAGAGTTACCAGACTACTCTGCATACATTTTCAGGTCTGACGAGGTAGATTTCTGGTTGTTTCTCACACACAGCCTCCTGTCTCTATCTCTGTGATTTTGGACAGGCTCTCCCCTTTGCCTGGAATGCACTCCATCCTCTCTTCTGTCACTTAAATTCCTGACTTCTGCCAAAGCTGAGTTCAGTCTCCATTTGAGTAAAACAAATTTCCTATTCTCTCTCCTCCAACTAGCAATGAGATGCCTCCTCCCAAAGTAATCAAGGTTTTCCTTGTCTATTTTGTATAACTTCCTCTTGGTACCTCAGTCTCCAATAAAATGCAAGCTCTTACAGGTCAGGAACTGATGTGTCTTAGTGTTCTCAGTGCCCAGAGTGGTACCTGGGATGTCATAAGTTCTTAAAAAATGCTTGATTATTAAAATGCAAAGCAAAAGTTCAAGTCTGAACTCAAAGTCTAGTGCATTAAGTCCTTGCTGGCTCTCCCCCACAATAACTCAGATGGACACTGGAAGATTCAGCACAGGGTGGAAGCTTTCATTCCGCTGTGGAATCCTGTTGCTGAGTATTCAGGGGTGGTGGTGGTGCAGAGGGTTTGAAGTCTGAGGACCTGAGTCCAAATCCTGACATTGGAACTTACTTCCTGGAGTATTCGCTCACTGCTCCTTCTAGGACCCCAAAGTCATTTTGCTGAAAATGAAAATTTGAACCCCAAATACTCTGCATGTCTTTCTAGCTCCAACCTGTCAACCTATGACAGTGAAAAATGCCCATTCCCTAGCTGGGCACTCTGCATGTCTCCATTTAAAAAATTAGGGCATGCTAGCTAGTGGGAAGACCACAGATCCTGGTGCTAGATAGGCCTGGGCTTAAATCCCACCTGGAACACATACAAGCCAGTGGCCAAACTAGGCAGGCCATATGCCCTCTGCCCCCCAGGACAGCACCGAGGGGTTTGTAAACATGGACAGGAACCTTCCTGCCAAATGGTCTCTTGGGTCCTTGGACTCCAGGCTCCCCACGGCATTCAGCCTATGAAAGCCACTCCCCTGCTCTGGATGCTTTGTCATGTCAGAGGTTCAGCCAGACAGGACTAAAGCCGAAGGCACTGATCCAAGAACTTAGCATACCGCCAAGGTGGGATTCACCTCCCTTTGTCTATTTTGAGTAAATCAAATCAAGAACTCAAAATACCCCTAACTTAACACCTGAGTAAGAGGATGCCCAAGTCACTTACTAGAGCACTGCCCAGCCCTGGGAAGTATTAGGCAAACTGAAAAACTGCTATTGGTTTCTGTGAAGAGGGGGAGAGACAGGAAGAGATGGGGGGAAAGGGTCATAAAAGAAGAGACCAACATGGTCTGGCCTCTTGGCTTCCTTGGTTGTGGAGAGGCTCTTCCCTTGGATTCTGAATCAGAGGGTAGAGCGGAAGAGACCCACTTTTCCTTGGAGCCATTCTGTGTGGGTAGAACTCTGGCTGAAGACACCACCAGGACTTCTGGCTGAGGACTACCAGGAAATGCACATGGAGATGAGGACTTGGGGAAGCCCCTGCTGGGGTGTTTGAGCCAGACTTCACCAGAGCAGCACACAGGGCTGGTAGGCTAGACCAGGCCTTGTTTCCTTCCTATATTTCCCTCTTCCACTATCTCTACCTTGTTGTAGACAAGTCTAACTGTCATTGTGACTTGGGGGCTAACATTTTATAAATGGCGACCACTTTTAGAACTCATATTGAGTCAAAACCTATATTTACTTGTTATAATACAGATGGACAAGAGCTAGAAGACCCATTGCCCCCCGGTGTGTGTGTGTGTGTGTGGGTGGGTGTGTGGGTGTGTGTGGTGCACATGGTTCCAACTGAGATTAATTGTATCTTAGCTTCAAATCCCCAAGAAGGGGCAAGCAAACAGTAGAGAACTAATCAGTCATGATAACTGGCCGACTGGGTGCTCAAAGCAATATTAGAGGCAGGTAGAAGCCCCCAGAAGGCATGGAGTTAGGAAGATCAAGTTCTTCCTCAGCACTTACTACCTGTGCGATCGAGGGTAAATCTTTAAACCTCTGCCACAGTTTCTCCACCTGAAAAGTGAGATCTAAAGCGTGCAAGGTTACGTTGAGGATCCAACGAACTACTATTTGGAATGTGCCTGGCACACACTGGATGCTTAATAAATGCTTCTTCTCGCCGGAGGACACCCACTTCCCAGAAGCACTGAGATGCCGGGAGCTGAGCAGTATCCACAGTCAGGTCAGGAGGCCGGTTCCAATCTCCTCATCTTCAGAAATTTGCTGCTGGGCTTCCGACTCTCATTACCTTTTGCTTTCTAAGAATCGATTTAGAGAATAAAACACTCTTTCAGTGAATAATGGCCAGGCCAGTTCGGTACCAGTGTGGGTGAATCAGATTAGAATGAAAGGGCACAAAACACAAAACATTTACTGGAGTTCATCCGAGTTTCCTGTGGGGGAAGCCTCGGGTCCAGGGCCGGTTATTCATCCCAAAGAGCAGGAACTGAGGGTCATCAGGAAAACTCCAAGTCCTCAGACCCCAGGGAGCGTTCAGCAGCTCTCCTTCTTGCTAGTGCTTCTCTAGAGGCCTTTAGGGCCCTTCCTGTGGTCTCTTAAAAAGTCCTTTGGGTATCTGACTGCAAAGATGTCTAAGGGAATCAGCTGGTTCGTCATCTCTCCCTCTAAGGCTGTTCCTCTTTTATGTTCAGCTTGTGGATGACCGTGGGCTCTTGGTAGCCTGGCTAGGAGGCACCTGGGCTTTCCTAGGTCCCCACAAGTTGGGCCCAAGGAGAGACAGGGTCACACTTGCCAGCTCTCACTGAGCTGAAGGGAGATGAGCTCTTCACGGGTAGGCGAGTTCCTATGAAAGGGAGCAGGGATTGTCTTGAATTTCAATTTGAGTCAATGCTAAATAGAGGTAAAGACTATCGATAACACCTAAGATGATATTCCCTCATTCCCACTTTGATAAGACACGGATTTGTGAGTAAAGAGATGCTTTAAGGCCATAGTCCAGCCCCTCTATTTTACATATGGGATCACCGAGACTCAGAGAGGATGATGGGATTGCCGATGGCCTGGGGGCCAATAAAACAAGTCCGATCCCCCTTCCACAGGATAGTTCACCCCATGAACTCTTCCCTTCTCTAGGCTCTCTATTTCCCAGTTCTTCCACTTGAGCAGAAAAGATGCAGGGCTGAATTGTGAAAACCTACAGGTCTGACAGCATGGGATCCGCTCACCAATCTTCTGATGGAACCCCAACAAACAAGAAGGGGTCCTTTAAGAGAAAATATCTCCAGGAGAAAAAGGCATAGTGTCTAATCACAAGAAATGCAAGAGCCATGAATGGGCCAAGCAAAGTGGCTGTTCTCAGAATGAGGATGGATCTCAAATCTGCTCCCCTTGGCCCTCGCCCACTTCTGATCGATGTCATGTACAGCCATTTGTGACCATGGGTGAGATGGGTGGGTGATGACCAAGGGACTCTGTGTGATCCAAGTCCTCCTCCTCCCCTAGCTCCTGCCCTCCCCTCCTTCCCTCCATCCACCTGGACAATCTCACTGCATACTCCAGGGAGACTTAGTCTTGTCTCAAAATACTCCCTCCAGTTATCTCAGCTCCCCTCCCTTGAGGACCCCTGCCCTAAGGAGAAGGTGCGCAGCCAGGGTTGAGCATCGTCCTCCACTAACCTCTGCCATGTTTTTTTTTCTTTGTGGTCTTGTAGGGGGTCTGTTGAACTCCTTGGGCTTCACAGCCTCTGGTCATGAGCCTGAACTGATGCACTATATGAAATAATCAGCCCATTTATTACTAAACATTAATAAACCTGCTAAGTGCTAAGTGCAAAAATGGAAGAGATGGTCCCTGTCCTCAAGGAGGCTCTGCTCTCATTGGGGAAGGACAAGAGGGAACTGCACTCCCTCGGAGGGGGTGTCCATCACTTGGGGAATGGATGAACAAATGGTGGTGTGTGACTGTAATGGAATATGGTTGTGCCATGAGAAATGATCAGGGTGAGTGCAGAAAATCCTGGGAAGACTTCTCTGAACTGATGCAAAGGTTAGCGAGCAGAAGCGGCGGAACAGTCTTTGCAATAGCAGAAATATGATATAATGATCAACTGTACAGCTAAGCCATGATCCCAAACAAGTTCCCAAGATACTACAAGAGACTCGGGATGGAAAATGCTCTCCCCAACCAAACAAGGCACTGCTGGACTTTGAGTGCGAATCAGAGCATGAAATCTTGCCCTTTATTTCCATCAGGAGATTCCTATTGTATGTGTGACATGTTTCTTCTGACATGACGTGAGAAATATGAAGGAAATGAAAGTGTGAAGGGGAGAGGAGGGAGGGAGAAAACCTGAATCTCAAAATGTCAGGAAACAATTCGTAAAATGGTTTCTATGTGTAACGGAAAAAAATAAATGAATAAAGTAAAACATGTAAAATGAAGTTGAAAAGTGGTGGTGGGTGGTAAGAGAGGGACGACACCTGCAGAGGGACACGATGTCCAGGCACAGAAGAAACCCACAGAACAGGCCTGAGTCAGGAAATCTGTGGTTCCTTGTCAGACCCACAGATATGTGTTCTGGCTCACTGTACTGGACATATTTTTATGTGTCTGTGTTTATATTTAATGTTTGCTTATGAACACACATATTCATGTATATCCCGTCTCCATCAGAGGCAGAGACAGGAGAGAGAGACAGAGAGGCAGAGACAGGAGAGAGAGACAGAGAGGCAGAGACAGGAGAGAGAGACAGAGAGGCAGAGAGAGAGAGACAGAGAGAGACAGAGAGAGAGAGAGAGACAGAGACAGGAGAGAGAGAGAGAGAGAGAGAGAGAGAGAGAGAGAGAGAGAGAGAGAGAGAGACAGAGAGAGACAGAGAGAGAGAGAGAGGAGAGACACACAGAGAGAGACACAGAGAGGCAGAGACAGGAGAGACAGAGAGGCAGAGACAGGAGAGAGAGACCGAGAGGCAGAGACAGAGACAGAGAGAGGCAGAGACAGGAGAGAGAGAGAGGGAGAGGGAGAGGGAGAGAGGGAGAGAGAGACACAGAGACAGAGACAGAGACAGGAGAGAGAGACAGAGAGACAGAGACAGAGAGGCAGAGACAGAGAGAGAGAGAGGGGGAGGGGGGGAGGGAGGGAGGGAGGGAGAGAGAGACAGAGAGAGAGAGAGGGAGGGAGGGAGAGAGAGAGAGAGAGAGAGAGAGAGAGAGAGAGAGAGAGAGAGAGAGAGAGAGAGAGAGAGGGGGAGAGAGAGAGAAGGAGAGAGAGACAGAGAGACAGAGAGGGAGAGAGAGACAGAAAGAGGGAGAGAGAGCTCAGGGGCTGAGGAAAGGGACTGGATTCAGAGTCAAAAGGAGCAGAGTAGAGATGAGAGTTGGATGAATTTTCTGTACAAAGAAGCATATGCATACATACACACTCTACGTATGTACATAATACTCTACACATGTATCGCACACACGTACATCATATAGACAACATATTGACACAGGGGCATTTACACACACATACTACATGCACACACACACCTCCCACAAACCCTGGCTTATCAGTGACTACAAACCAGGTCAAGATTGCTCCACCCTGCTTTGCTAGGACTCCTGGCAATTACATTCAAACATATTGATTTGTCTCCATTTGAAATCCTAGATCTCGCAAGGAGAAAGCCCCAATTCTGAAATGCATGCTTCCCTCCCGGACACAAGAAAACCCCTTGGGAGCATCATTAGGGGGAGACTCATCATTTGGTCATTCACTAAACTGAGTGTGCAGAGGCTCGAACCCTGGGTCTCAAGAAGAGCTGAGTTCAAATTTCACCTCCGATACGTATCACCTGTGTGACCTTGGACAAGTCACTTAACCACTGCCTACCATATTGCCTTCACCTCTAAAATGGAGATTAATGATAGCGTGTACCTGGCCGGGTTTTTGAGGGGGGATAATAGCTTGCCAACCTTAGAGGGCTCTAGAAATGCTAGCTGTTGTTTTTCTTGCGGCTGCTGTTGCTCTTATTATGCCTTCCTTACCCAATTTGGAAGAGAAAAAAGTTGTACAATTATCGCTTTGGAGGTTTGAAAGAAATGCATAAACACTTCTGCCTGGCAAATTCTCTTCCCTTGGAGTCAGCTTGTCAGGCTGAGATGCTAACAGAACAGTTCCAGGCAAGGGAAATAGCCTTCCCTTTGAGCACACAAAGGCCGCCCCCGCCCGCCTCCCCCACCAAAGAAACACACACACACACACACACTCACACACACACACACACACACACACACGCGTGCACACTCGCGCACACACGCCTCCAGATTCCCCGCAGATCTCCCTGTGAATCAGAGGACCACAATGCCATCGAGTTCTTCCTGGCTCCTCCCCAAGACCACAGACTTCAGCACACAGACAGCAGAGGCTGAGGCAGGGCACTTGGGCCAGTGTCAGAGTCAGGAGCTCCATGAGGACACTCTAATGGGATCCCTCCTTTCCCCCAGTATTCAGGCAGGAAGCCCGAGAGGAGCCCTTCCCAGCCCCACCGTGGTCTCAGCATCTGCTCCAGGCACTGTGCTCCCTTCCCAAGCCTGGGCGTGATGGATGGATGAAGCACAGAGCGCTGTTCCCATCCCAACACCTGTCGGAAATTAAGCAGCATCCATCTTTGTGGAGAAAATTAAAAAGTACTTACTTATTGTCGGCTCTGCCGGGGCGCACAGAACGCCGCTCCTGGACGTGTGCGAGGGAAGCAAATGAGAAGCCGAGAAGTCGGGGCTGTAGATCAGCTGCATCTCAGTGGAGGAGCTGAGGAGAGAGAGGAGGAGAAGGCTGATGGTGGGGCTTCCTTGGTAATCATCCAGTGAGCGGCCTAATGGAGAAGGTGAGGGCTGGAACTAGAAATGGGGGAGCTTCTCCTGGCCCACTGCACGCTGTCCGGATGGATGGGCACTGAGTCACGAACCTTTAGGAGACCAGCCTTCCCCTTCATTAAGGACAGCATGCCCTTTTTTCAATGGCTCTAAGAAGCACTTCAGATATAAAATAACATTGGAAAATATTTTTGACCTTTCACCATAATTAAAATTGTTCTTCAGTCTTTTTTTCTACCATGAGATCTAGCAGAAAAGTTCTGAGGTCTGTCGTCCTCCTCCTCCTCCTCCTCCTCCTCCTCCTCCTCCTCCTCCTCACATCTGCACCACACGGGGCTAAGCATTTCACTGTCATTATCTCCTTTCAACTGCTCCGGAGGGGGGTGCTTTTATGATTCCCTTTTTACAGAGCGAATTCAGGCAAACAGAGGTTACCTGACTTGCCTAAGGTCATACTTAAAGCAATGTAACCATCAGACTGGATTGGAACTCGAGTTTTCCTAACCTCACAGCCAACTCTCTATCACACTGTACCATCCAACAACTCCATGAGAGAACAACCTACAAATACAATGGTGGAGAGTGTCAGGATGGCAGTTATGCTCAATGAACGCTGAACCTGAACTGGTGTCTTCTCAGTTGACCCTGGTCAAGGGGTCTAGTTGTCTGTCAGTGTCACCCTTCCAAGCAGGCAAGGAATGAGAAGTTCTACAGCTAACTCAACAACAGATTTGGTTGCCCCGGGAATAATAGACAACTTCAGTTAATGGGTCATGAAGTCAACAAACAAGGAGCAGGAAGGTGCGGTGGGTGGCAGGCCCTGAGAGATAAAGAAAGGCAAAGACCGTCCGTGCCCTCCAGAACTTCCATTTCAATGAAAAAGCCAACCTGTGAAGAACCACAGACTTTCAAGTTATGGACAGAGAAAATGACAGGCAATGCCTGAGGGAATGACAACAGCAGCTTCAATGGGAGCTGGATACTGAAGGAGTCCAAGAGGCCCAAGTGGCAGAGGGCAGGTGGGAGAGTGCTCCATTCACGAGGTGAAAGGCATAGATATGAGAGAAGGGTTCTATGTAAAAAATAGCAAGGGTGTCTGTTCACCTGTATTGTAGAGGGTGTGGAAGAGAGTTCAGGAGCCTGGGAATATAAAGTGATGGACCAGACTGGGAAGAAGATCATAAGGGACTTAATCCGTAAATAGGGAACCACTAGAGTTGGAAGTTAATTGGTTGTTGTCCTTTGACCAATGACAAGAGGACCAATTACATCACTGGTGATATTTTGACTTTGGCATGACGTGTATTTAAGCAGAGCTGCACAGAGTCATCAGTCTCACTCTCTCATCCAGTTATCAAAGTCCAATGGCATGACAAAAGGAAGGACAATTGGTGATGGTCGGAGATGGAGTGAATAATCTGGGCATCTTCCATGTCTGACCAAGCTGCAAGCATTCCTCAGCTCCTGCTTCATCCACCTTCAAGGACCTTGGAACAAATTGTTCTCTTTCACCCATTGTGCCTGCAGGAGGCTTCTCATGCTTAGCATAGACACTCATTTAACTTACTGATGGATTTGAGACCTATAAGTTATTCTCAACCTGGTTTAGCCCACATGCCAAGACTGTTTTTGTGGGATGCGATGGCTAGGCATCCTACAGCTTCTTAGAATCACAAATGAGAACTGGGTGACAGGTGGGCATGAAAGGTGGATGGGAAATCCTGGAAACGGTTCAACGAGATTTCTGTTTCTAGATGTCAAGCCAGCAGAGTAAGGAACAATCTTAGCTTGCCCAAACCTGCCTCCAAACAACTAAAAAGGGAGAAAAATGACCCCAAACAAATTTTGGAGTGACAGCACCAACAGAAGAGAAAGTGAAATAGAATTTTAGTCAAAGAACACATAAAGGGGCCACAGAAAAAAACAATTTTACTGGAGTAAAAGGTGAGAATAGTAGAATAAACAGTGTGAGGAGTGGCATAGTGCAAATATATACTAAGAAGCTTGACAGTTGAACTGGTTCAAACTCACCTTGAGGAGCTTGAGGGAACTACCCCCCCCTCCCAGGAGATGAACCAACTAAAAACACCAGGAAGAAGTAGCATTGAGGAGTTGAATTCAGCTAAATCCACTGCACCTGACACCCAGGAGAACCCAGGAAAATTAGTATTTCCTCCACTGCAGAAGTGGAACTGAGCCTCAACATTGAGGCAAGATCATGAAAAAATTCCACCCAAATGAGCAAAAGACAAAGAAAAGACCTCATCCTAGAAAGCTTTTTGAGCCTAAAGGAGCATTAAAATGTAAGCTCAGAAGAGGATTCAGAGCAATGCCAGAATGGAAATGTGTGAACCCTCAAACTCAAATGTAAAAAGAATATCAGGTCCAAAATTCACTCCTGAAAGAGCTTTAGAGACAGAATTTAAAAATGAGACTTGGAAGAAAAATTAGAAAAGAAAATGATTGGGAAAGTCAACAGTTCAGAGGAACAACTAGTTGGAAAAAGAAAAAAAAACTCATTAAAGATCTCTAAGAAAGAAAATTACAATGTCTTAAACAGGAAAATAACTCCCCAGGAAAGAAAATGCAAAACTTCAAAGAATAAAATGGCTTCTAAAAAATTAGAATTGGAAAAATGGAAGCTAATGACTTCTTAAGATAACTAATAACAATAAGATGAATTCAAAAGAATAAAAAAAGGAAATCAGAAATATTATACTGGAAAAACAACTGACCTAGAAAATAGATGGAGGTGAGATAATAATCATTGGATTGCTTGAAAGCCATGATGAAAAAAACGTCCTGGACAATATACTGGAAGAAATTATTAGGGAAGACAATAGAGGAAAATAGAAATTGAAAGAATTCACTGATCACTGCCTGAAAGAGATCCCAAATCTAATAGTCCAAGGACTGTGCCAGCCAAATTTCAGAACTTCCAGGCCAAAGAGAAAATACTACAAACAGCCATAAAAAGTCTAATTCATGTAACCCTAGTCAGGATTACACAGGACCTTTACATTAAAGGAGAGAAAGGAAAGGAATATGTTATTTTGGAAGACAAAGGATTGTAGGACTACAACCATGAATCATCTACACAATGAAACAGCATAATACTGCAGAGGAAGAAATTTACATTTAATTAAATAGAGGAATTCTAGACCTTCCTGATGAAATGATCAGAGCTAAAAAGAAAATTTGATGATCAAATTTGACACTCAAGAAAAGCATAAAAAACGAATAGGAAAAAAACTCAGTGGGTTTAAACTGATCACTTTCCTAGATAGGAAAATGTTAAATTGGGATACTTATATTTAGATACAGAATATTCTTAAAGTAATCAAAGGAAACAATGGTGATAAATTAACTGAATTACTATATAAGGTGATAACTAAGATATTTAAGATATATATGATTCTTGTAGTACCTAGGGACTTAAGTTATTTAGGATACTGTGACAAGGAAATCACTTTAAAAGACTGATATATATTAATTTAAGGTCACCAAGGAATTCAGCTATGTAATTCCTTAATGAAAACTCAAGTCAGCAGTCAACCTTTTATGGAGTTTAATTACAAACAGGAGGAAGAAAGAGAGAGAGAGAGAGAGAGAGAGAGAGAGAGAGAGAGAGAGAGAGAGAGAGAGAGAGAGAGAGAGAGAGAAAGGGGAGAGAATAGAGAAGGGAATAGGGCTTAAATACCCCCTCTGTTTAGGCTGGGCCAAAAGGCCCAAGTCCTTAGATAGCTGAGACAAAGAAAAGAGATCAGTCCCTATCACTCACGTGACCAAAATGGAGAAACAGTCTCAGGGGCCTCCACCTCCAGCTTCCTTCAGAGCAAGCTTCTCAGAGCACAACCTCTCAGAGCAAAACCTCTCGACCCCCCCCCCCAGTCCTCAGACCCCGCTACCTTTAAGGAAACCATCTAAGTCCCCTCCCCTCAGTTCTCACATCTACCAATCACTGTCGATGTCTCCCCTGTGCCAATGGTGGCTCTAGTTTAACCCAGGACTGCCCAGAGGTCTGTGGCTTTCCACATGTCTGTTGAAGGTCATATTCTCAAATAATTAAATCTTGATCCTTTGCTGCAGCCCTTCCTAAATCCTGTTACTCTAAGTAGGGTGGAGATTGTATTTTCCAAGACCTGGTTCTGTCATTCCAAGTATCTCTATTGTATCAATTCTAAAATCAATCATGACTCAAAGAACTTCCTGTTCTATGCTTAAGCATAGGTCAAAGCCCTTTCCATTGTTCAGCAAAAGGTTTCTGTCCTAAAGTAATCTTAAGAAGGGAGGAAAAGGACCCTCCAGTGCCAAGAGGGTTCACATTCCAATAGACTATCAGTAGGAAATTTTTCAAGTATGAAATTTCCCAATGGTGAAATTTCCAACATTTATAAGTCTAAGAAATTTTAAGGTTTACAATGCTTAAAGTATAGCAGATAGTTAAGAAGTATCCCTATGAAGGCCATGAATAGGAGCACATATATAGAAAGCTGGGAGGAAGTTGAATACGAAGGGATGATATAAAAAAAAAACAAAGTAATACAAAATCAAAGGTTAAGAAAGTGAAAAACATTAGGGGAAAAAAAGGAGAGAAAATGTAGGGTAAATGATCTCACTTGAAGAGGCACATAAAAAATCAACATGGTTGAAAAGGAAGTTGGGGCTATGGCAGGCAATCTTTGAACCTTATTTTTTAGGAATTGGTGTGAAGTGGGAATAGTATCCATATCCAGGTATAGAAACTCATCTTTCCCATATAGGGAAGTAAGAAGGGGAGAGAAGGGTAGTATAGAGAGAAAGGAGGGTGTCCTTTTTTGTGAACAAGGAAAGATTGAAAGGAGAGGAAGAGAAAGATAACCAGGAGAAAAATCTGATGTAGGGATAAACCTAGGAATAATAACTGTGAATGTAAATGGGATGAACTCTCTATCTATAAAACAAAATAGTGGAATAAAAGCCAGAACCCAACAATATACATTAAAGCAGGGAGCCAACCACAGAGTTAAGGTAATGGGCTGGAATAGAATATACTATTCTTCAGTCAAAGTTAAAAAAAAAAAAGCACGGGTAGCAATTATGATTTCAAACAGACTGTCATGGAATACTACTATATTGTGCCATCAGAACTGACAGAAAAGATGGTCCCATACACACACCACACACACAGAAACAAATCAACCTGGAAAGACATAAAATGATGCAAAATGAAATGGGCAGAACTAGGAGAACAAGTAACAACAATGAATGATAATCAATTATGAATGAATTAACTCTTTTCAGCAATGCATGGATCCAAGGCAACTCCAATGTACCCATGATTAAAAAAAAAAGGGCATTCACTACTATAGAAGGAACTCATGAAATCTGCATGCATACTGAAATGAGCTATTCTTCACTTTATTTCCTCCATGAATACTTCTCTAGTATAAGTGACATGTATCTTATTTCACAAGACAATGAACATGGAAATAGATATTGTACGATAACATTACCTGCCTTCTTCAAGAGGGGGAGAGGGAGGACATGGATTGCAAAATTTCAGAAAATGATTATTGAAAATTATATCAACAGGTAATGTGGAAAAATAAAGGAAATAAAAAAGAAACAGTTTGCCAAGTCCTTGCACCAGAGGTTCTCCTCTTTCCTGAACAGCCAGTGAACCCCAGTTTGGGATGGAGAGAATGTCAGACATATCCTTTAGAAACCTCACTTTGGTGCTCAGTTGATGACTGATTGTCATAGGGCCGTGCTAAGGGTACTCCAGTTAGAAGGCTATTGTAGTAGTCCAGTCAAAAGTGGATGAGGGTGAGGAAGTTGGGTTTTGCTAAATGAGTTGGGGAAAATGGTTATATTCCCAAAATGTTGCAAAGGTAGAAAGAACAGGATTTGGGGAAAAATAGGATGATGGTTGTTAAGAGTGAGGACTAAAGAAGGATGCCCCTGCTGTGAACCTCTTTAGGTGTCTGGGGATATTATTGTATTGTCATAATAGGCAAATTTATAAGAGTGGCATGCTTGGCAGGAGATAAGATCCTTTTTTAACATGTTGAGTTTGAGATGCACATAGGATGTGGAATTTAAGGCATTAAAAAGGCAGTTGTTGATGTTGCTCTGGAGGTGTTTGGATATAGCCTAAAGGTGAAGAAGAGATGCTATTTAGAATTCTCAAACTCAAATCTTTTCTTGGATCTTGGTTCTTGTGTATCCATGCTGCCATCCACCCATCCATCCATCCACCCATCCATCCATTCATCTATCCACCCATCCATCCATCCACCCATCCACTCTTCCTTCCATCCATCCATCCTTCCTTTCATCCATCCACCCATCCATCCATCCACCCATCCATCCATCCACCCATCCATCCATCCTTCCATTCATCTTTCCCTTCACAAAGCACTGTATAACTACATGGTTTGGGCCAGATGTTCTGGTCCCATACTGTGACCCTGGCAAGAAATCAGTTCATGAAATCATCTGCCCTGGCTCATCATTCCTAGAGAGTAAAACAAAGATGACATCTCTGTTGCTAAGACTAGCCCTAGGGACTAGGCTGGTGACTTGGGGGTGCTGACTATAAAACCAGAGATGAGAAGTTATTAAGTTAACAGGCCATGATGGGTTGCCACATTGTATCAAGTACTGGGCCTAGAGTCAACCACCTATTGGCTATGTGACCCCTAGAAAGTTATGTTATCTCTCTCTGCCTCAGTTTACTCATATGATAAGGATGGTACAAGTTTGTTTTGAAGATTAAAGGAGATAATATTTATAATGTATTTGGCACAGTACCTGGCTGATCTTTAGATGCTTAGTCATTTAAGTCATGTCTAATCCTTTTTTTTTTTTTTACAAATATGGAAGGGTTATCCATTGGGTCCTACTTGGAAAGCTTGGTCACTTAGCCCCAGGCCAGCTCTCAATTACCCCAATATAGCTCCTGGCAACTGCTGCTATAGGCAAACTGTGGCTTCCCCTAACCAAAGACCTAGTTAAGAAACTACATTTTCTGTCTTCAATTTGAGGAAGACTGAGATTATTCTCATCCCTAAAAAGCACATTTAAAATGGGAATAATGATTTCACCCACTTCCCATGGATATTATGAATGTCAAATGATAGTTATGAAAGGTACTGTAACTTTAAGTTGCTCTATACTATTGGTAACTGTAATAGTAGAGATAGTAATTGTAATAATAATTATACTGTTGTTGATTCTCTCTCCCCTTCCTTCCCTCCCCTCATTTAAACATGGGACAATCCTGGTGGCTCTTCTTCCTAGTGAAAGCAACGATGAATGAAATCATGAGGTTTTCATGTATGTGTGTATGTAGGAAAGAGTAGGAAAGGATTTGAAACCCAATTCTGACAGTTAACAAGCACTGTCACCTCAGTCATTTGAGCCTCAGTTTACTCATCTGTTTGTTGTGAAGTAGGTACAGTGTAAATTTCCAAGTGTTCTCAGAGGAAGGGAATCTGAGCTCCCATTTCACAACAAAGGAAACAGAAATATAAATGAGAGCTTTTCACAAAAATAACCTGAAAACAACCATAATATTTTTAAAATGGGCATTTCCTTATTTGTCACTTTCAACCAGGAATAGTTCATTTACATATTCAATCAACTCTCAGGGAAAAAAAAAAAGCTTCCCAAGGACAAAGGTTCTGTCTTTTTTGGATCAAGTGGTTAAAACAATGAAAATACCTAACATAAACGTGACTGTTGCTCTTTACAAGCCAGGGCCTCTGACTTTATCACTATCTGGAAAATCTAAATGATTCATTGGTGAATTATCCATTTCATAGCATGGTTCCTCTCTAGAAGAACTATCTGAGAAGGGAGCCAGCTATGGGTGCCTGACTCCTGGGTGCCAAGGCCCAAGGGCCATCTTGCCCCAAGCCAAGGCTTACACCTCTCCTTCCCTGGCTTGAAAACACCACACAAGAGGGGAAGCCCCCATCCTTAGACTCCCTACCAGGTTTTTTCTTTTGCTTCTTGAGATAAAGCTTTTGAAATGCATCTGAATATCTAATGTGGGCCAGGATTCCACTTGTATAACAGAATTATAATGTTTTCAACTTCTTTGTTATTCTCTGCCTAATACAAAGCTCACCTCCTGCCTATTCAAACAAGCTACCTACTATGATGACACATTTCAGTGAGATTAAATCTAATTCAGCCCCATTAGTCTGCATACTTGGTTGTGAGGATGATTTCTGCCCACCTGTTATGCCTTCTCATCATTCACAATGAAGGCCATCTGTTACCATGGCGCCCAGGCATCCTGTTTTGTTATACAAAACAAAAAAGACCTTTCCTTAAAAGCCAGAACTTGGGGTAAATGAGTTAAATTTTGTCAATTTGATGCCCCAGTGGGAGGACTCTGAACCCTCCTTCCTGTAGCTATCCTAGAAAGATTTGGATTCCACCTTGTAAACCATGGAAGTCAACAACCTCTAACAAAATAAATCTCCCGTTAGGAAGGGGGCCAGTAAAAACCAAGTCGAGTAAAGTCAACAAGCATTTATTCAACCTTCATTATGTGCCACTCAATAGACTAAGTGCTAGACAATATAAGATAATAATAATAATAATCAATAGCCCCTGTACTAAAGAAGTTTGAGGTCTAATTATATTGACAGGCATCTCAAAGAATTCCTACACAAAATGTCTCTCATTGGTACCTCCTATGTACTGTGCCCTAGACCTGCTTTATCTACCTTTGAATTAATTTGCAGATTCCCATGAGCTCTGGCCTATGTTCCACAATAATGATTTATTTTCTCTTTCCTATTTCATTAGGGAAAGGGATCAAGTATATACTAAATACCTACTATGTTCCAGGCATTGTGCTAATCAAGTTTTATTTAATATTTCATTTAAATAATACTTTCAATCAGATAACTAGGATACTGGTAGAATCCTGCTTCCAATATCCCTTGTAGTGAGTAGAAAGATCAAAAGTTTCTAAAGAAATATTTAATCCTTTATAATTTCTACTATAGATCCCTTCCTTCCTTGGACTGGCTCATCATCTCCAGAAAAGGATTGGCTTCTTTTAGCCATTTTCATGGCAACAACAAAAAACAAAATGAAAACAAAGCTTTCCATTGTCCCCCTCAGCTCATGTGATAAGACCCCAAAAGCAAGGATATTGCTGAGGAGATGATGCCTTGCAAGAACATGGATGTCAATTATAATTGTTGATGTCTCTCTTTCTCCTCCTTCTTGAGGACTTCATTAATTCTCATGTTTGAATTAGCTCCATGAAGCTATATTCCAAATTTACATATGCAGCCATAGTCATTTCTTCTGGGTTAAAATCCATCATCATTTGCCTATTGGACCTTCCTCATTTCTTAATTGGCTGCACTACTTCATGACTTCTGACTGACTATTCCTCATTTCCTGAAAATGCAGTGATAGAAAAACCTCATCATTTTGCAAGATCCCATCAGTTTTGGGATTCCCCGTCATCACCATCCTCTCTCTTTCTGATTAGAAGGAGCCATGTCCCTCAAACCTTCATTTGGGTTCAGAAAATCTAATCTCTTACTTGGCAACACTACTTTGGAATTCTTCTGACTTTTCCACTATTTTCTGTGTCAGGAATCTTCTTCAGCTTCTCCTTTCTATGCTACAGTTTACCTCCTGGGCAAGGACTGCCTTTCTTTATTCCTATATCTTTCCTCAGTGCTTTGTGCAATGCCTTCCACATTACAGTCATTTAACAAAGGTTTATTGACTGACATTTCAAATTAAGTAAAACAAAACTTCTCCCTTTCTGCAATAAATACCCTCCACCCCAAATCTGTCTCTATTACTTTCCTCTTTGTAGAGGATACCACTAAAGGTCTATTCTCCCCTTTTCCTCACTTTATATGCCCATTTATTTGTCAAATCTTATGTTTTCTTTCTCTGTCAATACCTCTGGGAGCTAAAAGATTTTCATTAATAGAGCATTATAACACCTTTGTTCAGATCCATATCATCTTTTAAAGAACAATGCCATTCTCCAATGAATAGGCAAATTTCAGATAAAGAAATCAAAATTATAAAAAAGCACATGAAAAAGTGTTCTAAATCTCTTGTAATCAGAGAAATGTAAATCAAAACAACTCTGAGGTACCACCTCATACCTAGCAGATAGATCAATATGACAGTAAAGAAAAGTAATAAATGTTGAAGAGGATGTTGCAAAATTGGGACACTAATACATTTGCTGGTGGAGTTGTGAATTGGTTCAATCATTCTGGAAGTCAATTTGGAATTATGCCCAAAAGACTTTAAAATACTGCCATAGCACTGCTGGGTTTTTACTGCAAAGAGATAATAAGGAAAAATATTTGTACAAAAATATTTATAGCTGCATTCTTTGTGGTGGCAAAAAATTGGAAAATGAAGGGAAGTTCTTTGATTGGGAAATGGCTTAGCAAATTGTGGTATCTGTCAGTGATGGAATACTACTGTGCTCAAAGGAATAATAACCTGGAGGAATCCCATGTGAACTGGAAGACCTCCAGGAACTGATGCAGAGTGAGAGGAGCAGAACCAGGAGAACATTGTACGCAGAGACTGATACATTGTGGCACAATTGAATGTAACTGACTTCTCTATTTAGCAGCAATGCAATGACCCAGGACAATCCAGAGGAACTTATGAGAAAGAACTAAAGAAACAGAAATGTAGAAGAAAAAGAACTGCTTGATCACATGGTTTCATGGGGACATGATTGGGTATGTAGACTCTAAATGATTACTCTGGTACAAATGTTAATAATATGGAAATAGGTCTTGATCAGTGACACATGTAAAACCCAGTGGAACTGCTTGTTGGCGCAGGGATGGGGGAGGGAGGAGAGGAGGGAAAGAACATGAATCATGTAACCATGGAAAAATATTCTAAATTAATTAAGTTAAAAAAAAAAAGAACCATGGCAATCACATCCTAAGTGGTCTTCTTCCAAAATGCTAGCTGGTCTCTCTAATGCAGGGATCCCCAAACTACAGTCGGTGGGCCACATGTAGACCCCTGAGGCCATGTATCTGGCCCCCATCGCACTTCCAGAAGGGGCACCTCTTTCATTGGTGGTCATTGAGAGGAGCACTGTATGTGGTGGCGCCACAAAGAGCAGCATTACTCACCTACATTACTACTTCCCGTGACATAATCCTTTGTATGGTACCTTGTTCTGAGAGTAACTGAACAAGAATAAGGTGCTGCACAAAGCATTATGTGGCTGCAAAATGGAAGACACCAGTATGGTGAGCCATGATCTGGGGGTGGGGATTCCACACTGTGTATACTGCTGCCCGATTAGGGTTAGGGTTAGGTTTTTATAGTCCGGCCCTCCAACAGTCTGAGGGACAGTGAACTGCCCCCCCCCCCCGTGTAAAAAGTTTGGGGACCCCTGCTCTAATGAGTGGCAATAATCAGAAAGAAAATTTTAAAATATCTGAATTTTAATGTTATTATAACTTAATTGAGAGAATGATGAAGATGATTACAGTGAGTAAAACTATTTCATGTTGCCCATAGGCTTGAGAGCTTTCTTTATTAATCAGACAATAGTTTGAACACATCTTATTTAGTTAGTATTTATTGGACCCAACTAGCAAATAGATAAGAGCTGGCATAGTGTAAGTCCTTTTCCTGGAATAGCTGGCAAGAACAATGTTGTATGGAGGTCTAGTATGAGTGTTTGTATGGATTACCCCAGAAATCCTCATAATAAGCCTAACCTGAGAGGGAAAGCAATATCTTAGAAACGAAGTCAACAAGAGTGATTTTAACGGAATGAAACGAAATATTTTTAAAAGAAATTAAAATTTGAATTAAAGTTTAGAAGAGAAAAATGAAAGAATAATCGTCCATAAAAATAGGTAGACTGTCTTACTCTAATAGAAAATGCCTGAAAAAAGAAAGAAAAGAAAAAGCAGAACTTAATAGTTCTGCTAAGAAATATTAGAACAAAATCAAAATAGTGGGGGAAAGGATAAAAAAAATAAGGTATCAACCCTCAAAAACAACTGACC
This sequence comes from Monodelphis domestica, assembly GCF_027887165.1. NCBI lineage: Eukaryota > Metazoa > Chordata > Mammalia > Didelphimorphia > Didelphidae > Monodelphis > Monodelphis domestica. The sequence continues at coordinate 3,462,762 of NC_077227.1, read as the reverse complement.
TTAAAAACAGACAACTGAAAATTTGGACATCATATTTCAATAAATCATAGAATATAAGGATCATAAATAATAGAACTTTATAAACAGCTGAGTGAGAATACAAAGTCAGATATATAGTTCTCCCTAAGAAGTGACCATTTCTTAAGGCATTGTAACCTTCTAAACAAATGTCATAAAGCAGCTATTCTAAACAACTCATCAATCATAATAAATTACAATGATCAGTAAATAACCTTAGAAAAAATAATTCAAACTTAAAAGAAGAACCAACAATTAAATTTTATAAGATTAATGGATGAAATAAAAGTAATTTCATTACAGAAACCAGAAGTATGACAACATAAGATCTTTGAATTTCACTCATCACAAATCTTATGAGTAAATTTATATGTGTACCACTTTCATCAGCAAAATAAAAAGAAAATAATCAATTGTAAATTGAAAAGCTTTGGCCAATTGCAAAAGCAAAACTTCTGACTGTCAAAAAATAAGTAAAAATCAAAACAAAAAAATTTTTAAATCGATAAACTAAACTGAGTAATTTGCTGAAGAAAAATAAAATGGATTTTTATCTAATTGAAAAGAGGGTGTTCAAAATTCTAATATAAAGTAATTAGAAATAGAATCTAATAGAGTAATATACCAATCTTCACTGCAACAACATTGAACTTGTAAAATAAAAAAAAATTTTTGAAATACAAAATATAAGTGGAAGGAAAAGAACAAATTAAGGATTAAAATAAATCATTGTAATAAAAATACATTAAGTAGGTTACAAAGAAATTTCCAACCCTTCTATCACACTGGAACAGATGGAATTTAAAATGAATTCTCTCAAACAAAGAAAAAGTAATTCCAAAAATTAAAAAAAAATCTTTACAAATATAGGGGGAGGTAAAATCTTACAAAAATCCTTTTACTGTACAAAATTATTCTTGATAAATAAAACCAGGATAGAAATAATAGAAAAGAAAGCTAAAGGCCAGTATTACTCCTATTAAGTAAGTATAAGATTAGCAAGAAGGGTGCAACAAAGGTAATGCGCCATTACAATTTATAGTTTATACCAGTAATATGGGGTGCACTCAACAGTAGGAAAACTATTAAAATAGTTCATATTAATAATTAGATAAAAGTTTCATGATAATATCATTAAACCTAGAGAAAATATTGAGCAAAACCTAGCCCCACTTTATCTTTAAAATATTTTCAAAGAATAGGAAAGAAGGATTTATTCTTTACTATGGTGGCTGGAATCTATTTAAAACCAAGATCTGACATTATTTATAAAAATAAAATGCTAAAAGTCTTTCCAATAAGATTTCAGTAAAACAATGTTATACCTCATATAACTCATAACTTTTGTCACATATATTTTTAGAAATGTTAGCAATAGCAATTAGATGAGAGACAAAATTGAGAGAATAAACAGACAAAGGTGACATCATTTTTAATATTAAATGATAGTGTGTGAATAGAGCCTCAAATGGTCAATTAAAATTAATTGAAATAACAACCTCCATAACTGTAATGGTATTAAAATAAATCCACAAAAATTTTCCCTCTTTTGATATGTTGCCAACAAGCCATGGCAAAAATAGATGAAAAAAGACAGTCCATCTTGAAAGGCTACATCCTGTGAGTGTATCTCCATCACCTATGCAGAATGTATAGCAGAATAACTACGAAGCATCTCTACTAGAATTCAGACTGATGAATTATTATAAAGAGGCAATTGTGAAATAGTTGACTGATGAAGTAGTTCAAGGGCTGCCTCTGACAGCTCCTAGCGGTGTGGTCCTGACAAGTGAGTTAACATCTCAGTCTCTGCTCCAGTCAGCTCTAAGATTCTTGGTTAGATAAAGCTGCCACACTCCCATTGGGTAATGGTACTTTTCTCATCTGGAAGTTTCATTCATCATCATTGGGGAGGAGTGGATAGAGGACTGAGTCCAATGTCAGGAAGGCCTGAATGAAAATTAAGCCTCAGCTTCTGAAAAGCTGGGTGATCCTGGGGGTAAGTCATTTAATCTCTGTTTGCCTCCGTTTCCTCAATGCTAAAATAAAGATAAAAACACTTACTTACCCCACATGGTTGTTGTGAGGATCAAATGATATAATCCAAAACTGTGCTTAGCCCAGAGCCTGGCACAGAGGACTTGATGAATGCTTTTTGTCTTCCATTGTTAGCCAAATTTTAGATCTAGTTCCTTTCCATATTAATCTTTCATGGTTGGGACACACGAAAACATTTGAATTATATTATTCCTTAAATACAAATAGTTTACTATAAATAACTAGACATTTAGAGTTTCCGTGTCAAAATAACAAAGGGTAACAGAATTTTGTAAAAAACCATGTTGCAAGATTAAAAGCCTTGAGAAAAATGAAAGGAAAAGAGCAGAACTTCATTGTTCAAGTGTTTACAAAGAAGTAATTGTCAACACTATCTACTAATACTTTAAAAATTAGACAAAACGGATCAAGGGGATAGATTTTAGAGCAGAAGTCCCAGAAGTGAACAGAGAAGCAAAGTGTTTGATAAAGGTTCCAAGGAAATAAACTATATGAGTTATGAATTCATTTACTCCATAAAGAAACAAAACTGAGAAATCAGGAAAATTGCCTGGAAGAAATTAGTTTTAGGCCAACGTCTCATACCTTATACTACAATAAGCCCCCAAAGGACACAGGAGCTTGGAAACAGAAGATCATTAGTAAGAGAAAAACAATATACCAACAGTAAAGAGAGATAGACCCTTTCACCATTATGGATATGAATAGAGACTACAGGAAATAATGTTGATAAAATTGATGTAAAATTTTAAAAGTTTTTGCATAAATAAGATCACTTATTAAGTTATTTAGTATTGGGGAACTCAAAGAAATATTTTCAGAAAAACACATTCATTTCCCAGTAGATGCAATGTGAAAAGTGTGTGAACAGGCAATTCTCAAAAGAAGAGAAAGCTGAAGTGTCCATGTTTGGGAGAAGGGACTGTCCCGTATCACTGATGATGAAAGAAATGCAAATGACAACTGGGACCATGTCTCCTATACATCGGACTGACAAAGATAATCAATCACACATACTGAATACAGCAATGATAGGTGCTGGATGTGCTTTCCCTGCTTCCTTTGACTCTCACCTCAAATCCCTTCTTTTGCAAGACTCCTTTAATTTAATTTTAATGCCTCTTTCTCTTCATCACTTCCTATATAGCCGGTCTAGAGCTTGTTTTATATAGATTTGAACAATTGGTGTAAACAGTGGGCAGATCATCAGACCAGGAAAATCTCAGTTCAAATCTGACCTCCGTCACTTCCTGTGTGATACTGAGAAAGCCGTGTAATGTCAGTCTGCCTCAGTGTTCTCATCTGTAAAATAAATCTGTAAGATAATCACAGCACCTCCCTCCCAAGGCTATGGTAAGGATCAAATGAGATCCAAAATTTAATTGCTTAGCACAGGCCCTGGCACATAATAGCTATATAAATGTCAGCTATTGTTTTTATTAATGTGTATGCTGTCTCCCTAAGGACAGAGGCTGTCCTTTACTTCTTTTCATATCCTCAGACCTCAAAACAGTTCCAGGCACATAGTATGGCCTTAATAGTCATTGTTTGATTGAAGGACAGATACAGGAATATACTATTGATGGAGTTGCACAATGTCCAACCAGTTTGGAAAGAAATTTAGAGTTATAAGAGGGGGAAAAAAATCACTAAGCTGGGCATTTCCTTGAACAAAGTGATATCACAATTAAATATATATCCCAAAGAGATCAAAGATAGAGAAAAGTCTTGGATATAAAAAATGTAAAACACTTCTATTGAAAAAAACAATGGATGCCCAATTGAGGAATGACTCATTTTTCAAAATTGGGTTCCATTGTCTTTATGTTTGAGAAATGAGGCCTTTATTGGAAGTATTATATATATATATATATATATATGTATATATATATATATATATATATATTGTTTTGTTTGTGCAAAACCTTTTAAAATTTCATTTGTTCAAAATGATCTATTTTACTTCCTGTGATCCTCTTTTGGTCAGAAACTCTTCCCTTATTCAGAGATTTGCTGGATATAGTTTATCATAATCCCTAAATGGTATGAGATGTTGGTTCATACCTCTAACTGAAAAGAATGAAATGATGAAAAATGGTATACACATTTATAGTGATAAATGATAATAAAAAGATGTTTAAAAATAATTTTATAAGTGAATAAACTATTTTCAATGACCAATACTTGGCATGCTCCAAACAATACTTCTAGAAATATTCAAGTTTGTAAAGCATTTGATATAGAGCACCTTATATAATTTTCATAGCAATTCTTTGACTCAGAGGTTAATAAGTCCATTTTACCTGTAAAGAAACTGAAGCTAAGAAAAGTTAAATGTTTTTCCCAGAGTCACACAGTTAAGGTTTTCTCTGGCCACTGTACCAAATTCCCCTAATAAAAAAAATGTACCCTAGAAACAAATTATTCTTTATTAATAGTAGTAGTAGTGAAGTATTAAGGGCCACTCCCAGGTAATGTTGTATTGGGTTTCATTTATTTACTTTCAATTATTCTGTGTTTTGGAAGGTAATGAAGCACTAGTCTTGGAGTCAGGACAAATGGCATCATTTTATGGCTTTGCCATTTCCTTGCTCTGTGACCTGGTGTAAGTCACTTTAACTTCATATGATTGTCCTCATCTATGAAATGTCATTGGAGAGCATAATTCTTAAGGGTTCTTCCATCCCTAAATTTCTGATTCAAAACTTTTAAAATATATTCTATTAAAACATATGACTTATCACATATCTTGTATATATGGGTATATGATTTGGTGTTTTAGCTTTAAAAGATGCTCTGTAGCAAAAATGAGTAACATGGAAATAGTTATCAAGTGATAACATTTGTACAACCCAGTGGAATCACATGTTGGCTCTGGGAGTGGGGTCAAAAGAGGGGAGGGAAAGAAAGTGAATCATGGAAACATGGAAAATGTTTTAAAAAGTAAATTAATATTTTTTTAAGTAAAGGACAAAAATTCTATTAAATTTTTATTCTGTTTTTTCTAGGAATTCAGATGAGCCTAGCCTCTTTCCCAAATTAGTAAGCTGTAATATCTTTAGTACCCAAGGGCTTCATCAAGAATTCATGGTCCTTGTAAGCTGAGCCCAAGTCTTGCCACATAGGCAGTCCAGAATGTTGCTTTAGTAAGTAGAGCCTTCAAATCTCCTTCCCCAGGGATACATTCCTGCAGATTAAGGACTTGGATTCCTCCTTCCTAAGATAGTACGTTTCTTCAGTGCCATATGGCCAGTCATAAAGCAAAGAACACCCCCACCTCCTTACTGCTGCTCCCTGGAAGACAGCCCCAGTCGGACTCAAACATAAGAGGGGTCTATTGTTTCTATCCCTGAAACTATTTTGAATCCATGACAGGGTCAGCAATGAATGGCATGGGCACTAAATGTCCTTTATAACCTCTTGTGAAGACTATGATTAACTCTATAGTAATTGGGAGAGAGGGATCCAGCCATTTCATATTCACTTTTCACTTCTCTGCTTTTTTCCTAGTGGTTGCAGTCTTGTTTCATATGTCCAGTGTCACCACAGCCTAATGGATATGAAGATGTTTAATCACACAAAAGTCATTTTTTTCCATTTTGAAACTTATAAGCTAAATCAGAGATTATTAGAAGAAACAAAGATAACAAAAGTGGGATGTGATGCTGTTTTCTGGTGTCATCTTAGCTGGAATGTGGATGTAGCTGCCAAGTTACAGAGAGAGGAGCCAATTGTTACCTGCTTTTGCCTGTCTACTGGGAATCTTGTGGGATTGAGCATAACAGCCAAAGAAATTAATTACAGGATTTAGTGCTACAAGGAACCTTGGAAATCATCTAGTCCAATCCATGTACTTCCCATGTACAATCCATGTACTTAAGAAAACTGAGGTTAAGGGAGGTCCAAGAACTGCCTAGGCATATATAGGCACCAAAACAGAGATTGTTTCCAAACGAGCTCTCCTGGCTCCTAAATTACTACTGTTTCCAAGATGTCATATTCCAAAGTCTTTTTCACAAAAAATTTTATGGGAGGCAGCTGATTGGCTCAATGGATTGAAAGCCAGACCTAGAGACAGGAGGTCCTGGGTTCAAATCTGACCTCAGACAATTCCTAGCTGGGTAACCCTGGGCAAATCATTTAACCCCCACTGCTTAACTCTTGCCACTCTTTTGCCTTGGAACCAATATTCAGTATTGATTCTAAGACGGAAGGTAAGGGTTTAAAAAAAAAAGAAAGAGGAGACTTCCAGGTTAAGATGGCCACAGAGTAGAAGAGCAAGAGACTTCTCCTTCTCCCAAATGACCAATATAAAGTGCCTCAAAAGGACAAAAATCAAAATCAGAGGGGTGAAGAGGCTTTACTATATAGGGCACAGCCTTGAAGGTATACAGGGTTTGGACATTTCCATGATATAAGGGGATAAAATTACTCCTACCAAAGCACGAGCTGATCACCCCTCCCCCACGCAACCTATGGCACCAGAGTCAGAGCAAGCATGGGGCAATCTCTAGGTTCTTGGGGGCTGGCTGAGAGCACCACAGACTTGCCCCTGAGGGCAACAAGAGTTGGGACCCAAAGGAGGCTGAGGAATATAGAACTTGAGCATCAGAGATAGGGCAGAGGGGGTACTGACCACAGCAGACATTGTGGAGACTGAAAAAAAAATAGCCTCATAGGCAAAAGCCACTCTGCAGCTCAACACACAAAGAGCTGCCTGCCCTCCTCACTCAGACTTCTGGCTGGGAAAGGAAGAAAAAACATAGCAATGGCAAGCAGCACCCAAGAACTACAATCTACAATAAGAAAGAAAGAAAGAAAGAAAGAAAGAAAGAAAGAAAGAAAGAAGGAAGGAAGGAAGGAAGGAAGGAAGGAAGGAAGGAAGGAAGGAAGGAAGGAAGGAAGGAAGGAAGGAAGGAAGGAAGGAAGGAAGGAAGGAAGGAAGGAAGGAAGGAAGGAAGGAAGGAAGGAAGGAAGGAAGGAAGGAAGGAAGGAAGGAAGGAAGGAAGGAAGAAAGGAAGAAAGAAAGAAAGAAAGAAAGAAAGAAAGAAAGAAAGAAAGAAAGAAAGAAAGAAAGAAAGAAAGAAAGAAAGAAAAAGAAAGAAAGAAAGAAAGAAAGAAAGAAAGAAAGGAGAAATAAGAAAAAGCCTCTGACCCTGGATAACTTCTATGGTGAAAAACAGTAGACTACAGAGGAGATATCAGAGATCAACAAACAAGTAGGCACATCCAAACTCCCCCCTCCCAACAATGGAAATTGGTCACAAGCTCTAAAAGAACTAAAAAAAAATAAGAATCAAGTAAGAAACATATAAGAAAAATAGAAAGAAAAGTAGAAAATAGTTAAAAAAGAAAACAACAGTTTAAAAGACAGAATCTCTCACTTGAAAATAGAAGAACAGAAATCACATGAAGAAATAAATGAATTGGAGACCAGAACTGACTTGCTGGTAGCCCTGAAAAGCAGGATAGACCAAAACCTAAAAGGAAAAAATCAAAAGATCATACCTGAAAACCTGTCTTTAAAGACTAGAATTGAGCAAGTAGAAGCTAATGATCTCACAAGACATCAAGAATTAATTTTTAAAAAGTCAAAATAATGTTAAAATAGAAGAAAACATGAAATATCTCATTGAGAAGATTACTAACCTGGAGAACAAGATCCAGGAGGGACAATTTGAGAATCATTAGTCTATTGGAAAAGCTGAAATAAAAATAAAGGCCTTGACATCATACTACAAGAAATTATTCAAGAAAAGTACCCTGATATTCTTGAACAAGAGGGCAAAATAGACATTTAAAGAGTAGACCACCCTCTACATTAAATCCTCAAAAGACAACCCCCAGGAATATAATTGCCAAATTCATGAGCTTCCAAAGTAAGGAGAAAATATTGCAAGAAGCCAGAAGGAGACAATTCAGATATCAAGGAGCACCAATGAAATCTGGGAGCCTTCACACTAAAGGACCATAAGGCTTGGAATATGATATTCAGAAAGGCAACAGAATTGGGTCTACAATAAAGGATCACTTACCCATCAAAAGTGATTATGTGCTTCCAGGGGAAAGTATGGGCATTTAACAAAATAGAGGATTTCCAAGTATTCCTAAAGAAAAGACCAGAACTAAGTGAAAACTTTGATGTACAAATTCAAAATTCAAGAGAAACATGAAAAGGTAAACAAGAAAGGGGGGGGGGGTTCTTTTTCAAGGGCTTCAGTAAAGTTAAATTGTTTCTATTCCTATATGGAAAAATTATATTTGTAACTCTCAAAAACTGTTTTCACTATCTTAGTAGATTGAAGATTTATTCACAGGCATATAAGTGGTTTAAGATTATATATAAAAAAGGGGGGCACCAAGAGAAACTTTAAGGAAGAAGAAAAATGGGATATATTATACCACGTAAAGAGGTACATGGGAAAGAGAGGAGAAGAATACTATTATAAAAAGGAGAAGAAGAGTACAGCGATAGCTAATACTTAAATCTTACTATCAGTGGAATCAATTCTGAGAGGAAAGAACAGCTAGATGCATTGGGATATAGAATTCTATATTACCCTACAGGGAAGTTGAGAGGGGGAAACCAAGAGGGGGGAGAGAAGAGGAAAAAATCAAATTGAGGGAAAGGGTGAGGAGAGGTAATTCAATAGAACTAAAAGAAAAACAAGAGGCGAATAAGAAGGGAGAGGGTAGGAAGGAACATAAAATAAGTATGGGGAATAGGATGACTGATTAAAAACATAACACTGGTATAGAAGTAAACAGGGAAGAAGATAGGACAGGATTTAAGGGGAAATCAAAATGATGGTGGATACACAGGTGGCAATCATAACTCTGAATGTGAACAGATGAACTCACCCATAAAATGGAAACAAATAGCAGAGTGGATTAGAAACCAAAACCTACCATATATTGCCTACAAGAAATGCACAAATTGGTTCATGAAAGAACAAATCATAGAAATAATGAATAATTTCATTGATGAGAATGTCAATGAAGAGACATCCTATCAAAATCTATGGGATGCACCCAAAGCAGTACTCAGAGGAAAAATTTATATTCCTGAGTGCATATATCAACAAATCAGAGAGGGAAGATGTCAATTTCAATTATTTGGGTGTACAAATAAAAATAACTAGAAAGATAAAAAATTAAAAATCCCCAGATAAAAAAATAATTTGGAAATCCTAAAATCAAAGGAGAACTTAATAGAATTAAAAGTGGAAAAAAAATATTGAATTAATAAATAAGACTAGGAGCTGGTACTTTGAAAAAAATGAAATAAACTACTGGTTAACCTAATAAATAATGAAATAAGAAAATAAAATTAACAGTATTCAAAGATGAAAAGAATGACCTAACCTCTAATGAAGAGGAAATTAAGGTAATTATTAAGAACTATTTTGTCCGATTATATGGTAATGTGCTAATCTAGGGATATGGATTAATATTTACAAACATACAAATTGCCTAGATTAACAGAAGAAGAAATAGAATACTCCCATATCAGAAAAAGAAATTTTAAAAGCTATCAAAGAACTCCCTAAGAAAAAATTCCCAGGGCCAAATGGATTCACAAGTGAATTCTAACAAACATTTAAAGAACAACTAATCCTGATACTATGCAAAGTACTTGCAAAAAAGTAAAGAAGGAGTTTTACCAAATTCCTTTTATGACAAAAATATGGTACTGATTCCAAACCCAGGAAAACCAAAAACTGAGAAAGAAAACTACAGACCAATCTTCTTAATGAACATAAATGCAAAAATATTAAATAGAATACTAGCAAAAAGACTCTGGCAAGTGATAATGGGGGTTATTCACTAAGATCAAGTGATATTTATACCATGAATACAAAGATGGTTTAATATTAGAAAAACAATTCACATAATTGACAATATCAATAATCAAACCAACAGAAATCATATGATTATTTCAACAGATGCAGAAAAGGCCTTTGACAAAATACAATACCTATTCCTATTGAAAACACTAAAAAGCATAGGAATAGAAGGGTCATTCATCAAAATAATAAGCAGTATATATTTAAAACCATCAGCAAGTATCATCTATAATAAGGATGAGTTAGAAGCTCCCCAATAAGATCAGGAGTGAAGCAAGGATACCCATTATCACCTCTTTTATTCAATATTGTAATAGAAATGCGAGCAGTAGCAACTAGAGAAGAAAAAGAAATTAAAGGGATTAAAGTAGGCACTGAGGAGACTAAACTATCACTCTTTTCAAATGATATGATGTTATACTTAAAGAACCCCAGAAAATTAACTAAAAGGCTTATGGAAGTAATTAGCAACTTTAGCAAATTTGCAGGGTACAAGATAAACCCACATAAATCATCAGCATTTCTATGTATTTCCAACAAAACTCAGCAGCAGGAGTTAGAAAGAGAAACTCCATTTAAAATCACTCTAGACAATATAAACAAGGAATCTATCTGCCAAGACAAACACAGAATTATATGAACACAACTATAAAACATTTTTCATACAATTAAAACTAGATGTAAATAATTGAAAAAAAAAACATTAATTGCTTCTGGGTAGGATGAGTTAATATAATAAAAATGATAATTCTTCCCAACTTAATCTACTTATTCAGTGCCATGGCTATCAAACTACCAAAAAACTTTTTTATAAAATTATAATAAATTAATTTGGAAGAACAAAAGAGTAAGAATATCAAAGGAACTAATAAAAAAATGTGAAGGGTGGGGATCTAGCCATACCAGATCTTAAACTGTACTATAACGCAGTGGTCATCAAAACAATATGGGTACTGGCTAAGGGATAGAATAGATGATCAATGGGATAGACTTAAGGTAAATTTCCTTAGCAAGATAGTATACGATAAACCTAAAGATCCCAGTTTTGGGGACAAAAACTCACTATGTGACAAAAAACTTCTGGGAAAATTGGAAAATTATATGGGAGAGATTAGGTCTAGATCAACATCTCATAACCTATATCAAAATAAATTCAAAATGTGTAAATTACCTAAATATAAAGAAGGAAACTATAAGTCAATTAAGTGAACATAGAATAGTATACCTGTCTGTCAGATGTATGGGAAAGAAAAGAATTTAAAAGCAAGCAAGAAATACAGAATATCACAAAATGTAAAATGAATAATTTTGATTACATTAAATTAAAAAGGTTTTTTACAAACAAAACCAATGCGACCAAGATCAGAAGTGTAGCACCATATTGGTAAAATCTTCATAACACCAACCTCCAACAAAGGTCTAATTACTCAAATTTATAAAGAACTAAATCAATTGAACAAAAAAATATCAAGCCATTCCCCAATTGATAAATGGGCAAGGGATATGAATAGGCAGTTTTCTGATAAAGAAATCAAAACTATCAATAAGCACATGAAAAAGTGTTCTAAATCACTCATAATTAGAGAAATGCAAATCAAAACAATTCTGAGATACCACCTCATATCGAGCAGATTGGCTAATATGTTAGCAAATGAAAGTAATAAATGTTGGAGAGGATATAGCAAAATGGGGACACATGAATTGCTGGTGGAGTTGTGAATTTATCCAACCATTCTGGAAGGCAAAATTGGAATTATGCCCAAATGGATTTAAATGACTTCCTGCCCTTTGATCCAGACATACCACTGCTCAGTTTATACCCCCAGAGAGATAATAAGGAAACAGACTTGTACAAAAATATTTATAGCTGTGCTCTTTGTGGTGGCAAAAAATTGGAAAATGAGGGGATGCCCTTTGATTGGGAAATGGCTGAACACATTATGGTATCTGGTGGTGATGGAATACTATTGTGCTCAAAGGAGTGATAAAGTGGAGGGATTGCATGTGAACTGGAAAGACATCCAGGAAGTGATGCAGAGCGAGAGGAGCAGAACCAGGAGAACATTGTACACAGAGATAGATACATTGTAGCACAATCAAATGTAACTGACTTCTCTACTAGCAGCAATGCAATGACCCAGGACAATTCTGAGAGACTGAGAAAGAATGTATCCACATCCTGAGAAAGAACTGTGGAATAGAAAAATAGAAGAAAAACAACTGCTTGATCACATGGGTGGATGGGGATATAATTGGGGATATAGACTCTAAATGATCGTCCTAGCACAAGTATTAATAATATGGAAATGGGTCTTGATCAAAGACACATGTAAAACCCAGAGGAACTGCTTATTGGCTATGGGGGTGGGGTAGAGAGGAGGGAAGGGAAAGTACATTAATCATGGAACCATGGAAAAATATTCTAAATCAATTAAGTAAAAATTTTCAAATCTAAAAAAAAGATACATGTAAAACCCAGTTATAGTGCTCATTGGCTATGGGAGGGAAAGAACATGAATCATGTAACCATAGAAAAATATTGTAAATTAAATACATTTTTTGAAAATTAAAAAGAAAAGAAATTCTTATGACAACAGTCAAAAGAGACCTTCAAAAATCTAGTCAAGGCAACTGACCATGTATTCCTTCTAAAATTGCAAACTGGAAGCAATCTGACCTGTCCTTTTGGAACATCATGGAGAGAAGGCCCATTATATCCTGAGGTGCCAGGTTCCTTGATAAGGCTAGTCTCCTTAGTAAGCATACTGTCTGCATGGTAACCCAGAATTGTTGGAGAAAATGAGAGGCAGAGAGGGGAGGTTCATGTATCTGAAAAGCTACCACATTTAGAAGAAATGACCAGAGAAGGAAGAGTAAGAAGTAACTGGAAAAAAGTACAAAGAGAACGACTTAGACTCGACTTCGGCAATGATTTCCTAATGGAGAGATGCAGTTTTGTCTCAAGAGGCAGTAGTCTCCCTTTCCCTTTAGGTCTTCAAGCAAAGGCTGGATGACTAATTGTTGGGTACAATGAAGAGGAGATTCATTCTGTTAAAGAACTGCTCTAGAGATACCAAGTCCCCTCTACTCTTGAATTTGAGTGGTCTGGGGATTACTGCCTTACAGCAATTTCCACTCACTGTGCTGGATTTGCTCCTTAGTACCAGGGAAAACAAATCTATCCTCTTCTCAACACAAAGGAAGGAAACAAACCTACATTAAGCATCTATTCCTTGCTGGGACATTGTGCTAACCACTTTATATTTTGCATTTAAGGGAACTGAGATAGACAGATATTGAATGACTTGCCCCGGGTAGCACAAAGTCCATTTTAAACTCATGTCTTCCTCACTCAGGCCCAACACTTTTCAATGCACCGTCTAGATCCTTACCTACAACATCCCTTTAAATGCAACTCTCCAGGCCCCATAAGTAAGCATGTTATGATAACATGATATCATGTAAAATGGTTCCTACTGCTTCATCAGATTCTTGGATGTTCTCTTGTCTGGTTTTCTTTCAACCGTGCTCTATTCGAGACTTGTGCCTGCTTGGTTATGTCTCCTAAAATGCAGACCCTAGCACTGAAAGTGATATTCAAGGCAGAATCATCTCCCTCCCTCATTTTGGATTCCAGAACATTCCACGAGAAGTCTCCTACTAAGCTGCACCTTTAGCATTGTCTGTTTAGGGGCCAGAAGGCAACTAGTTCCTGAATTCAACTAATTATTGTGGTGTCAAGCTCCCAACTTTCCATTTCAAATGTGACGTGAACATGAGAGATTTCTCAAATTCCCAAATGTGTCTGAGATGGTGGTGTGCTTGGTAGTGAGGAAGAAGACTCAAAGAGTACTCCAAAATTCAGGCCTGAGAAACTGAAGCTCAGAGGAGAATTAAAGGCATGGTTCTCATCAACATAGTGCTCCAATGTGTTTAAAGTTCTTTTTTCACAATTCCCACTGAGTGGTAACTAGTTCAGTAGTGTTATTTTGATTTTCTAGTTGGAGAAATGGATGATTGGGAGTTGGAGGGACTTGACCAAGCTCATATAGATTGTGTCAGAGTCCAAATCTAAGCCCAAATCCTCTACCTCCATCATCCATGACTTTATTCATCTTTGTAGAGATGATGTTTGAATCTAAAGGAAGAAATAAGGAGAGAGAAGAGTCATGTGAGACTGAGGAAGGAAGATACGGGGAGAGAGAGAGAGAGAGAGAGAGAGAGAGAGAGAGAGAGAGAGAGAGAGAGAGAGAGAGAGAGAGAGAGAGAGAGAGAGAGAGAGAGAGAGAGAGAGAGAGAGAGAGAGAGAGAGGGAGGGAGAGAGAGAGAGAGAGAGAGCACTGTGAAAAACATGAATCTTCATTCATCAGAGGCAAGAAGTTAAGAGTTGAGACTATGCCAACAAAGTAAAATGAGGACTGATCAGATAGTAAAAGAACTCAATGAAATGGGAGCACAGTGTGTAGAAGGTATCCAGGAATAATAAGAAGTTGGTCAACAATGTCAAAAACTGCAGAGAAGTCAAGTAGGATGAACATGGAAGCATAATTAAGCCAGCACATTTGATTGGACCCTTGAAGATAATTGCATCCTAAGCAAAAACTTGTTCCCCTCTACGGGTGACTTTGGTGCCAATCTTGACCTTATGTAATGTGTTTCCAAGCACTAGAAACAGAGACCCCACAAGGTGATACATGTAATATATGAAGACACATTGTAGGGGCCCCAGGCATGTGGTCCTGGAATAATTTGTTTAGTGTAATTAGAAACAAGCAAAAATATCAGTAGCCCTATTGCCCATTCAATTATTTTCCAAAGTCAGTGTTGGGGGAAGAATCTGGCAACCATTGAGGGAAGCCCTCCAAGGGACCTATTTGAATGCCTATTCCCTCTCCTGATTTACTTACTAGGACATGGCTATTCCCTCTTCATATTGCCCACAGGGCACAGAGCACTAAATAGTATCAGGCTTCCTTCTCCAAATTTCTCAACTTTATAAAGAGAAACAAAGGCAACATGTAAGAAAATCCTCGTTATTGATTCTCAGAATTAAATGAGATGATCACGTCAAGAGTTATAGATAACACATGGTGGATGGGGCAGGCATGCAGGACAAAGAGGGAGAGAAACCAGTGTGAAACACCTTCAAAATCCATAGCTGGAAAAGAAGTCAGCGTGATGGTAAGAGAACTCAAGAGCTGCCTTAGCATCTAGCAAATTCAGGTGTTCGTAGGATGGGAGTTGGATTGCTGGCTTGAGGGGATTAATGGTGGAAAGGGAGAAGGCTCATGCACAGTTGTGGGTGGCTTGTGATATGCAGCAGTGGAGAGAGCCCACATTGCTAAGATCCAAGTCTCCAGTGAGCACCTGAGAGAAGTGTTTGCTCAGAGGCAAAGGAGAAGTTGGGGTGAATCACATATATTGCTTCA
The DNA here is from genome assembly GCF_027887165.1 of Monodelphis domestica. Lineage (NCBI taxonomy): Eukaryota > Metazoa > Chordata > Mammalia > Didelphimorphia > Didelphidae > Monodelphis > Monodelphis domestica. The sequence continues at coordinate 3,447,410 of NC_077227.1, read as the reverse complement.
GGTGCTACTCAGTTGATTCTTATCGCCTCCAAATAAAGTAAACACATCCCCATATAAGACAATCTGTTTGTTTTTCTTTGGCCATTTCTAGTCATGTCCAAGTATTCATGACACTAAGATTTTGTTGGGAAAAATAACACTGATTTGGTTCGCCATTTCCTTCTCTAGCTCATTTTACAGATGAGGAACTAAGGCAAACAGAATTGAGTAACTTGTCCAGGGTCACACAGCTAAGATAGTGGAGCGGTTCGGTATTTTTTCTCCAGCTTATTTGACAGACGAAGATGAGACAAACAGAATGAAGTGACTGGCCCAATGTCAAATAGCTCTTAAGTGTCTGAGGCCAGATTTGAACTAAGAAAGATGAGTCTGATTCCAAGCCCAGTGCTCTATCTACTCTACCACCTAGCTGCCCCGATATTAAAAAAAAAAAAAGGCAGTTCCATATGGATGGTAAAGCTATGGTATGGCTCCTAGTTTCTAGGGGTGGGGTACAAACCAGTAGGTATTGAAATCTTTCCCAGTGGTTTTTGTGTAGAGTAGGTTAATCCATGCTCCAAGCACCTTTACCTCTAGGACCCCTGTCCCTGAATAACCTGGAGTAGCTCTTATAGTCCCTTTGGGCAAATCTTTGAGGAACCAACTATTTTTTAAAATATGGACTTAGTCGAGCTCACCACTTGTTGGCTAAAGGGGATTCCCTACTCTGATTGACCATCTGTGTCTTAACAAGAAGAGGAAGCAGGCAATAGATATCCATCCACATTATAAAAGGCTCCTGGGAATCAAAGATGTCTTTGCAAATAGAGTTGTACTAAAATATTTACACATAAAATGAAACTAGCAGATTTCAGCTATACATGTGTTTTGTGAGAAAATAAAATGAATCAGGAAGATTTGATGGCTTAACCACAAGGGAGAAGTTGTTTTCATCCACAAAATAAGACTACAAATGGTGTATTTATAGGACATTGTATATGATTCTGTCCTTGCTACATAAACTGCGAAGAGCCGGGTTACTTTTGTTTTCAGTAAGGATGCCAGCGCCCCAGACCTAGGACTCTATCCCCTACCCCACGATGCCCCTGTGTATCCCTGACTGTTGGGCCACTGTGGCAAGGGCAAGGCCTGGGAAGACAGAAAGCCAGTATTTCCCATCCATAAACTGATCTGTAACTATCACAGAGGTTTTCACCACACCAAATTGAAGGGATGCTGTCTTTGACCCCCTTAAGGAAATCACTGGTTTTTTCTTCTGAGATTTCAAATCTCAGTGTTTCCATCTGTTAGGAGACCATTCCTCTCATCCTGGCCAAAGTATAGCAAAGCCTGCTACCTGAAAAACTAGTCCAAGGGTCCTACAGTGAATTTAAAGGCTCTATAAACTGGATGAGGCAAACGAGGATGGGGGAGAAGGCAAGGCTAGAGTGGCTAATTCTCAGAACAGAGGACAATTACTTCCCTCTTCCTCTTCTGTCTTGGGTGATGGCATCCAGAAGGAGGGGAGGAACCTTTGTCTCTGCTTGGTCTGAGCCTGCACCTGCTCCGTTTTTGCCACAAAAGGACATGAAGCATCATAGAACTGGAAGGTAAGCTCCTAGAGATTTCTAAATCAAAGAGATGTGATTTATCTCCTTGGTTAGGGAGAGGAATCGACAGCAGCATCTGAGGTGCTGGTGGGCACAAAGGCAACTAGGTGGGAGGGATAGAGAGACTTGCAGCCTGAACCCTAAGAGCTGAGACCAGTCAAGAGGCTTTCGAGACTGAAGATGGATGAAGAATTCGCATCCACTCTTAGAAGAGGAACTCTGGGTCAGCAGGAAAAGGTACGCCAATGGGACTAAAATGGGACACATTTTCATTTGCAGATTGCTCTTTTTAAGGGTTGTTGAAATCATACTGAATGCTGTTAGAAAGCTTCTTCTAAAGGGCAGCAAATGTGTCATTATGAATCTGGAAGTATGTTCTGACCAAAAGACAACATCCAGAATCTCCAAGACGGACCCCAGGACATCAGAATAGCTGCCTCCCGTGTCTGTGGCACTTTAGGATGATTTCCTCACCCACCTTCCTAGACAGTGACAGGGACTATTCCTCAGTTTATAGAGGCAGAAAGAAGCCAAGGATTTGAGAGGTCAGAGAACTTGCTAATAATGACTCAACTGTAAGTGTCTGAGAGAGGATTTGAACTCAGATCTGCTGACTGCAGATTCTTCTATTCTTTATGCCAAGCCCGTAACCATCTTCAATAAATTCAGAACAGAAAATGCTTTCTCAGTGAAAGGCACAGAAAAAAGAGAAAAAAGCCCAACCATTTACACTGGAAAGCCAGAAAGAAATGAAAATGCACGTTGTCTTAATTTTGCCAGATGGCTGGAATGGAGGCCCTTCAAATGAGCCCCCCCAACACACACACATATAGACACACACCCCTTTACAGAAGATGTGAGCTGGATTCAGCCATGTGAAAAGGTAAAGAGAAGATAGAATGGCTTCTGAGCAATATCCAGTACTCAGATCCATTCCGATGCGTTCACCTCATAGAGGACTTAGACATCGCTTCCTCTGTAGTCCCTGACTTGTTTCTTGTGATGCGATCTGAGGGTCAGTCACGGAGCACCACAATCTCAAAGGAACCGAAATTGTCCCAAGAGGAATGTGTGAGTCAGCTGCGGTGGGCCACCATTCCACCAAGCGAGGCAGTCAGCAAACGCATGTAGAGGCCTCTGCCCGCCTCCCCAGAGGGTAGGAGCCTAGACCTGGGGTGCTGGAAGGGAAGCGCTCTAAGACACCGGCTGGAATACACACGAATTTGAGGCCATCCAGAGGGCCAAATGGAAGGTAAAGCAGCCGGCCAGCCCAAGCACTCTGGGGGAGAGGGGATGGATAGATGGGATATAGATAGAGCAAGATGTGGAGTCACTAAGATGGCATGAAACGCCCCCTTCCCTGGAGGAGCTGAAATTCCGTGAAAGAAAGTGTGAATATGCAGAAGAAAATGCAAAATGGAGACCAGCCATGTGTGTGTGTGGTGTGTGTGTGGGGTGTGTGTGTGTGTGTGTAGGTGTGGTGTGTGGGTGTAGGTGTGGTGTGGGGGTGTGGGTATGGGTATGGGTGTGGGTGTGTGGGTGTAGGTGTGGGTGAGGGTATGGGTGTAGGTGTAGGTGTGTGTGTATAGGTGTGGGTGTAGGTGTGGGTGGGGTGTAGGTGTGTGTGTGGGTATATGTGGGTGTGTGTAGGTGTGTGTGTAGGGGTGTAGGTGTGTGTGTGTGTGGTGTGTGTGTGGGGGGGTGTAGGTGTGGTGTGTGGGTGTGGGTATGGGTGTGTGAGTGTAGGTGTGGGTGAGGGTATGGGTGTAGGTGTAGGTGTGTGTGTGGGTGTATAGGTGTGGGTGTGGGTGTAGATGTGGGTGGGGTATAGGTGTGTGTGTGTGTAGGGGTGTGGGTGTGTGGGTGGGGTATGGGTGTGGTGTGTGGGTGTGGGGTAGGTATGGGTGGAGGTGTGTGTGTAGGTATGGGTGGGTGTGGGTATGGGTGTAGGTGTGGGTGTGTGTGTAGGTGTGTGTGTGGGGGGGTGTAGGTATGGGTGTGGGTATGTGGGTGTGGGTATGGGTGTGGTGTGTGGGTGTGGGGTAGGTGTGGGTGGAGGTGTGTGTGTAGGTGTGTGTGTGGGGGGGTATGGGTGTAGGTGTGGGTGTAGGTGTGGGTGTGGGTATAGGTGTAGGTGTGTGGGTGTGGGTGTAGGTGTGTGGGTATAGGTGTAGGTGTAGGTGTGGGTGGGGTGTAGGTGTGGGTGTAGGTGTGTGTGTGTGTGTGGGGGGGGTGTAGGTATGGGTGTGGGTATGGGTGTGGTGTGTGGGGTAGGTGTGTGTGTGGGGGGGTATGGGTGTAGGTGTGGGTGGGTGTAGGTGTAGGTGTGGGTGTGGGTGTAGCTGTGGGTGTGGGTATAGGTGTAGGTGTGTGGGTATAGGTGTAGGTGTAGGTGTGGGTGGGGTGTAGGTGTGGGTGTAGGTGTGTGGGTGTGGGTGGGGTGTAGGTGTAGGTGTGTGGGTGTAGGTGTGGGTGTGGGTGTGGGTGTGGGTGGGATCACAGGACAGCTAGAGCATTTCCTTAGATTCTCAGACACATGCCAAAGGGTGAGCTGGCCAGATCTCTCCAGGCTGCTCTGGACCCTCCTCTCAGACTTCTCTAGGGCATCTCGGCCTCCTGCCCCTCCAGTTTTCCCGATTATCACCTTTCCTCATTAGAGTACAAACTCCTTGAGGTCAGGGACTTCTCTCTTGTATGCTTCAGCGTGTGTGTGCGCACATACATGGATGGTGCCAGATGTATGTGCATCCGTGTGAACACAGCTGCTTCTTTCTCAGCATTTCTAGTGCGATGTTGCTTCAACATTCCGTGGTGAACCACTGGCGTTGCTTCTGTTTCTCCGTAGTCAAACTCTCTTCGAGGGGGAGGTCAGAATAGCAGCCTGGCAGAACCCCATCTCGCTGCGCCTATAAATGACGAGTCTCAAACCGAGCTGTGGACAACCTTTCCACGGTACCGATGTCCTTCCTCATGGCCTGGACAGACCAATGCTGGAATGCCGGGTGCTGGAGGGGTTGCCTTCGGCCATGGATAACTCTTCACAGAGCAGCTTCCGTGGGGTGGGGGAGCGGATGACTCAAGGTCGCCCTTGTTGCCATGGTTGTGTCTCCGTGGCAATCCGTGGCTCTAAGCCTAGGTGAGGGATAGTGTCCTCACATGCCCCATCAAGGCCCCTTGCACCAAGGAATCCTCATGGCCCATGTCCTTTGGGGTTTGCTTTCATCTAGCCTTAGGAAAATGAGAATCCAAAGAGGGGGTTGTCTTGGGGATGCTGTGACTTGGGGCGGCCGGCAAGTGGTAAAAGGCGGAGAACATTCTGTATCCTGGAGATCAGCCATTAGAGATGTCACCAAGCCTAGCCAGGTGGCTGGACAAAGCTTCCTCTTCTCTTCCCATTCTCCCTTTGGCGGGGAAGGCCCTTACCTGGCTTTCTCAAATGCAGTAGCCCTGGGAGGAGGGATGGGGATTAAGGATGTGTGTGAGAGAGGAATCCCAATAATGATGCTGACAGAAGTGAATGCGAATGAAACCTCGGATAGAGAACCACATATATTAGCGGTCTGCTCAGTCCCAAGGCCTGTGCTAAGTCCTGGGAATACAAATAAAAGTGGCCTTTACATTCTAAAGCATGAAGCTGTGGCCAGAGAGGGACTCTGATCCAGAAAGTTCCTGAGATGGGGACGGGATGGACTGATACTCTGGCACCCTCAGAACCTGGACCTATTTGAAAAAGCCAGAAGATGCCAACCAGTCTAGTTCTGTTTGACTTAGAGCTTTGACTCAGAAAGAGCCGTAGGAGTTTCTTGTAGAGATAGAGAGGAGGCAGAGAAGAGGAGCCAAGGAGCCCCAGTGAGAGAAGGTGGTTACAGAGCAATGGAAAAGAGTGAGCTGGGATGGCTTCCCAACTCACGAGTCATTTGACCAGAAGATCAGATCTCTTACCTTGAAAGACACCCAGCCGTGACTCCCAAATATTCTTTTGTAGGCAAGAAATCCTAAGGGCCACTGAGTCTAAATGACTTGCCCAGGGTCACGCAGGAATCCAGAATCAGAAATGGCATTGGAATCCAGGTCTTCCAATTGCGGAGTCAAAGTGATGTCCTCTGTGCTAGGCAATGGAGTTAGGGGCACTGCCCTTGGTTCTCGATGGCATTCTTCTTGGTGTGGGCTTCTAAAGTCCAAGAATAACACACTTTTCTATGAAGAGTGGCTGAGTAGGAGGAGGTAGGAATGATAAGAATCTTGAATTACTTCCTCTTTGTCTCTGTCCAACCTTAAGAAAAGCAATAAGTTGGCCAAGTCAAATTTTGCCCAAAAAGGAAAGAGAATCCAAGCAAAAAGGGGCAGAAGCTTGATGACTGATTCTCTGTGGGCTAGATAGGAATCTTTGTGTTTGTTCTACCGTATAAATCTTTGTGACCTGTGTGATCATGGGAAAACCACTTAAACTCTCTCTGCCTCAGTTTCCTCAACTGTAAAATGGAGATAATAGTACATACCTTCCAGAGTATCAAATGAGATATTTGTGAAAGACTTTGCAGTGTCTGCTATTCAGTAGATGCTCGATTAACTCTTGTTTTCTTCTTCCCTTTTGAGCATAAGTTATTTTAAGTGAAGCTTAATGATCAGCCTTTAATGCTATGTGCTAATATTATCAAAGGTTCTTTCAGAGGAGAAGGAGATTGGTATGAACTTGAGGGAAGAAATTAGAAACCCTCCCAGTGTACTCAAGGTTCTTTCTATCAGGAGGGGTTCTGAGCTAACAGGATAATAACGTCAGGAATTCGCTTTCTCATTTTTCTTGGCAGTGTGATCTATTGGCACGCCTCATGCTTAGGCATTCTGTTAGTCTTTCTCTTCTTAATAATTACAAAACACTTCAGAAGAAATGACAGCATTGACTGTCCATCACAGCCTTCTCTAGGGGCCAAACGATGCCTCATAAGTAGGGGACTGTCTACACAAGCTATTCAATATATTTTTTAAAGAAACAGCTGCTAAGCTTCTATTTTGTATCTGAATACTTGGAATACACCTCTACCTAAGCAGGTTGGCTTCAGTTTAAGCATCCAATGGTTTGGGGTCAGCGTCCTTTGCAGACCTAGGCAGAGGAAGGATGCTCCTATCCGAAGCACCAGCATGAATGAGGCTCTCCCAGCCTCTTGCTCCAGGACTGGCATCTTTGGTATCCAATGGGGCAAGAGGGAATAATGCTATTTTGTCCCTTGCAGGACACCTGGAGGAAACCGAATTCACAAAACTCCAGAGCTACGTTGGAGCATCAAGTTGATTGATTATTCCAGCTGCTCCCTGGCCAAGCTGGGGCTGTCATAGGACTACTGATGAGTGGAGACGATCCGTTTGCTCCATCAAGAACACGATATTGTGATTTTGCACAACGAGTCCATGTCTCTGGCACGAAGAATATGGCAAGTGAGTAAAATCTGCTGGGGAGAGACCTTACATCTCGCTAAAGGGAACTCAAGGTGAACAAGTTTATCTATTCCTTTTCTGGAAATGGGGTTTAAATAGAAGACAGGAGAAGGAACCCTGTCCTCCCAAAGGGGAATGAACACAGAAAGTGAAGTGCCAAGACCCAAGTTCCAGTCTGGACTTCGTCAGTGACTTGTACAAGTCACTCTGACTTCATGAGGCTCAGTCCTCTCCTCTAATATAAGGTCGGCTTGGATCAGATCAGGGACGATGAGCCTTTCGGAGACCAAGAGTCCAAACGGCACTCACACGGCATGCGAGCCCCTAGCTCCCCAGACAGGGGAGGGAGGAAGAGCTCCCACTGGGCTACTGGGCAGAGGGGTGGGTGATGGAGAAATGTCCTCAGGTGGGCGTGGTGGAGAGAGGGAGGTCACGGGTTCACCTACGCGGGATTAGGTCATCTCCAAGGTCTTTTTCATCCGTGGCCCATGACTCCAAGAGATCTGCTCCCCCCTTATTTTCCTCTGTTCCTGACCAGTCGGGACATGGCTGCCCCAATCCAGAGGGCCCTGGGCTCTCTCCCCCTCCCTGGGAGGCATTGGCAGCCCTGTTCAGATTCTCATTTCCCATCGATTTCCTCTCCTCCTTCCCTGCCTGTCCCCACAGCACCCACTCTCTCAGTTAATTTTCAATATTAGGACATTTATAAATGTTCATTGTAAAAATTACTTGTATAATTTGGAAGTTATTTGTCCAGCGCCTTGAGCGCCTCAAAGGAAAGGTGAGATATCAATCTAATAAATAGGCAGGAAAAGGCTCTCCTTTCTGTGTCTCCCTGACAAGAGCTGGGGATGATTGAATTACCTTCCCGGGGCTGCGGAGGGGGAGAATTATGCGGGTGGCTGACAAAGTAGAAGCTTAAAAACATACATGAAGAATAGAGAGGAAGGCGGTGCTCTCTAATGCTTTGTTGGGGCTCTGAAGGAGTCCCGTTACCAGGGCAACGCTGAAACAATATGGGAAGAGCTTCAGGTTCCCCACAAGGCGATCGATCCACCTCAGGGACATCCAGATGCCTCCCTCTCAAGGGCATGGGGCTGGGAGAGGTGGCCTCTGTGGAGTCCAAGGTCCGGGTGCAAATCTGGCAGAGAAGAAGCCACTTCCAGCCATCCTTGTTTTGTGTTTTGGTTGTTCGGGCTTTTCATAGGATTCCTTGTTTCACCAAAAGAACCGCCTTGCTTGTCCCTTGCAAATGAAGACCAGAATCCTCCTGGTCTTACCGACTCCTCCACCATGTTGGCCTCATATAATAAGGCAGGAACAACTGTCTCTTCCGTCTGTGTGGCCGGCCTTCTGCTGAGCTATGGGATGTCCACGTGGAAATCCGGAGATCCCAGTTGGCTGAGTTGGGAGGCAGAGAGCCGCGCCTTGGCCTTGTCCCCGGAGAGTTTCCCAGGGAAGGTCCGGCCACCAGACAATGGACGTCCACCTGGGGCGGGAGGCAGACGCCATCCGAAGCCAGGCGGCTCTTCCGTCTCCAGAAGCCTCTCCCAGTCTAGCACTCGGCCCACCCCACTGGGGACCTTCGGCTTGAGACTGAGGCGCTACCGCCTGCCCCAAAGCTGAAGTGGGTGTCTGTGGTCCGGTGAAGCAGGACCTTCGCTCGGGGGAAACTGTCCGGTGACGAGGCCAAGGCCGGGCCTTTCTGCCTCCCAACTCTGCCACCTGGGCTCTCTGCAAGTCCTCTGCAAGGAGCTCATGCTCTCCTGGGCTAAGTCGAGGCCCAAAAGGGAAGTGAGAAGGACAGTGCTGGGGAGGCCCGAGCAGAGGAGGAAGCCGTCAAGAGGGCCGGGAAGGAAAGCAAGGCAAGGCGGGAGCCCGCGGGAGCCTACACACAGGGCAGGCCTGGCTACAAAGCCCCCAGGGGCTGAGGGGCCAAAGCCTATTCCAGAGAACCGCCCACTGAGATGGGAGGGACTGATGTGCGCCCAAGTGTCCCCCAGGCCTGCGGAGAAGCTGCAATTTGGGGACATCCTTTGGGTTGGGGTCTCGGCACAGCAAGCACAGGGGGTTCCGATCCCAGTCACACAGGACAAGGTTTAAACAGAGCTCAGTCCCACAAACTCTGCCTTCCTGAGTCTGCACGGAAAAGAGCACAACTTGACCTCAAATGGCCTCCGGGCATTTAGCATATCCTTAGCATCTCATTTACATGGTGGGCAAACAGAGTGAATCATGGGTAAAGCCAGACCAACCAAAGTGGACCATGGCTGAAGTGACATCATTTCCTTGGAAAAGGCAGGGCCATCATCACCCAAACACATAGCCCCTCCCTTAGCAAGACAAAAAGCATTCCTGAAAACCACTAGCTAGCCAACGATGTATAGCCAAGCGATGACTCAAACGACGGACGTTGTCTAAGCTGCCAATCAGTTCTTTGGACAAAACCCTAATTTACCCGTGCCCACGTCCACATGACCCAGGCTACAATGGCACAGTGTGCTGATGAAGAGGCCCTGAAGGCCAGGAACAGGTTGATTCCCCTCCCCTGGGTATTCCCTACCACATGGGCCCCTCCTTTGGGTTGCGTTGGGCGTTGGTCCATGCCACCCCTTCTCCTACTACCAAGGTCTCGCCGGAGCTCAAACACAGCCCAGGTTTCTCTCCCCACAGGATTGTTTCTCACCCTTCTACTTCTCTAGAGGGCTCACATCTGCCCCAATGGACTGATTGTTCTTCCCTCTTTGAGTCCATTTCAATGCATGTAAGGATCAAGTATTTCTTGTCTCCAACCTCTTTACCCTTCCAAAAGGTTAATACTAAGAGAAATGGAAAAAAGAAATAAAATGGGGTAAATGTCATAAAGAAGTACATAGCGGGAGTGGGGGAGAACACCAATACACTGGAAGAAAACATTCCCAGGACCAGATGAATTCACAAATGCATTCTATCAAACATTCAAAGGACAACTAACCCCAATACCATACAAACTATCTGACAGAATAAGCAAAGAGGGAGTTCTACCAAACTCCTTTTACGACACAAACATGGTACTGATCCCAAAACCAGGCAGGCCAAAAACAGAGAAAGAAAACTATAGACCAATCTCCCTAGTGAATATAGATGCAAAAATCTTAAACAGAATACTAGCAAAAAGACTCCAGCAAGTCATCACGAGGGTTATCCACTATGATCAGGTGGGATTTATACCAAGAATGCAAGGATGGCTCAATATTAGGAAACCATCTACATAATTGACCATATCAACAAGCAAACCAACAAAAATCACATGATTATCTCAATAGATGCAGAAAAGGCCTTTGATAAAATACAACACTCATTCCTATTGAAAACACTAGAAAGCATAGGAATAGAAGGGTCTTTCCTAAAAATAATGAACAGTTGTAAACCTTAAAATTTCTTAGACTTAAAAATGTTGGAAATTTCACCATTGGGAAATTTCATACTTGAAAAATTTCCTACTGATAGTCTATTGGAATGTGAACCCCCCTTTGGCATGGGAGGGTCCTTCTCCTCCCTACTTAAGATTACTTTAGGACAGAAACCTTTTGCTAAACAATGGAAAGGGCTTTGACCTATGCTTAAGCATAGAACAGGAAGTTCTTTGAGTCATGATTGATTTTAGAATTGATACAATAGAGATACTTGGAATGACAGAACCAAGTCTTGGAACTTCCAATCTCCACCCTACTCAGGGTAACAGGATTTAGGAAGGGCTGCAGCAAAAGGATCAAGATTTAATTATTTGAGAATATGACCTTCAACAGACATGTGCAAAGCCACAGACCTCTGGGCAGTCCTGGGTTAAACTAGAGCCACCATTGGCACAGGGGAGACATCGACAGTGATTGGTAGATGTGAGAACTGAGGGGAGGGAACTTAGATGGTTTCCTTAAAGATAGCGGGGTCTGAGGACTGAGGGGGCTGGAGAGGTTTTGCTCTGAGAGGTTGTGCTCTGAGAAGCTTGCTCTGAAGGAAGCTGGAGGTGGAGGCCCCTGAGACTGTTTCATCATTTTGGTCACTTGAGTGATAGGGACTGATCTCTTTTCTTTGCCTCAGCTATCTAAGGGCTTGGGCCTTTGGCCCAGCCTAAACAGAGGGGGTATTTAAGCCCTATTCCCTTCTCTCCCCTCTCTCTCTCTCTCTCTCTCTCTCTCTCTCTCTCTCTCTCTCTCTCTCTCTCTTTATCTCTAATACCTTTCTTCTTCCTGTTTGTAATTAAAAACTCCATAAAAGGTTGACTGCTGACTTGAGTTTCATTTAGGAATTACATAGCTGAATTCCTTGGTGACCTTAAATATATATCAGTCTTTTAAAGTGATTTCCTTGTCACACAGTATATATCTAAAACCATCATCAAACATCATCTGCAATGGGGATAAACTAGACACATTCCCAATAAGATCAGGAGTGAAACAAGGATGTCCCTTATCACCTCTATTATTTAACAGTGTACTAGAAACACTAGCTGTAGTAATTAGAGAAGAAAAAGAATTAAAGTTATTAAAATAGGCAATGAAGAGACCAAGCTATCACTCTTTGCAGATGATATGATGGTCTACTACTTAAAGAATCCTAGAGAATCAACTAAAAATCTAGTAGAAGTAATCAATCTTTAGCAAAGTTGCAGATTACAAAATAAACCCACATAAATCATCAGCATTTCTATATATTTCCAACACATCTCAGCAGCAAGAATTAGAAAGAGGAATTATATTTAAAATCACCCTGGACAATATAAAATACTTAGGAATCTATCTGCCAAGACAAACACAGGAACTATATGAATACAACTAAAAAACACTTTCCACACAATTAAATGTAGATTTAAATAATTTGAAAAACATTAATTGCTCATGGGTAGGAAGAACTAACATAAAAATGACAATCCTACCCAAACTTGTTTACTTATTTAGTGTCATACCCATTGAACTATCAAAAAACTTTTTTACTAAATATAAAAAAATAAGAAAGTTCATTTGGAAGGACAAAAGTTCAAGGATATCCAGAGAAATCATGAAAAAAAAAATGTGAAGGAAGGTGCTCTTGCAGTCCCAGATCTCAAATTATAGTATAAACCAGTGGTCATCAAAACAAAATGGTATTGGCTAAGAGACAGAAGGGAGGATCAGTGGAATAGACTTGGAGTAAGTGACATCAGCAATACTATCTATGATAAGCCCAAAGATCCCAGCTTTTGGGAACAAAATCCACTATTTGATAAAAACTGCTGGGAAAATTGGAAGACACTATGGAAGAGATTAGGTTTGGATCAACATCTCACACCCTATACTGAGATAAACTCAGAATGGGTAAATGACTTGAATATAAAGAAAGAAACTATAAGTTAATTAGGTTAACACAGAATAGTATATATGTCAAATCTTTGTCAAAGGAAAGATTTTAAGACCAAGCAAGAGTTTTAAAAAAAATTACAAATTTTAAAATAAATTATTTTGATTACCTTTTTTTTTTACAAAGAAAACCAATGCAACAAAATTTAGAAGGGAGGCAACAAATTGGGGAAAAAATCTTCATAACAAAAACCTTTGACAAATGTCTAATTACTCAAATTTATAAAGAGCTAAATCAATTGAAAAAAAAATTGAGCCATTCCCCAATTGATAAATGGGCAAGGGATATGATTAGGCAATTTTCAGATAAAGAAATCAAAAATATTAATAAGCACATGAAAAAGAGTTCTAAATCCCTTATAATCAGAGAAATGCAAATCAAAGAAACTCTGAGGTGCCATCTCATACCTAGCAGATTGGCTAACATGACAGCAAATGAAAGTAAAGAATGTTGGAGGGGATATGTAAAAATTGGTACATCAATGCATTGCTGATGGAGTTGTGAATTGATCCAACCATTCTGGAGGGCAATTTGGAACTATGCCCAAAGGGCACTAAAAGACTGTCTGCCCTTTGATCCAGCCATAGCACTGCTGGGTTTGTACTCCAAAGCAATCATAAGGAAAAAAGACTTGTACAAAAATATTCATAGCTACACTCTTTGTAGTGGCAAAAAAAATTGGAAAATGAGGGAATCCCCTCCAATTGGGGAATGACTGAACAAATTGTGGGATCTGATGGTGATGGAATAGTATTATGCTCAAAGGACTAATAAAGTGGAGGAATTCCATGGGGACTGGAATGACCTCCAGAAATTGATGCAAAGCGAGAGGAGAAGAACCAGAAGAACATTGTACACAGAAACTGATACACTGTGGTACAATCGAATGTAATGGATTTCTCCATTAGTGGCAATGCAGTGATCCTGAACAACTTGGAGGGATCTACGAGAAAAAATAGTATCCACATTCAGAGTAAAAACTGTAGGAGTAGAAACACAGAAGATAAAACAACTGCTTGAATATATGGGTCGAGGGGATGTTGTTGGGGATGGAGACTCCAAATGAACATCCTAGTGCAAACATCAACAACATGGAAATAAGTTTTGATCAAGGACACATGGAATTGTGTGTTGGCTATAGGAAGGGGTTGGGGGAGGGGAGGGAAAGAATATGATTCTTGTAAACACATGGAAAAATATTCTAAATTGACTAATTAAATAAAATTTTCAATAAAAAGAGGGGAGGGAGAAGAGACTTGCACTTCAGATGGGATCCCTTCCATCTCCCAGTATATTATTCTATGGAGATCTCCAACTCTTTCTATCTTTCTCTTCAAGAACTAACTTGGTTGCCACCAGCACTGGAACCTCAAAGAAAAGCAAAAGTATGCTGGACCTTAAGGAATCTTCTAGTCTGTCACCTATATAAGCCTTTCCTGATTTTATAGTCTTATAGGAAACTCCTCAAATCTTTCAAGCCATTCTTATTAACTCTTACAAAGGCCAAAGTACTTAATCATGTTTTAATTAGCCTTCAAGTCATTTGTGTCCATTTCTCCTCCCTATTCCCAGCCTCCATTGCCTTTTCCCCAAGTAAAATATCTGTCTTTAAAGATCAGAGATTCTGTTGCCTTTCAAATATTCAGCCCCAGCAGCAGGCTAAGTTCCTGGACATGATAGGTACTTAAGACATGTTTGTTGCAATAGGATGAAACTCCCTCTGTTGCCTCCAGCCCAATGGAGTCTCTCCATTTCCCACTGTGCAACACTTAATTTAAATTAAATTTTAAAAAAATTAAATTTTTGCCTCACAAAATATATTACCAACTCACTTGGGGTAAGGGAATAATTATGATTATCATATCTTCTTCCCTCCACCGCATGGTAGGACAGTGCTATATGTATAGCAAGTACTCACTAAATGGATTTTGCTTGGTTATTTCTGTGGGACTCTTAAAAAAAGGAACAAAAGAGTTGGATCAGAGATACTTCCAGATTCTTTTGGTCAGTGATAACACCCTAGAGCATTTCCTCTCCTTATTTTAGCAGGTTCTTTTAAATTGAGGTCAGGATTAAGCCACAATGCTCATGAATAATCTGATATGACCATGAGCAAACACATTGTCTTCTCTGTCTTAATTTTCTCATCAGTCAAGCTTTTAATGGGCTTGGTCTAGAGAAGCTCTAAAGTTCCTTGATTCAAGCATCATTCTATGGTCAAGGCTCCTTTTCTTGTGGCCTGCAGGGGTCCTTCTCTTTATACTATAGCTGACTGCTTTTCTGGGTCCTGGGTTAGTTTCTAACTCCTCCTCATTTCCCTTTACATGCTTCACACATTTCTATGAGTCCCTTGGAAACTGTTCATGTCTCCACCCAGCTGTGCCCAAGCATCCTTCATGAATCAGAGCTTTTCCCTCGGACCCTTCCCTCTGACCTGGCCTCCTGGGTCCCAGTCACTCCATTTCCAGGACTCACCACTACAGCTGGGAAATGCTCCATTGCTCTTTGGGGCCATTCTTCCTTTCCTTCTTTCCCTGTAGTAAGTTCCCTTAATGTTGCCTTTAAAATAAAATGAAGGAGGAACATGGACTGAATGACCTGTTTAGCCGAGTTGGAGATCCTGGCAGGAGTGCTGACAGGCCAGTTCCTCAGAAGCCAAGCTGCCTGCCTCACCTCATTTGCTTGGAACAGCTTCAGGCCATGAGGTGAGTCTCCTTTCCATGTCCAGATCCAGCCTCTTTGATAAAATTGTAACCTGAATGCCAATGACCACTCCTTTGCCAAAAAGACAAATGTCCATTAGCACCAGGCCTGAGGCAGGGCCTGCAGGGGAAGAGAGCCCTGGGGGAGTGCCTCCACTATTAATTAGCATTGGTGTCTTCCTTTGATTAGGGAGATTGTATTCCTCCAGAGAAGGCAGGGAGCAGTGAGGGAATGGAAAGGCTGGACAAATATTTAATAAGTGGCTCTCCTGGGCTTACCACCATGATGGGAAGCAAAATCCACAGACTTACCCAAGAGAAACTCCCATTTTAATTAAGGGAGGCTTGGCAAAGAAGTGAAAAGAAAAGGACAGGAAATGCAAAAGGATTTTCCTTGGAGTTTGCTGAGGTAATGTGCTAGGTGCAATGAGTAGGACCATGGAGAGCGCACTGGGTGTGGAGCCATGAAGACTTGGGTTTCAATCTCTTCTCAGACACTTCCCACCTTTATTATTTTGGGCAAGTCACTGAACCCAATTCAACTCAGTTAACTTAAACATAAAATGGAGCTGATCATAACACCTGCCTCATAGAGTTGTTGTTAGGGTTTATATACATACATGTTTTGGAACATTAAAGTGGTTTCCATGGTAGGCATTATTATTGTTGTTCACATTAGATTATAAATTCTTTGAAGGCAGGGATTGTCTTTTGTGTCTTTTTGTATCCCCAGCATTGAGCACAATGCCTTGTCCATGGTAGTTGTTTAATAAATATTTATTGGTTGATGGATTTGTAAGACAGTCAATAAACATTCATTAAGTGGATGTGTTAAGCACTAACAATATTTTTCAAAAGCCATAAAAGGTCCTGCCCTCCAAGATGTCACAGCCTAATCCTGGGACAACAAGAAAAAAATATGTGCATACAGGATTGGAGGGAATGCCAGAGGGAAGGTACTTAAAGTGGTACAAGCAAGTCCTTCAGAACGTTGAGCTGAATCTTGAAGAAGGCCAGGAAAGTCAGGGAGCAGGGATAAGGCAGGAGAACATTCCAAACATACCCCAAAAAAGACATGTAGTTGAGAAATAGTGCCTTGGAGGAATAATGCCAGAAAGGCCAGTGTCACTCACCAAATCATAAAGCAAATGGAAAGGAGAAAACTAGATTTCAAAGGTAAGAAGGGACAGGATGTGAGGGGCTTAAATAGCTAGACAGAGGGGTTTCTGTTTGAACTTGAGTTCAAAGGGAACCCCAAGAGTTTCTTGGGTAGGACATGGCATGATTGAGTCAGACCTGTGCTTTAAGACAGACACTTTGGAAGCTGGAAGAGATATTGAACTGAGGAGAAATTTGACATGAGGAGTTCAGGTAGCTTTTCCAATAGACTGGACCCAAAGTGATATGGCCTGCCCCAGAGTGGTGGCTAAATGAGAAGTGAGCACTTAAGAAAAGTGGTGCAAGGTTCAAACAACAGGCTTAATGACATTATAGAAGAAAAGAAGGGGGCCCAAGGAATACTCTTGGAAGAACCCCTCAGGGACCTCAAGAAAGATCTAGCAAAGCAAACTGGGAAGAAGTGTTCATGTAGATAGGAGCAGACAGTAATGTCATGAAAATCGTGGGAGGAAATCGTCGTCAAAGATGGTCAACTAAGAGTGGAAATGAGGCTAAACTCAGAAAAATAAGCCTACAGTTAATGCTTGGCTCTACCACTCACTGTGACCTTGGGCAATCAATCTTCTCTGTATAGGTAAAATCCTGAAGAGAATCCTTTGACTTTTTGTGTGTGAAGCTTTAGTTAATGTAGATCAAGAAGTCTTTGTACCTGTAAACCATCTTATGAAGTTGAATGATTGATTATAGGAACTCGAGTAAGTCCCACAGCGTCCTGGGTGGATCATCTCCAGAGGAATTATGGGCAGGTGTGGATAAGAATCTGGTAACATCAGAAATCATGACTAGGATCACAATCTCTACTGGACAAAGAGTGTCCATATTGCTGAGATCATGACTGCCCCAATACATCAATCTCAGCCCTGCTAAGTCAGACAAGAGCAACGGCAAGAGGGAAGGCTAGAATTTTAGGAAGGAAGGTCTGTGAAGGTGATAACTATTGGAGCATGGTCCTTGTCTTTAGAAGAGCTGATACTAAAATTAGAGAATCGGGAAAATTCAGTGAAGTACAGACAGAGAGACTTGAAAGCTAAAGAGGTGTCAAATGCTAGCTACTGACCAACAGTAACAATTTGTGATTTGCTTCTTTGCCATCCCAGACTGGCATATCCCTGGCAATAACGTAGCTTCTAGACTGCCTGCTTCAATCCTCCTGTGGAGTTAGGGAACATGTTCCCTTTTAATATTAGAACAAACAAAATTTGGCTGTGAATTTAAATCAGTTGTGATTAAAAATGCATATAAAAGCCAAAGAAGGGGGCAGTTAGGTGGCTCAGTGGATTGAGAGCCAGCCATAGTGACAGGACGTCCTAGGTTCAAATCAGACCTCAGACATTTCCTGGCTTTGGAGCCCTGGGCAAGTCACTTAACCCTTTTTGCTTAGTCCTTACTGTTCTTCTGCCTTAGAACCAATTCACATTATTGATTCTAAGCTGGAAGGTAAAGGTTTAAAAAAAAGGCAGAGAAATGATTTTCCCAGGAATTATCAACTGTTTTACTTGTACTACTTGTCCCTTCTATCTCCTCTAAGCATGTGTGTGTGTGTGTGTGTGTGTGTGTGTGTGTGTATGTTCTTTTATCTTCTGCAAAACCAAGTGCCCCCTTCTCATGCCTGATCTCCTTGTCAAAGATGTGGGTCTTCCTGTGGGGCGAAGACTAGAGAAGAAAGCCCCCCCTCACAAAAGGCCTGCCATGGCTCCTCCATCCAATTAAGAACATGTGTAAACAAGCAGATTCGGTCCCCAACCCTCTTGTATGCTGTCTAATAAGAATAGTGAACAATGAACCCATTGTATGAGTGGGAATGAGTTTTCTTTCAACTTCCCAGATGGGATTATGATATGTGGTTCAACAGCAGATTATCTGCGGCTCTATCCCCTGAATACACAAATATTTGCCTTCTGTATTGGGAAGACGCCCTAGGGAGCCATTTTTCAGAGCCCGTGTCAGGCAGCATCCAGTCAGGATTTGGTGCCAAGAGATGGGAGCCAATTCATTCTGGACACATTTAAACAACAAATATGAGCCAACCACCTGTTTTCTTGTGACAGCTTTGTGCCTTTTCGCTGCTGTATAAACAGGATGGCAACATGGCCCCGAGTTTCTTCACAGCCCCAGTCCGGGCCAACTCATTATCTGGCTTGGCCAATGTGATCCAAGACCAGCTGCTCATCAGGCTCCAGTGCAGTTAAATGAGGGCCATCTTGCTGAGGAGCAGCAGTCCGGAAATCACGGCCAGACCCTCAGCCTCTCCCAGAGACAGGGGCTCTATTGTCCGAAGAGTTCTAATAACCAAATCCAAATGCCCACAGCCTGCTTTCTTTACCTTTGGCATCTCATGTTATGAAAGCCGTGGAAACGGGATGGTGGCGGCTGGGGAAAGGAAGCAAATCTCTATTCCCAGCTTGCCCCAAGGCATACCTAGGTCTGGCCACTGGCTCCCGCCCAACACTCCAAACTTCCCAAACCCAGATGGCTGCATTAATTCAAATTCAAATTCAACAAAGGACAAAGTACTTACTTTAGGAGAGATCACAGTCAAAAGCAACAATTATCCTAAGGACCTTTCTATGGCAAGGCTGGACATGAACTGAAAAGGGTGCCCCCTCTGCACCCCCCCTCCCCACGCCCTGCCCCATCATTCCAGGAAACTCATGACCAGACTTGGAGGAATCTGAAAACCTGAAACTCAAGAGGCCTCCGTGCCATGTGCTTCTCTTTGCAAGTGCAACACAATCTTTGCGGCAGATGTCCAATTCTAAGCCAAAATGGTACTTGTAGGCGGATAGACTGGCTGCAGCACACTGCCATGAGGCAAGACGGACATCCTGGTTTGTCCCAAGACGATTCAGGGTTTCCAGCCCCCAAAAGGGCACACAGTATTGAGTTTAGGGGCAAAGAAGTGGGACATTTGGAGATGTTTGTGACTAAACGTATCAAACAATTTGAGCTTGGAAGAATCTGTCCTTGTGACAAGGAAGAAGGTCGGATGAGGAGAGAGATCTTCAAATACCGCCATTTTAATTCAGCAGGCGGCAGGGAGAGAGGGGGCACGTCACTGACTTAAAACCAAGCGTAATTGCTTCAGGGAATTATAAGCCATCTCCATCCTCTAGCCGAGGGCTTTGATGTCCATTCATTTGGGTTGTTCAAGATAAATAAGAACGCTATCACTGAAACAGAACCATGACCCACCGAGAGAAGAGGAGGTACCGGCGCATCAAGTGGCAGACTACAAGATGGAGCAGTTGTTGGGAAAGGGAGCTCTGTCAATGGCAAGATGGTCCCTGGACTGACTCTCTTCATTAACTTCTTTCCATTGGAAGTCAGCTGCTCGCTACCTCAGAGCCATACGTGTGTGTGTGTCTGTGTGTGTGGGTGTGTGTGTGCATGTGTATGTGCGTGTGTGTGTGCATGTGTATGTGTGTGTGTGTGCGTGTGTGTGTGCATGTGTATGTGTGTGTATGTGTGTGTGTGCGTGTGCATGCTGGAGACTGTTAACGGTTGAGGTCTCTCACTATTCCTTTGTTTTGTCTGGAGGAGAGATGCCGGGAGCTTACCTAAGACTCAGAAATTCCCCTTTTCATCATTTTTTGATGTCTAGGACGGTTTTCTAACTTAAGTTTCAATGGCTGTGGCAGAAAATAATTGTGTTCCTTCTAAATCAAAATTAAAGCCCAGATCCTCTTGATACGTGTGACCTGGCAACAGAAGTTGAGAGGGGGAGGGAAGCTTCTCCCTCATTTCTGCATCACATGACACCCATCGCCAGGGCATTTCAGAGAAATCTGATGTCTCCTAAGAGGGCGTCTCTTTTTGGACAGTGTGTCCTCCCACCACCGTGGGATCCTAGCATTGCTCCTCGATGGCGGCATCTCCGTTGGCCCTGGAAGTGGAGGCCAGCAGACCCTTGTGAGCACCTCGTCAACCCTTACGACTTGCAGAGGGCCCTTCTGGGGTATCGTGGAGCGTTGCCACAGAGCAGCAGAGCACGCTGGGAGCTTCGGGAAGTCCTCTCCAAAGTCACTCTCCGGCCACTGGATTCTTTTAGCTAGTGTTTGAGGGGGCGCAGAGTGAGGCAGAAGGACTCGTCTAAGAATCTGAGCCCAGAGTATCAAAATCCCACGTTCACGAGGCCCGAGCAAGAGGTGGGACGGTCCCCATCCATCAGAGGAGCCGAGCTAGTGACCTGCCCTGCGGGCTGCAGGGAGAACAGAAGACCCGGCCCTCCACCTCCACAGCCAAGTGCTCTTCCGGGCTGTGAATGGACAGATGGAATGCCCCGCTGTCCTATCACGCTCCAATGTAATGGCCATCTCCCTCTGGCTTTACGACTTGAAGAAGCCATCACATAGCTTCCATGGGCAAAGCAACTCAAGCCAAAGCCCGTGTGCTTGCCCTCTCTCAGGGCCAGGCCCTCCATACCTGGCAGAACGAGGTCCAGAGACCAGGGCAAGGCGGGCAGTCAAGGCTCTAATCTTAACCGGTGGACCTTGGAGCGTCTCACTGGCAAGCCATGGTGGACAAACCAAAGGCATTTCAGGCGTCACAGCTGGGAAAAGAGCCTGGCAATGGCTGGGCCCCTTCTCTTTGTTCTCTAGACCAGGAAACGGAGGCCGACAGGAGCTCAACTAGCTGCCCAAATGAACAGAGCCGAGACTCCGACTTTGGTCGGCTGACGCTCAGTCCTTGGCCGTGCCGTGGGCCCAGGCCTCATCCAGGGCCTCTGAAGCTTCTCGGAACCCCTTACATGAAGCCGGGGGACCGGAATGCGCGCCTGCAGGCGAGCAAGCGGCTCGGCGCATTAAGCGGGCCTCCTCTCCGGGGGGATCTGCCTGGGTCTGCGGCCCCTGCACGGTCCTCCACCATCTGCTTGTCCACCCTGGCTCATCCTTTCCTCTGCTCGTTGGGAAGCCTTTCCCCGAGAGTCGCCCCAAGACATCCCGTGGCTGCCAGATGCCCAGCCGCAGCCCCGGGGCCTCTGGGGCAGAGGAGGCCGCTTGGGCCCCTTCAGCAGAGCCACGAGGACCAGCTGGCACGCGGGAGGCCTCGGGGGCGGAAGAAGCCCCCTGGGCCGGGCTCCCACCTTCGGGCACTGCCCCGCTGCGCGCTGGGCAGCCGAGCGGCACCAGGCGTCCCCGGGCTCCTCCAGACCTGCGGCTTCGCGGACTTGGATCAGAAGCGGTTCCGTCACGAGGTCTCCGGAGGAGAGCCCGGAAGGGGCTGGGGGGGGGGGGGCGAGGAAGCACAGGGGCGGGAGGGCTCCGAGTGCCGAGCCGGGCACGGGAGGGTGAGGCCAGCGGCTTACCTGAGCGAGCCCGGCCCAGGGCCTTCCTGCTGCCAGCCTCAGGCTCAGACCCGGCCCAACGGGCCGTCCGTTTTCAGGCTAAGCCTGTGACCGGCCCTGGCTGATTAAGGAGGCAAGGAAAGCGCAAAAGCTCCCGGGTGGAGGGCAGGCGCGGCCAGAGAGCCGCCCCGCTGGCTTGGCGGGCGGCTCGGGCCCCCTCTTGGCCCTCTCGGAGGGGGTGAAGCTCCCCCAGCCTCCCCAACTGCCCAACCCTCCAGCCCGTCACATTCTGGACTCAGAACAGGGAAGGTTCTCCCTGCTCCAACTGCCCATCTCTTAAAGAGGCAGCGCCCGGCTGCTCCTCGTCGGGGGCAGCCGCTGGCCGAAAGCTCGGCCGGACTGGGGGACGGCCAGACGCTGCCCCGGAGGGACAGGACCCGGGTTAGGCGGGGAGCACAGGTCTTCCCCTGGGGCCGGGCTGGGGCTGCCTGGGGGCTGCCATCATGGTGCCGGCAGCTTGGAGGTGACTCTCGGGGCCGATTCGAGCTCAGAGGACGGAGGCTGGGAAGGGCCGAAGGGAGGGTCTGGGACCCTCACACACACAGGGCCGGGTGGAGGCTTTCCCTCCTGGCCCTCTCCCATGGCCTGGCCAAACAGGGCAGCTGGAGCTCAAACAGCCCCGAGGAAGCCGGCTGCCCATTTCATAGAGGAGCAAACTGAGGCTCAGAGGAGAAAGACCTCCATAACCCAGACGGGGGGCCAAAGGAGGGAGCCAGATGCTGCCAATGGCCTGGTGAGCTCCCGTCACAGTCTGGGATTCCAGCAGACCTGGGGCCGAAAGGCATCTTGGCTAGCGCAAGGACGGCCTGTTCCTCCTCTTTCTGTGGTCGCCCCCTGGCAACTGATAGGGCGTCAGCTAACATGCGAGCGCTCTGGGCATGCGTGTCCCGCGTGTGTGTGCCCGCGTGGGCGTGCCTGCGTGTGCACGTGTTTGCGAAGCTGAAGGCATTAGCTCCGTGGGACTGGGAAACTTCGGGGACACACGCGTGGGTCCAACACTCCCCCCAGCTCCCTGCCTTGGGAGGAGGGGAAGGAACCTTCCACAGGGCTGAGCTACAGGGGCCGCCGGGGGGACGGGCCACCTCTCCTCCCCACCTAAAGAAACTGAGGCACCGGAGGCCTGCATGCCTTAACATCCTGGCCTTCCGGGTCTCTAGGGCTGCCCCCCCCTCAAGCTATCCCCAAGTGTGGAGAGGCGAGCAGCATGGGGAGACATGGGGGATGGGGGGGCTCTTGTCGGGGCTCCGCCGTCTGGTAGCACTGTTGGGTCACTAAGTCTTTGGTAAGCTCAGTCATTGCCCCGAGCCCCTGCCCTCCAGGCTCTCCAGGCCTAACTGGTATTTAGCGCCATGTCTTTCCCCATCAGAGCTTTATCTAGCCAGGACTTGGCTTCATCTTGTGTAAAATGCGAATGAAGAGAGCTGCTGTGTTTGGCAAGGGCAGCCAG
Source organism: Monodelphis domestica (assembly GCF_027887165.1). NCBI lineage: Eukaryota > Metazoa > Chordata > Mammalia > Didelphimorphia > Didelphidae > Monodelphis > Monodelphis domestica. The sequence goes on along the minus strand of NC_077227.1, from coordinate 3,424,340 downwards.
GCTGATCCCTGGCTAGAGCCAGACCTGTAGGAAGGAGGTCCTGCGTTCAAATTTGGCCTCAGCCACTTCCTAGCTGTGTGACCCTGGGCAGGTCTCCACCCAGATTGCCAGCTCTTACTGCTCTTCTGCCTTGGAATCAATGTTTAGTATTAATTTTAAGACAAAAGGCTCAAAAATATAAGAGAAGACTATGGGAGGAAGGAATTTGAAAAGGAAGAATTCTTGTGGAAGGAGGAAGTTTTCTGAAGCAGTCTTTAGGGGCTCTTCAGCCAGACCCTGTTCCTTGGTCCTAATCACGGACAACACTCGGCTAAAGGCAGCAGGAAGCTCACCCCATGGACCACCGTCCTAATGAAACAATGAGAATGTAGGAAAACCCGGCCCCCCCCCCCCAGTCCTATGCCTTGTGGTCATCTGTCCTCCAGCCAGGACGGTGCCCTCTGCAATGTGCTTTCACCAAACTGTGTGTTCGTGGAACCTGGGAAGGACATCGGGCAGGTGGCCCTCAGCCATCATGGCGCCCTGCTGCCCTTGTGGTCTTCAGAGAGTTCATGGCCCTGGCTTTGCTTGTAGTTGGGAACCGCCTTCTGTCCAATTTGGAGACTCAGATACTAGTAGCAGTCTCTCGGTCACCGAGGATGACGATTGTCTTTGTGCACTTTCATCTGTGATGTAGATGAGTGTACACAAAGACACCTGTGCATGAAGATTTAAGTGGAAAAGTCGGTGCACAGAGACAGTCCCACTCTCTCGGCGTTGGAAGCCTGGGTCCAGGGGCACGAAGTCGTTACACCTGGAGACTTCCTCAGCTGCATTGGGTGGCCGTGTTGTCCTTTGTGCCCCAACACGCCCTGAGCACTCCACAGTGCCTTGCTGTGTCGCCCTCTCAGCCGTTGAACCTTCTTGTTGGTTTCTTACGTCTGTTCGGCCGAAGCAGTCTTCACATGCTGGGTGAGCAAAGCCCTGGTTCACCAGGGGTCGATGACGACCCGATGGCTACCCTCACAAGGTTTGGCCGGCCTGTCGAAGCCGTTGCCTGGGGTGTGGCCACTGCCACATGCTAGCAGCTACTGGGAGCCACCAGTGAGAGCTGGGTGTCAGGTGAGGGTCCGAGGCTGGAGAGCTGCCCTAGGAGGGCCCGACAAGCCCTCCATACCAGAGATACTACCCCTCCCTAAACACCCCATTCACCTCATTCACCCCATTCACCCCAGGAAATGGTAAAATGAGGGAAGAATCATTTCTTCCAAGGCTAGAGAACGAATGAAAATCATTTTCATTTAAAGGCAAACACTCTGGCAGGGCAGGGCACGGCAAATTTTCTTGGAGAGATGTGTTGTAGAAGGAATTGAAATTGGAATTCAGCTTCAAGAAACATTTTTTAACTCTGTGAAATGGACTTTCTTAGATATCAAGGGAGTGATAAAACCAAGGAGCTAGAACTTTCTCCCCCCCCCCCACCCCCACCACCCCAAGGAGGGGAGACAAGCAGACCCACAAATTACTGCAGCACCCATCAACAGGACGACGATGATGTGGTTTAAGACAAGTCATGAGCAAAGCTGATGCAGGAAAGAACTCTTCCCGCTGAGGGAGCCCAGGCATACTTCAGGGAGGGGGAAGCATTTGAGCTTCAAGAATACCTTAGCTGTCAAATGAAAAATCAAAGGGTTGAAATTGGATTTCAGGGAGAGGTGAATGGCATGAGTGAGGAGGTGGGAAAGCAAATCACTGTATTTTGCAGGACTGATCTCTTGCTTCAACCCAGCCCATTGCGCCTGGACAGCCTAGACCCATTCCATTCCCTAGAGGACTGGGATGGTAGAAGGTTCATGTTCTGCTGGAACAAGAAGCCAATGGTGATCCTGCATATCCAAGGGGCCAATTAGACCAAAGCTTCCAGGGGCAAAGCCCCCCATGGCCATGGATCTCCTAGCCTGTTCTGGGTTTTACACAAACACCTTCCTGTGCAGAAGAGGCTTGCGGATTAGGGCCACACAGGACCCCCCTCCTCTCCTTCAACCCCCAATTTTATAGGTTGCCATCATAGCTGTTAGAGAAGCAAATGCATGTCAATGAAAAGTTCTCTATTAGTTGATACAAGGAAATCTGCCTGACTTCAAAGGTAAGTGCAAGATGCCAAGAAAGCCAACTGTGGAGAAAGGATGAAGTTCTGACCTTGGCAGAAGGAAACTTGGAAGCTCTTTATGGTGATTTGGGGAATTAAAGCAGGTCTAGTCAAAGCAAGATCAACTGTTTCTGCCAACTCTGTCTGTGATCAGATGATGCAATCAGATCCCAACCCCTTCCATGGTACCCCTCCTCTCTGCTTTGAGCATTTAAATTCTACCATTTCTCAATGTATATATTTAGGAAGGGAGGGAGGAGGAAGGGAGGGAGGGAGAGAGGGAAGGGAAGAAGGGAGGAAGGGAGGAAGGGAGGAAGGAAGGAAGGAAGGAAGGAAGGAAGGAAGGAAGGAAGGAAGGAAGGAAAGAAGGAAGGAAGGCGGGAAGGAGGGAGGGAGGAAAGAAGGAAGGAAGGAAGGAGGGAGGGAAGAAGGAAGGAAGGAGGGAGGGAAGGAGAGAGGGAGGAAAGAGGGAAGGAGGGAGGGAGGGAAGGAGGGAAGGAGGAAAGGAAGGAAGGAAGAAGGAAGGAAGGAAGGAAAGAAGGAAGGAAGGAAGGAAGGAAGGAAGGAAGGAAGGAAGGAAGGAAGGAAGGAAGGAAGGAAGGAGAGAGATAAGGAGGAAAGAATGGATCAATAAGTGAATGAAGGAATGAAAAGGCATTCATGGACTTTCTACATGCCAAACACTAAGATAATGATTAAAAAATAAAAACAAAATAGTCCCTGTTCTCCAAATCTGTTAAAGGGAGGCAGCTACATGAGCTGTTCAGCTTCAGGACTGACATCAAGCCTAGAGATCCATAGAGTCTAAAGATTGAGCAGCAGGAATGACAGTGATGCATCCTTTTGAGGGTCTTTCATCTTGAGGCAACCACATACTTTCCAGACATGGAACCATTTGCCAATGCCAAGGACTTTGATGGCAAGGATGGTCTTTCTGGGGTCTTCAGAAGCTGTGGCTTCTGAGGAACTGGGCATCAGGCCAGACTTCCATAGAGGCGACTGCCCTGACAGATGGATTCAGAGCCAGTGGCCTAAAGGAGAAGTTCTTGTACAAGGGGTCCAAGGACGCCTCCACGAGGATTCAAGAGAAGGTGGTTGTAGTGTTTTGACTATTTTGGCCCAGCCTGACTCTGCCCTCTTGGAGGGGAAGGGCTTCCTGTTTTGTCCAGGTTGGCGCCAGAATTCACGCTCTAAGAGGTGTAGACAATGGATCTGCTTCTCCTTTGCATGCAGTGAGCCCTTCCCTCAGAAACAAGTGCTTTTCTTCCAGGAGGCTGCAAACTTAGACCTTAGATACGACATTGCTGCTTGCTCCCCCCGTACTGATGCTTCTCCTCCTGCCTCCATTGGGTGGATTTGGGTCTTGCTCACCAGCTTCTGGATGTCTTCCATCTTTCCTCCCTGACTAACTAACATCTTATCTTCTCCTTTCAAATAAAGCCAAGGAAGAACCCCCTGATAAGGAACCTTTTCCCCATACTCATCATGGAGGAGGAGGCCCTTTGGCAGAGCTGCCTTGCTGTTGGGGACATGGTGGCTGCAATCCCTCTTATTTCAAGTCTAGCCAATCCTGCTCCACCTTCAGGGCCCCAGTACAGTCCTACTCAGCAGATCATGCACTCTCAGTTAGCTCATTACTGAAGAACATGGACCTATCTCGATAGGTCCTCCTATCAGGAGGGGGATTCCTGAGCTTCTGTGCTCTCCATCTTCTCCAAATTATCCCTGATGTGTTTCTTCCTCACCCGACCCCTGCCAGGCACGCAGACCTAGGCCACCCTCCGCAGCATCAATCGGAGCCTCTCTGAGCTGACCTGAGCAGATCCTGGGGTGCTTGGCTGGTTGGGCGGAGTGGGGGCTGGCAGGGATTATTTCCCCTCTCTCCAGGCAGACAGCAGGGTGAGCCTGGGTTGGCTTAGGCCATGCTGGATGAAGGTCTCCGTGCTGTGGCCAGCTTAGGGTAGCTATAGCCATGGTAATCAGGAAGCCAGTGTAGACCCATGTGGATGATGGAGGTTCCTCCTCCGCAGCACATGCTGGCACCTCTACGGGCCCCAGTCCTGCAACCTCAGCATTTGGGCCCTGGGAGGATTTGGCCCCAGAACAAGAGAATTCAACAATGAGATGGGGCCGGGGCTGCCTCGGAGAGCCCGTGCTGGGACGATCCGGGCCCCCTCCCAGGCACTTCAGAGAACAAGGGACGAGAAGAGACCTGGGCTGCACGTTTGGAGTTAGGCGAGAACAAGGCAGGGAGAAGGTCTCGAGAGGCCTGGACAACGGGGACAGCAAGGAAGTGTAAGAGTAGCAGAGCCTGCCGTACCTGCTCGTACCTGCTCGCCCTTTCCCTTGTAAGCTACAACAAGGCTTCCAAACAAGTCCAGGGCAGCCGGATGTACGTAGGATGGACTGCCAGGCTTGGAGTCAGAAAGGTTCATCTTCCTGAGCTCAAATCTGGGCTCAAACACTTCGAGCCAGCACGTCTCTCTGGGTAAGTCACTCATCCCCATTTGCCTCAGTTTCCTCATCTGTTAAAAACGAGTTGGAGAAAGAAACGAGAAAGCACGTCAGTATCTGCCAAGAAAACTCTAAATGGCGACATGAAGAATCAGACACGACTGGAAGTCACTGATGAACCGAGCTGAGCTCCCCAAGGGAGGGATGGGCTGCCTTGAACATGGCGAAGGGCCGCTGCTACGGGCCGACTCCTTCCATGCGCCAGGTTGGACTTGATGAGTCCATCCGCTCTCCTTTCCAGGGGCTCGCCAGGCGCAGGTCTGGTGCTCAGCAATGAGCCTGCCCAAGACGGTCAGGACTTCCGGAAGTTCCTCATTTACCGCAGCCACGCCCCATACGCACCACGTGGTGCAGACAAGATGGGGAAGGAGGACGGCAGCCCCTCTGGCTTATTCAGGAAAAGATGAGGCGCGGCTTGGCCTGCCTCACCTCCAAAGAAAACCTGTTGGGAGGCATCTGGGTGGCTCAGTGGATGGAGCGCTGGGCCTGCAGTCGGGAGGACCAGCTCAATCCGGGTTCGGATCCGGCCTCAGACGCGTCCTGGCTGTGTCCTCCTGGACCAGCCGCAAACTTCTGTCTGCCTTAATGCGCTTGACAAGGAAATGGAAACCGGTCCAGGATCTCTGCCAAGAAAGCCCCAGGCGGGTACCGATGTGCCGTGGACCTCTGCGGGGTGCCAGGGACGACCTGCTGGAGGAGGGGGAGGCTGGGCCGAGTGTTGGAGGCAGCGGACGATCGAGGCTGCCGAGGAGACAACCGGCGGCCTTTCGGGCAGCAGGGCTGAGCTCGGCTGCTAAGGCAACATCCAGCTCACCCAAGTCTGTGAGAGAGAACCTGGAGCTCTCCCAGGCCTGGAAGCCCCGCCCCCCCCCCAAGTGCGCGAGCTCCCTAAAGGAGAGCAAGAGACGTCCGAGGTCCTTCCCGCCCTGCCCCCAATGCCACGTGACAACATTGCGCACACAGCGACACACCTAGTCCGTCTCTTTGGAACCCCGAGGCCCACACTGTTGATGGGCTTTCTTGGCAAAGAGCCACGTCCTTCTCAAGCAGCTTAAGGCAAACACAGCTTCAGTGACTTGTCCAGGATGACACAGCCAGGAAGTGTCTGAGGCAGGATTTAAACTTGGGCCTTGCCAGGCTTTATTCAGGGAGCCATGGAGCTGCCTCCTCACACACACGCACACACACGCGCACACACACACACGCCCCAAAACCCTTTCAGACAGGCAGTGCTAGTAGTATGATTCCCATTTTTTCAGATGAGGAAGGGAAGGCTCAGATATCACAAAAGATCCTGATTACCAATGACCAGAGATGGGAAATTCCGGAGCCACTGGCCGACCTCTCATCCTCCCAGGCACTTCAGACTCCCACCAGTCCAGTCCAATTTCCTTTACACCAAACTGATGGCGCCTCTTCTCAGCGGGAAGGACCTTTCTCCATCCTATCAGGGTGAGTGACCCCAAGTCACGATCCCCAAAGGGATCCAGGGCAGTGCCTGCCCAGAAGCCCGAATGGCCAGGTCTTTGGCCAGGAGGCCGGACCAGAGGCCTAGATCCGGGTCTGCATGGCCCCTCATTGGCCTACTGTTTGAGGACCCTTTAGTAAATGACAGACTTTCCTGGGAGGCTAGTTGGAATTATGTGACGTGGTCATGAACAACTGTTCCTGCTCTGTAATTCATTGTTTCCTCCCACTGGGCCTACCCCCCAAAGAGTCCAGAGGCAGAAAGTCCCCTTGTATCCTAACACATTCAGAGCAATAGTCTTAAATTTAAAGTAGCTGAAAACAAAGTGGATGATCATTTTTCAGATTTAAATATAATGTATTATTGTTGTGTGTTCAGCAATAGCAACCAGGAAGCAATTCAATGGAAGAAAAAGGCATAGAAAGACTTGTACGAATTGATGTTGGATGCAGGAAGTGGAGTGGTAAGAATGACAAACAGGGTGACCACAAAAATACCAACAAAAGGCCTTAGACTCTGAGGAGTCACCATGACCGGTCTTGGTCCCAGAGAAGAGATGATGAAACGTGCCCCTTCCCATTTGGAAGAGGCGGAGGACTAAAATTCTGGTTGTTGAATACATGGGGACTGTGTCCCCTGGCTTTCCTTAACAGTTATTTGTTGTTGTGGTTGTTGTTGTTGTTATATTGGAGGTTTGTGACTGTTGGTGGTGGGGACAGGGATGGTTATAACCTGAGAGGGCTACCAGTGAAAACAAAAGGCACCCAATGAAAGCCCTTTACTAGCAAAAGAACTAATGGAGGCAGAAACAGTAGGGCTGTGGGATTGTTCTGAATGTAATTCTCTTCTTTCTTATTCAGCTCTGACCCCAACTACTGCTACCCTTCCTCAGGCGCATGGCCAGGCATTCTTGGACTGGATACCACAGTGATAGAGAGCCCTCTCTTCCAGTTCATGAAACAATTATGTTTTGGTAGCATATGGATGGCTCCATTGGTAGGTTCTGAAAGGATTAAATTAGGGGTTTGATAAAAATAAGGGAGTACCTTTTAATAACTTAAGTTTTGATGAGAATATAGTAGAATTGTAAATTAATATTGTTTTGTACCACGTCAGAATTTAACATGTAGGTTCATAGAATCATACTGAGCCTCAAGGTTTGTTTTTTTTTTTTAAGAGTGAAATGACTGAGGAAAAAATGAACTCTCTCTTCTCTCTCATCTCTCTTCTACTCTCTCATCCTTCTTTTATCCTCTCTTCTCTCTCTCCTCTCCTCTCTCTCCTTTTTCTCCTCTCTCTCTATTCTCTCTCTCCTCTCTCTCTCCTCTCTTCTCCTCTCTCATCTTCCCTTTCTCTCCTCTCCTCTCTCTCCTTTCTCTTCTCTCTCCTCTCTTTTCTCTCCTCTCTCATCTTCCATTTCTCTCCTCTCCTCTCTCTTTCCTTTTTCTCCTCTCTCTCCTCTCCTCTCTTTTCTTTCCTCTTTCTTCTCTCATCTTTCCTTTCTCTCCTCTCCTCTCTCTCCTCTCTTTTCTCTCCTCTCTCATCTTCCATTTCTCTCCTCTCCTCTCTCTTTCCTTTTTCTCCTCTCTCTCCTCTCTTTTCTTTCCTCTTTCTTCTCTCTCATCTTCCCTTTCTCTCTTCTTCTCTCTCTCCTTTTTCTCCTCCCTCTTTTCTCTCTCCTCTCCTCTCTCTCTCTCTCTCTCTCTCTCTCTCTCTCTCTCTCTCTCTCTCTCTCTCTCTCTCTCTCTCTCTCTCTCTCTTCTCTCTTTTCTCCTCTCTCATCTTTCCTCTCTCTCTTCCCCCCCCTCTCCTTCCCCCTCTCTTTTTTTCCTCTCTCTTTGCCAATGCAGGATTAAGAGAGTCCAACCACCTGCTCCAGGGAAAGGGCTGAACACCTGCAGATTTGGAAGGATTTAAACTAACCCATTTGCAGACTCAAACATGGACAGAGGCATTGAAACTAAGAAGCTTTGCTGGAAAGTTGCCCTAAACAAACAAACAATTAGAACATTGCCTTCACATCTCTGCAGAAAGCAGCCCGTCTCTTCTTGGAAGTCAGGCCCATTGGGGACTGTCATGTCACCAGGCACAGGCAGGAGGATGGTTTTGCTGCTGGGCTTCCTGGCTGTCATTAAAGGACGGTATTGTGTGTGATTCAATAGCACAGAGAGCATTTCTCACTGGGTATGGCTATTTGTTTCTGGTCCAACTCAGTCATTTCATCCACATAGTCATAGAAAGCTGTCTCTGGCCATGAGAGGTTCTATGGCTTGCATGGGTCACAGCTGATGTGAATGAGACAGGGACATTAGCCCAGGTTCTCCTAACTGCCAGGCTGGTCCTATCTCCATGGGGCCAAGATTCTCCTCAGTAGGTTCTCTGGGTTTCTGTAGCTGTGCCCTCTTGGTGGTCTTTGTTGCCTTCATCTTCTTGGGGTCCTTTTAGGTTGTTATGGGAACTGTGTATTTTGAACAACCATTGTCAATTACCTGGAGTTTGTTTTTCTGAGCTAAATGTCCCATTTCTAGTATATTGTCCAGATGGAAATCACCAGGATTTTAACTCAGTTTAATTCAGCAAACAGTCAGGAAGTACCTGCTGTGTTTAACCTAGCATTCTGTTAGGTTCTGGAATAACACTGTTAACAGCTGGGGCAAATCTTCTCCAACTGAGATTTCCTCAAAACTCATCCCTAGTTCAAAACTTTTCTGTGTCCAAATCTACTTAAGGATCATAGCTTGTGAGCCCCCACCAACGTACTGCTTTACTTACTTCCAAACAAAGGCATATTTAGAAATGATAAGTAAAATAAGCCTGAAGGAATTTTGCCACAAATGCAAACCTCATAGCACAGGGATCATTAGTGTTCCCTGGATACAGATCCTTCAAAAAATCCTCATGGGGCATGATAGAAAGGCCCTTCACCATTAAGATCTCCTTTTTCTGAGACCTCTTCTAACTGAGTGTTCTTTCTTTGGCCATAATTGAAACCAAAAAAATAAAACATGGTCTGACCCAGTCTGAACACAGCAGAGGCTCTCACTACCTCTTCATAGAAGCTATACTTCTCTTGATGCAGCCTTAAATCACTTTTTGTTTAAAAAATAATTAGCTGTCACACAATGATCCTTGACCATATTGAGCTTACAATCCATCCAAACACAGTAGATATGAGAGTCTGATCTTTTGGTGATGTTTTGGAGAAGTAGAGTGTAAGTATTTTGCTCTCATATTATTCCTTCTAAGGTTAGGGAGAGAACAAGAATAATATCAATTCGATTAGTGAGGGATGAAGATGAGAGAAGTCATATAGAGGGGGCTGAGTGGGCAATTCCATTTTGCCAAAGAGCCACACTATGACCTCTTGGCTACCATGAGTGACTTTGTCAAGACATCATGGCCTGATGGCTCCCAGCATTGCTTATTTCTTTTCTTGTATTCCATAAATTGATATTTGTTTCATATTTATACTCTGCTTATGCATATTCTTTTTGTAGGGTATGGAAGTCTATTACTGTTATATTTATCTTTTAAATTCACATATATTTTAGTTTAAATATTTACTTGCAATATGTACAGACACACGCTAATCTGATATTGTTATTCTTCCTTTGCCAATCCTTTCTTCTACCTCTCTCAAACTCACATTTTCTCACCTGTAAAATGGGGATAATATTACCACATGACAATGCTAGCATGATGTGAATTTTAAAACTACTCCACCCTAATCAGACCGTACTTTAGAAGGTCTGATTTAGTTATTTCCTGATTAGTAACAATGGAGATACTTGGTTTAACAGAATCAAGTCTTGGAAACTCTACATTTCTCCACCCTACTTAGTTTAACAAGGTCAGGAATGTCTGCACCATACTCAAGGATTAAGTATCTGAGAAAATGGCCTGCAACAGATGTGCAGAAACAGCAGACAGACCTCTGGGCTCTCCTAAGTCAAGCTAAGCTACGATTGGTATAGATGATATGCAGAAAAGTGACATAAAACTGTCTATATAAGGCACGTCACTTCCTCTCGTCACCCTCTTTTCCCAGAGAGGCGTCTCTGGCTGGCAGCAGGCTAAGCATTCCAACATCTTGGCGTGGTGGCAGCTATTTGTCTGGGTTTTGGTGGTGAGTTTGCCCTTGAGCTAATTCAGGTTCAGGCTGATTCCTTCCTCTTTTTCTCTCCAAAACCTTACCTTCTAGAGCCTCTAATCTTCCCTCCTGGCACAAGCCAGGCAGGAGAAATCCTACACCCTTTTCCTTCTCCCTTCTTCTTAAATTTCCACTATATTAATTAAATCACCATAAATTTCCAGACTGACTTGGGTAAATTTTTTTTGTCATTTGGGATATCCATGGGGACCAATAATTAATAGAGTTTAAGTCACAATGCTAAAATTATCCTTTATAATAATAGCACATATAAAGTGCTTTCTAAATTTAAAAATATTAAATTAATTTTAGTTATTAATAATTATTTAGTTCCCATTGTTACTTCTCTTAATATTTTTTTTTAATTTGGATTTAGTTTTGTCCCATGCCTTATTTCTTCCTATATGGAATCATTTATAGCATAGGCTATTTCTTTCTTTTCTTCTTTACTCCTTACAGCTCAGTAATCCTAAAATCAGAAAAGCAATTAATATTCAAATGATTATGAACTCCTAGTCATCACTGATCAAACCCCATTTTCTACCTTCCATTTCCTACTACCTTATTCCTATGACACTTGATCCAACACATCCACATCACATTGTCCCCAAATGGCTAGGTGATATAATGGATAGAGCACTGTGTGTGGGGTCAGGAGGATATGAGTTCAAATCCAATTTCAAACACTTATTATCTGTGTTTCTGGGAAAGTCACCTTACTTCTGCTTGCCCATGTGTCCTCTGCTGTAAAAGAGGGTAGCACTTACCTCCCAGAGTTGTTCTGAAGATAAAATGAGACATTGATAAGTAGTTTATAAACTTTAAGTCATGGTCGGTCTAAATGCTTTATCTACTTCTTTTTCTACTATGACTACTGCTATAAGGATGATGATGAAAAAAATCATTACTACTACTTCTACTATGACTACCACCACCACTATCCACCTTTCTTTAGGGTCTACTTCATATTCAACAAAAAGAAAAAAAAAGAGGACTTCTGGGTAAACATAGCTGCAGTTTAGATGCAAGAATCTACCTCTCCTCATCACCTACCAAAAAGTAAAAAAAATAAAATAAAACAAATTCATATGAACAAAGAGACACCACAGTAGGGCGCAGCATTGAAGGTACATGGGATTTAACATGACAGCAAAGGAAAGTAACAAATGTTGGAGGGGATGTGGCAAAGTTGGGACATTAATGCATTGCTGGTGGAGTTGTGAACTGATCCAACCATTCTTGAAGGCAATTTGGAACGATGCCCAAAGGGTGCTAAAAGACTGTCTGCCCTTTGATCCAACCATATATGGCACAGCTCAGTTTGTACCCCCAAAGAGATAAGGAAAAATACTTGTTCAAAAATATTTATAGCTGCACTCTTTGTGGTGGCAAATAAATGGGAAATGAGGGGATGCCCTCCAATTGACTGAACAAATTGTGGTATCTGATGGTGATGGAATACTATTGTGCTCAAAGGAATAATGAACTGGAGGGATTCCACATGAACTGGAAAGACCTCCAGGAATGGATGCAGAATAAAAGGAGCAGAACCAGAAGAACATTATACCCAGAGATGGATATTCTGTGGTACAATCGAACATAATGGACTTCTCTACGAGTAGCAATGCAATGATCAAGGACAATTCTGAGGGACTTATGAGAAAGAACACTGTCCACATTCAGAGGAAGAACTGTGGGAGTAGAAACACAGAATAAAGACATTTCCTTGATCACATGGTTCAATGGGGATATGATTGAGGATATAGACCTTAAATGATCACTCTAGTGTAAATTTCAATAATATGGAAATAGGTCTTGACCAATGACATGTAAAACCCAGTTGAATTTTGCATCGACTATGGGAGGGAGTTGGGGGGAGGGGAGGGAAAGAATATGATTTTTGTAATCCTGGAAAAATACTCTAAATTAATCAATTAAATAAAATCTAAAAAAGCAGGGAGAGAGAGAGAGAGAGAGAGAGAGAGAGAGAGAGAGAGAGAGCGCTTTTTTTATGACTTTTATCTTCTGGCTCTCACTGAGAGATATCTACATTATAATGACATTGTCTCCTTAGTCATGTTTTTTCAGCATTGACTAGATATTCTCCCAATGCCCTTAAATCATTGATTCAATGGGAGATGGGGGAGTTGGATTACCTTTGATCCTCTTTGTAACTTCCAATATCATCCTCTACTACCATTACTCCATAACCTCTCCTTTGAGGTCCACTCAATCCACATCTATCCATCAGTCAAATATTTGGTGCCCATTGCTTGTTGACCCCAGGACATGCCCTGCTTTTCCTCAATGAATTCAGTGCCTGACTCATAATTTTTCTCCCATCCACAAGTTCTGGCAAAAAGCATATTGATGTTCACTCAAACATCATAATCTTTCTTTTTATTAACTTATTAATTCACCATCATCTACTGTACATGTATACAGAGATGAGCATACAATTTCTGTAGTCTATCATCCACAAAAAGCACCACTACCATGTTCATGAACTCAGGAATTCCCTTATCAAATCACAATCTGTTGACATTCCACCCTTCCCTCTGCCTTACAGCCCCTCTCCCTATTCTTCATGGTCACTGTGACCACTATCCCTTTGAATAGTCAACTGGCTCATCATCTCCAACCTTTGCACTGTCTTCTCTAGTCCATTGACCTCTCCAACTATCTCTAATATTGCTTTGTTAAGCTTCAGTGTTGTACATCACAGTCCACTACCTTTATGCCTCCTCATTGCCATTCATGGAAGAGGAAGACAACTCATTCAGCTACACATTTATGTTACAGAATTTCAACTGTTCCCTCACTTTAGCAATTGAATCCTTTTATACAGCCCTAAATGACTCACTAGTCCACTCTCCACAGCAGCTCTTCTAAAGTATTTCATCTCTCCTTGAGTCTCTTAAAGCTCCTCCTCCTGACACCATCTCAGCTAACACAATGCCCTCTCATCTCACTATAAAAAAGAGTCATTGGCCGAGAGCTCTCTTTTCCCTTCTTCCTTATCTCATGTCACCCTGATGCCTTCTGTAACTGTGGACTTCTTCACTCTTACTTAAGTCACTTACAGAGTTTGTACTTCTCTTTGTCAAGGCAAACCCCTCTGACTGAACAAATGATCCTATATTCAGTCCCGTATTCTCCAGGACATTGCCTGCTCTGTCATCCTCCTTCTCTCACTCATCTTCAATTTCACTGTCTCTTGGCTACTAACATAACATAACATAACATACATAACCATACTTTTCCTCATTCTCAAAAAAAGTCACTCTATCATTTTATCTCTGCTAGGTTCCATGCTATAATTCTCAGCCTTTTCTTTTGGCTAAAATCCTTGAGAAAGCAATCCACGGTCAATGACTCATTCTTTTAATCCAACTCTTTCCTTATCTTTCTTTACTCTGCTTCTGACATTCTTTTACTGAAAATAATTTTCAAAGTTACCAATGATTTTTTAAAAAAAATTGTTACATTAAAGTTCCAAAGTATCTCCCTCCCTCTCTTCCCAGCTCAGATTAGATAAGATACCATTAGATAATATATATATGTAGTGGTAGTCTCTCGGTGACCGAGAATGACTATTGTCTTTGTGCATTATCATCTATTGATGTACCCTCCTGTGGCTTTGGAGTCCAAAGGCTGAGGCTCACAGTTTGTGGCACACGGGGCCTGGGACGCCAGTTGTTACAGGAGGTGCGGTTGTGGCTTGGTGTCGGCGTTCACGCGCAGCGGCAAGACGTCGACGTCGCTCATCTTCAAAGGTGGCAGCATGGTTAATGTGGGTTCTCCAGCTGCTTCTGACAGAGGCAGTGAGTTCTAGTGGCTTTGGTGTCATGCCAGCCCACTTCAAGTTGGACTTTAGCTGATCCTTGAATCTTCTCTTTGGTCAGCCTTGTTTCCTGAGTCCAGCTGACAGTTCACCCTAGAATACCTGTCTTGGTATTCGCTGTGGGTCCATGCAGATGACGTGTCCAGACCATCATAGCTGGGTTTTCAGGACCAGGACTTTGATGCTGGTGGAGTTGGCTCTGTCGAGGGCTTCCTGGTTGGTGATTCGGTCCTGCCATCGGATCCTCATGATTGACCGGAGGGAGCGTTGGTGGAATGGCTCCAGCTGTTTCATGTGCTTCCGGTACAGTGTCCATGTCTCACAACCGTACAGGAGCGAGCTGAGGACCACTGCGTTGTACACTTTGAGCTTCGTCACAGTGCTTACACCGCTGTGTTGGAGGACTTTGCAGCACAGCCGCCCGAGGGCCTGGCTGGCCTTTTGGATCCTGGCATTAATCTCGTGGTCTAGGGACCCGTCGTTGGCGATGGTGCTGCCCAGGTACTTGAAAGTGTTGACGTTAGAAAGCTGCGTGCCGTCGGTTGTAATGCACGGCTGGTTTGTTGGCCTCCCTGGTGCGGGTTGGAACAGCACCTCTGTTTTGCTGAGGCTGATAGTCAGGCCAAACAGTTTTGTTGCTGTGGAGAACCTGTCCAAAATGGTTTGGAGATGATTTTCTTGGTGAGCCATGAGAGCACAGTCATCTGCAAAGAGAGCTTGCAGGATGAGTCTCTCTGTTGTCTTTGTTTTTGCAGTCAGGTGGCAAAGGTCGAATAGTGAGCCATCCAGCCAGTATTTGATGTAGACGCCCAGGTCTAGATCCATCACAGCATGTTGTAATACTTGGGTGAAGTATAGGTTGAATAGTACCGGAGCAAGGACACAGCCTTGTTTCACGCCATTGGAGATGTTGAAGCGATCGAAAGTCTCTCCACCAGATAGGACTTCCCCTGTCATGTCGATATGAAAGAGCTGGATCAGTTTGACGAATTTTGCTGGGCAACCGAGCTTGCTGAGGATCACCCACAATGCGTCCCTGTTCACTGTGTCGAACGCCTTTGTCAGGTCTATGAAGACAATGTAGAGATTCAGGTTCTGCTCAAGGCATTTTTCCTGCATTTGCCTCACCGTGAAGACCATGTCGATGGTGCTGCGATCTGGTCGGAAGCCACATTGTGATTCAGGCAGGTTCTGCTCTGAAACAGATGACAGGAGTCTGTTGAGTATAACATAGGTGAGGATCTTTCCAGCAGTGGAGAGTAGTGAGATGCCTCTGTAGTTGTCACAGGCTGTTCGTGAGCCTTTGTTCTTGTATAGGGCTACGATGGAGGCATCTCTGAGTTCTGGGGGCATGTCTTCCTCTTCCCATATGCTGGTCAGCACTATGTGGAATGCCTGGAGCACCTTTCCATTTAAGGCCTTGTACACCTCAGTTGGGATCCCGTCTTTACCAGGTGCCTTGCCTGCACTCATTTGTTTAATGGCTTTTTGGACTTCCTCTATTGAAGGAGGGATGTCAAGTTGTTCAATGGTGCAGTTTTGGGGGATCTGGTCAAGGGCGCTTTGGTCAGCTGAAGAGGGTCGATTGAGAAGCTGACTGAAGTGTTCTTTCCACCTGTTGCTGATGCCTTTTTTATCTTTTATGAGAGGATATGAGAGTCACCGTCAGAGGATAGCAAGGGAGTGGTGGTGGGTTTTAATGGCCCATAGACAGTCTTGAGGGCACTGAAAAATTGTTTGTAGTTTTTCATATCAGCAAAACGCTGGATTTCTTCTGCCTTTTTTTCCCACCATCGTTCTTGCATCTTCCTGATCTCACGCTGCGCTGTGGCTTGGAGAGACTTGAATCTGTCCTTTTTAGGAGCAGAGTTTGGGTTATTTTGCCACTCCATAAAGGCTTTGTTCTTTTTGCTCAATAGGTCTTCAATAGCAGTGTTGTTCTCGTCGAACCAATCCTGGTGGTTGCGTTGTTTGGGGCCTAGGACTGCCTTTGATGTTTCCTTCACTGCGTCTCTGAACTGGTTCCATTTCTCGGTTGAACTTCTAGTGAGTGGTCCCTTGGCAGACAGCTTGTCGTCCAGGCAGGACTGGAATGTTTGCAAATAAGATGGATCTCTAAGACAACTCACGTTGTAAAATGTGTGAACTGTCTGGGCACATTTTGGATGGCGAGGTGCAATGCGCATTTGAAGAGTTGCTCTAACCAATCGGTGGACTGTCCAGCATTCAGTTCCTCTCATGGCTCTGGTGATCTTTACATCCTGGATGTCTTGCAGGCATACAATGATGTAGTCAATGAGATGCCACTGTTTTGATCGTGGGCACATCCACGTTGTTTTATATTTGTTCGCCATTCTGAACACAGTGTTCGTGATGGTGAGTTCGAACTCTGAGCATTTGATGAGTAGCAGTAGGCCGTTGTTGTTCATTTTGCCCACGCTGTGTTTGCTGAGCACTCCTTTCCATCTTTCATGGTCCTGGCCAACGCGGGCGTTGAAGTCTCCCAGTAGTATCAGCTTGTCATTTGTGGGCACTGAGTGCAGGACAGCACTCAGGTCAGAGTAGAACTGCTCGATGGTCTCCTCTGTGCTGGTCAGTGTTGGGGCATATGCGCTGATGATTGTGGCATACCGGTCTTTGCTGAGAGGCAAACGGATCTTCATGAGCCTCTCTCTGATGCCCACAGGCAAGTCTGGCAACTGTTTGAGCAAACTGGTCTTGATGGCCAGGCCAACACCATGGATTCTGTATTCATTTGTGGCTCTATCTTTCCAGACGAAGGTGTATCCAGTGGTAGGTTCACTGAGTGATTCTTGTTCTGGTAAGCGTGTTTCGCTTATATATGTATACATGCATATATTCATATTAGTGTCCTCAGGTTTCCACATCCCACTTCACACTTGCTATTCCCCCTCTTTGATCATTTTAGCCAGTCTGATAGGTGTGAGATATCTTAGAGTTGTTTTGCTTTGCATTTCTCTAATTAGCAATGATTTAGAACATTTTTTCATATAGTTTATATAGCTTTGATTTCTTCATCCAAAAGCTGTCAGTTCATATCCTTTGACCATTTATCATTTGGATTACAGCTCATATTCTCATGAATTTGACAGTTTCTTTATATATTTGAGATATGAGACCTCTTTCAGGAAAACTATCTATAAATTCCTCCCCCCCCCCCAGATTTTCTGTGTTCTTTCTAATGTTAGCTACATTAGTTAATTGTATAAAGCCTTTTAAGTTAGTGTAATCAAAATTATCCATTTTACAGGTCACAATCTTATCTCTTATTTATTTATAGATTCTCTTCTTTCCCATCAATATGGTAGGTAATATGTCCTATATTGTTCTAATTGCTTATAATATTTCCCTTCATGTATTGGTCATATATCTCTTTTGATCTTTTCTTGGTAAATAGTGCAAGATATTGGTCTATACCTTTTTTCTGCTAGACTCCTTTCCAATATTCCCAACATTTTTTACCAATTAGTGAATTCTTATCCCAAAAGTCTGGATATTTACTTTTGTCAAACACAAGTTTACTATAATCTTTTACTACCCTTGTATGTCTGTTTTGTTCCACTGAATAATGTTTCTATTTTTAGCCAATACCAGATAGTTTTGATAATTACTCTTTTATAATAGTCCAAAATCCGATACTACTAGACCCCTTTCTTTTATATTTTTGTCATTAATTATTTTGATGTTCTTAACCTTTTCTTTTTCCAAATGAATTTAATTATTTTTCTAGCTCAATAAAAAATAGTGATTTGGGATGGAGTCAAGATGGCGGCATAGAGGCATTGAAAGTTCAGACCTCTGAAAACCCTTCCTCACCAATTAAAAGCCAAATACACCTAGGGAACTGAAAACCAAATCCAACAACAGGACAGAGCTAAGGAACCCTCCTACTGTACTCAACTTAAAAGGTACACTCTCCAAAAGCCTGAATTTGAGAGCACACCTGTTTAAGGGGAAGGAAGAAGAAAGGTCCCAGGACTACTCCCCCACCAATAGTACTGAGTCTCTAGCAGTGGTTGGAATTTCTGTGTGGTCAAGGGTGATAGTCTAGAGGGAGTACCTTATGGGAAAAGCTGTGCCAGTTTCAGGACATTGAACACAGGTGGCAGGGAGGCAACCAGAGGAGAACCTCAAAGAAGGTGACCCAGTTGTAACTGAGACACTCCATATTGCCCCCCCTTCCCAAGGTTTTGGCCTCAGGACACATCCATCTCTGCAACTTCAATTCATCTGGGCTTAATCTTATCAAGCCTTCAGAGTGCAGGGAAGCTCAAGCTCCAACACCCCTCCCCCACAGCCTGCCCTGAATGCCTTGCTAAGCTTCAAAGGGTGAAAGTTGACAGAAAAGCCCAAACCCACAGATCCAGCACATAATGAGAGGAACAAGACTACAGGCAACTACAGTGGGGAAAGAATGGGCAAATATGAGCAAACAAAAGAAAAAGAAAAAAGAAATTAAAATCAACAGCTTCTATCCAGGCAATGAACAAAGCACAAATGTAACAGAGGAGGATCAAGGAAGACCAAGCAAAAACATAGAAACTTTAGTGAATTGGACAAAGGTGTTGGAACAACTCAAAATACAATTCAAAACACAATTAAGAGAGACTGAAGACAACTGGGAAAAGAACTTAAAAAGCAAGATAAGTCACTTGGAAACAGAGTCACTTAAACTAAAATGAGAAAATAGAGTCCTGAAAGACAAAATTAATCAGCTTGAAAATGAGGCAATGGAGATGAAAAATGAGGCAAAGAAAATAAAAGATGAGGCAAAGAAGATGAAAGATGAGGCAAAGAAAATGAAAGATGATCTCCAAAGAAAATCAGACCAGAATGAGAAGGATGACCAAAAAGCCAGGGATGAAATACAGTCTTTAACATCCAGAATACAACAATTAGAAGCAAGCAACTTCACAAGGCAGCAGGAAATCAAAACAAAATCAAAAGTATGAAAAAATTGAGGAAAATATGAAACATCTCATTCACAAAACAGAAGATTTAGAAAATCTTTCCAGGAGAGAAAACTTAAGAATCACTGGTCTACTGGAAGACCATGACAAAATAAAAAGCCTGGACATCATCCTACAGGAAATTATCCAAGAAAACTGCCTCAAAATTCTAGAATAAGAGGGAAAAGTGGAGATTGAAACAATCCACAGATCACCTCCTGTACTTACTCGCCAACTGACAACATCCAGGAATGTTATAGCTAAATTCAAGAACTATCAGACCAAGGAAAAAATATTACAAGCTGCTAAGAAGAAGTCATTCAGATACCATGGAACTACACTGAGGATAATACAGGATCTGGCTGCATCTACAATGAAGTACCAAAAGACATGGAATATGATATTCTAGAAAGCAAGGGAACTAGGTCTACAACCTAGAATCAACTATCCAGCAAAACTGACTATATTCTTAGAAGAGAAAGTATGGTCTTTTAATAAAATAGATGAATTCCAAGCATTCATAAAGAAAAGACCAGACCAGAATAGAAAATTTGATTCCCAAACACAGAACTGAAGAGAATCTTCAAAAGGTAATTAATAAAGGGGGAAAAAACAAAAATAAAATACCCTTTTTTAAAGGGATCCAATAAGTTAAAATGATATATATATATATATATATATATCCCTACAAGAAAAGAATATATTGGTAACTCTTAAAAAGTGTTATTTACTCAATTCTTACATGCATTGAAATTCACTCAAAGAGGGAAGAACAATCAAATACATTGGGGCATAGAATTGATTTGTGCCCTATAGGGAAGTAGAAGGGTAACAAACGAACTGGTGGGGAGGGAAGCAATAAAAGGGAGGGAGAGGGTGGGGAGGTAGTTTAAACAGACTGTAAAGAAAATAAGAGGGGATAAGAAGGAAGGGGGGTAGAAAGGGAAGTAAAATAACAGTGGGGATTAGGGGGACCAATTAAAAACAAAACACTGGTGTATAAGGAAAAAGTGAAAGAAGAAAGAACAGGACTAGGAATGGAAATCAAAATGCTGGGAAATGCACAGCTGGTAATCATAACTCTGAATGTAAATAGAATAAACTCACTCATAAAACACAAGTGAATAGCATAGTGGATTAGAAACCAAAACCCTACCATATGCCTACAAGAAACACACATGAGGAAGGTAGACACAAATTGGGTAAATGTAAGAGGACAAAGCCGAATCTATTGGCCATCAACTGATAAAAAGAAGGCAGGAGTCTCAATCATGATATCTGACAAAGCCAAAGTAAAAATAGATCTAGTCAAAAGAGATAGGGAAGGTAATTACATCCTGATAAAAGGCAATGTAAACAATGAGGAAATATGAGTACTTAACATGTATGCACCAAATGGTATATCATCCACATTTCTAAAGGAGAAGCTAGAGGAGCTCAAGGATGAAATAGACAGAAAAACTATACTGGTGGGAAACCTCAACCTTCCTCTATCAGAACTAGATAAATCAAACCAAAAACTAAATTAAAATAAGAGGTAAGAGAAGTGAATGAAATATTACAAAAATTAGTAGATATGTGGAGAAAAATAAAGGAAAAAAAGGAATGGAATACACCTTTTCAGAAGCACATGGTACATTCACAAAGATTGACCATGTATTAGGGCATAAAAACATTGCAAACAAGTGCAAAAGAGCATAAATAATAAAAGTAACCTTCTCAGACCACAATGCAATGAAAATAATAATTAGTAGTGGTACATGGATAGGCAAATCAAAAATTAATTGGAAATTAAACAATAGGATTCTCCAAAATTGATTAAAGAACAAATCATAGAAACAATTTCATTGAAGAAAATGACAATAGTGAGACATCCTTTCAAAATCTATGGGATACTGCCAAAGCAGTACTCAAGGCAAAATTTATATCCTCGAGTTCATATAATAACAAATTAGGGAGGGCAGAGGTCAATGAATTGGGCATGCAAATTAAACTAGAAAGTGAATAAATTAAAAATCCTCAGATGAAGACTAAATTAGAGATCCTAAAAATCAAAGGAGAAATTAATAAAACTGAAAGTCAAAGAATTATTGATTTAATAAATAAGACTAGAAGCTGATACTTTGGAAAAAAAAACAAATAAAATAGACAAAGAACTGGTCAATCTAATTAAAAAAAGAGAAGAAAACTAAATTGACAGTATCCAAGATGAAAAGGGAGATCTCACCTCTAATGAAGAGGAAATTAAGGCAATCATTAAAAATTATTATGTTCAATTTTACAGCAATAAATATGGTAATCTAGGTGACATGGATGAATATTTACAAAAATATAAATTTCCTAGACTATCAGAGGATGAAATAGAATATCTAAACAACCCCATATCAGAAAAAAATTGAACAAGCCATCAAATAACTCCCTAAGAAGAAATCATCAGGGCCAGATGGATTCACAAACGATTTCTTATCAAACATTCAAGGAACAACTAATCCCAATATTATACAAACTATTTGATGGAATAAGTAAAGAAGTTCTACCAAATTCTCTTTATGACACAAATATGGTCCTGATTTCAAAGCCAGGCAGGTCAGAAACAGAGAAAGAAATCTATAGATGAATTTCCTTAATGAACATAAATGCAAAGATCTTAAATAGAATACTAGCAAAAAAACTCTAGCAAATGATTACAAGGGTTATTCATTATGATCACGTGGGAGTTATACTAGAATCCAAGGATGTTTCAATATTAGAAAAAACATCCACACAATTAACCATATCAACAAGCAAACCAACAAAAATCACATGATTATCTCAGTAGATGCAGAAAAAGCCTTTGACAAAATACAATACTCATTCCTATTGAAAACACTAGAAAGCATAGGAATAGAAGGGTCTTTCCTAAAAATAATAAACAGTATATATCTAAAACCATCAGCTAATATCATCTGCAATGGGAATAAACTAGATGCATTCCCAATAAGTTCAGGAGTGAAACAAGGATGCCCATTATCACCTCTACTATTTGACATTGTACTAGGAACACTAGCAGAAGCAATTAGAGAAGAAAGAGAAATTGAAGGTATTTGAATTGGCAATGAGGAAACCAAGCTATCGCTCTTTCTGGATGATATGATGGTCTACTTAAAGAATCCTAGAGATTCAACTAAAAAGCTAGTGGATATAATCAATAACTTTAGCTAGTTGCAGGTTATAAAATAAACCCACATAAGTCATCAGCATTTCTATATATTTCCAACACATCTCAGCAGCAAGAATTAGAGAAATTCCATTTAAAATCACCCCAGACAATGTAAAATACTAATGAATCTATCTGCTGAGACAAAAGCAGGAACTATATGAGCACAACTACAAAACACTCTCCACACAATTAAAACTAGATCTAAACAATTGGAAAAACATTGATTGCTCATGGGTAGAATGAACTAACATAATAAAAATGATAATCCAACCCAAATTAATTTACTTATTTTGTGTCATACCCATTGATCTACCAAAAAAACATTTTTTTACTGAATTAGAAAAAAAAAAAACATAACAAAGTTCATTTGGCAGAAGAAAAGTTCAAGGATATCCAGGGAAATGATAAAAAAAAAAAAATAGAGCAAAGAGGCCTTGCAGTCCCAGATCTCAAACTATACTATAAAGCAGTTGTCATCAAAACAATATGGTCCTGGCTAAGAGACAGAAAGGAGGATCAGTGGAATAGACTTGGGGAAAGTGACCTCAGCAAGACAGTGTATGAGAAACCCAAAGATCCCAGCTTTGGGGAACCAAAATCCACTATTTGATAAAAACTGCTGGGAAAATTGGAAGACATTATGGGAGAGATTAGGTTTGGATCAACATCTCACACCCTACACCAAGATAAACTCAGAATGGTTGAATGACTTGAATATAAAGAAGGAAACTATAAGTAAATTAGGTGAAGACAGAATAATATACATGCCAGATCTTTGGGAAAGGAAAGATTTTAAGACCAAGCAAGAGTTAGAAAAAATCACAAAATGTAAAATAAATCATTTTGATTCCATCAAATTAAAAAGGTTTTGTACAAACAAAACCAATGTAACTAAAATCAGAAGGGAAGCAACAAATTGGGAAACAATCTTCATAACAAAAACCTCTGACAAAGGCCTAATTACTCAAATTTACAAAGAGCTAAATTGATTGTACGAAAAATCAAGCCATTCTCCAATTGATAAATGGGCAAGGGACATGAATAGGCAATTTTCAGTTAAAGAAATCAAAACCATTAATAAGCACATGAAAAGTATTCTAAATCTCTTATAATCAGAGAAATGCAAATCAAAACAACTCTGAGGTATCACCTCACACTTAGCAGATTGGCTAACATGACAGCAATGGAAAGTAATGCCTTCCTTATATTAAACCATACCTGCATCCTTGTATAAATCCTGTTAAGACACAATGTATTATCGTTGTGAACCATTATAGTCTCCAAGCTAGTATTTTATTTAGGATTTTTGCATCCTAAATCACTCCATATTCACTAATTAAATTGTTGTATAATCTTTTTCTGTTTTTCCTCTTGCTGCTTTATGTATCATTACCATATTTGTTTCATAAAAAAGAGTTTGGTTGGACTCCTTCGTTCATTATTCAAAATAATTTATATAATATGGGCATTAGTTAATCTTTAAACATTTGGTATGATTCACTTGCCAATTTGCCTGCTTCTAATTCTTGTTTTCTTAGGAAATTCATTTATGTCTTGTTGTTTTCTAACATAGAATTATTTAGATATTTTCTCCTCTGTTATTCTATGCAGCTCATGTTTTGGTAAATATTCTCCCATTTCATATAAATTATTAGATTTCTTGGTGAAAATAACTCCTAATCATTGTTTTGATTTTATCATCATTCATGGTATATTCAGCATTTTCATTTTTGATGCTACTAATTTGATTTGCTTTATTCTTTTTAAAATCATACTAGCCAATGGTTTACTTTATTTCATTAAACCAATTCTGTTTTGTTTATTAATTCAATGGCTTTCCAATTTCATTAATCTCACTTTTATTTTTTAGGATTTCCAATTTCGTGTTTAATTGGGATTTTAAAATGTTTCTTTTTTCATTAAAAAAAATTGTAACCTACTTTATTGATCTGTGCTTTGTTAATATAAACATTTTTGCTGTATTCCATAAGTTTTAATATTTTGTCTCATTATAATCATTCTCTTTAATACCATGTATTATTTCTATGACTTGTTCTTTAATGCATTCACTTTTTAATATTCAGTTATTTATTATCCAATTAACTTTTACTCTGTGTTTTCATGGTCTCTCATTAAATATATATTTTCATATGAACAGAATAGATTTAATATATCTGCTCTTCTTCATTTAGCTATACATTTTTTATGCCTTAATCTATGGTCATTTTTGAATAGGTATCATATTTGTGGGGGGAATATATATACACATATATATATATTCCTTTCTATTCCTATTCATTTTCTCTTCAGATGTCTTTTATATATAGCTTATTTTATATTATTTTTTTCTGATTGACTTCTTTTTAATTAATTTTTGTTGTTGTTCTATTTTTTTCTAGTTCTGAGAGGGGAAGGTTGTAGTTCCCTACTATTAGGTAAATTTGCTCTCTATTTTCACCTATATTTCATTTAGCTTTTCTTTTAAAAATTTGGATGCTAAAACATTTTATGTGTATAGGTTCATTGATGCTGCTTCATTATCGATGGTACCTAATAAATCCTCAACGGAATGGCCTTTTCCCAATCCTTCCCAAGTACTCTAAAGCCTTTGATACTTTTGATCAGCCTCTTCTTGATGCAGTCTTCTCTCTAGGTTTCCATGACACTAATCTATCCTGATTCTCCTCATTTCAACCTCACCATTCCTTCTTATTGTCCTTTGCTGAATGCCTGATCATGCCTGATAATCACGGCTATCTCCCAATGTTCTGGACCATCTTGCTTTGGCCCTTCATATCATTTTATTTGGTGATTTCATTAGCTCCCATGTTATGAATTCTACATCAATGATTCTCTAATCTATTTATTAAGCCCTAACCTCTCTCCTGAATTCTAGTTTTACATCTCTGACTCCTTATTGGACATATCAAATTAAATGTCCCAATATCTTAAAGTAAAAATACTCAAAACTGAACTCAATATGTCTTACCACAAATCCTTCTCTTTTGAACTTTTCTTTTGAAACTACCATATGAACCTATGTTCACACCACTGATGTTATCTCCAACTCTTCACTTTTCTAATCTCTCATATGTGAGATATTATCAAATTCTAGCTATTTTACCTTCAAAACATCTTTTAAATATCCTCACTTCATCCCCCTGACACAGCTACCATACTGGCTCAAGTCCATTGTCTCACACTAGGACTACTGCAATAACAATAATGAATGATTTTTCTAATAATTAAAAACCTTGACCCTACCTACATTACCAGTCACCTTCTACCTTGTTTATTCCAAGCACTCTTTCCTCTCCCACAAATTAAATCATTGCTTTATTAGAAAGTTTTCTATCCTCTCATTTTATAGCATATATAATATATATAACCTTATTTTATAAGATATATTTTTTCCTTAAAAAAATCACTGTTTTTAAAGATTAAGAAAAAAAAAAACTGCTTCCACAAAGTCAGCAAAGCTGCTAGAATCCATGGGATCTATCTACAATTGGAGGGCAAATAGCGTCAAAATCATAATACTGCATCATCTATATGCCATTTAAATGTTTATACCAATTTAAAATAAAGGGAAAAAATAAGTCCCTTCACTTAACAGAGGTGATTTCATTTCCCCAGAACTATTAATTTTAAAAGAAATGTTGGTTATTTTAATTAGGAGCACAGATTAGGGTAAGGGTTCAAAGCTTTGTGTTTACTTGGAACATAGCACTCACAATACTTTTGCCCTTTTTGGAGGAGTGGGAAGAGTAATAGTGAAGAGGACTGGAAAAAAGCAGGAGGCACTCTTGGCCCAGACTATTAATTTCTCATCCTGTCCAGGTGACCACCTTGCCCATGTACTCTTTAAACCAGAAATACAAGCCTCCTTGATGTTCCTTCAACAAGATACTTCATCTTCTAATTCTGAGGATTTTCTCTAAAACTTCCTCATGCTTGAAATTCTCTCCTTCCTCATTTCCCAATCCTGACTTCTTTTATGTCCCAGCTAAAAGCTCATCCTCTACAAGAAGATTTCCCCCAAACTCTGTTAATTCAAGTTTCTTCCCCTTGTTGATTACCTCCAGTTAGATTGCAGTAGAGTTTGTTCACACATAATTGTTTGTATGAATTATTTCTCCTGTTAAAATGTGAACTTTCTGAGAACGGGTATTCTTTGGCACATTCTCTCTTGCCCTCTCACTTTATAGTATTTCTCTTCTTGCTCTTCTTCAAATACTTTTGAATTTTTTAATGTGATGTTAGCATTTCATTGAAGTTTAATATACATTTTGGTCTTTTTTCAGTGTGTGGTGAAAGGAAGATGTTGGTGTCTCTGTGATTGTAAATATAATTTACCCCATTCTATTTCTCCCTTCCCTTTTCTCTCAGTGCAACCCTCTCTTTCAGCCCTTTATTGGTTTTTTAACATATCATTCATATGCATACATATATCATACATACATATCATTCCATATCATCACATTTACATACACATCATATTATCATATATTATCATAGACATCATATAATCATAATCAGCTTACTTCTCCATCCTCTTTCTGAGTAAATTCCTTCCATCTTCTCTACTACTGAGAGTAATTTTTGAGAATTACAGAAATCGTCTTTCCTTTTGGATATATAAACATTTTGGCCTTAATGAATCCCTTAAATTTTCTCATTCTTATTTGCCTTGTTGGGCTTCTCTTGTGTCTAATGTTTGGACTTCAATTTTTTTGTTTCAGTCTGGCTTATTTCTCAGGAATTCTTGGAAATCTTCTATCGTATTGAATATCCATTTTCCTCCTGAAAGAATATACTGGATAATATGACTGGGTTGTAAACCCACTTTTTTTTTTGCCTTCCTGAATATAATATCCCATGCCTTTTGATCCTTTAATGTAGGAGCTGCTAGGTCCTGTGCAATCCTGATTATAGCTTCAGGGTATTTGAATTGTTTCTTTCTGGCTGTTGACAGTATTTTTTCTTGGCTTGGTGGATTTTGAATTTAGCTATTATATTCCTGGAAGTTGTCATTTGAGGATTTATTTCTGAAGGTGAGCTGTGAATTATTTCAATTTCTATTTTATTTTCTTATTTGAGGATCTCTGGGCAGTTTTCTTTGACAATTTCTTAATTATGATGTCCAAGGTTTTTCTTGATCATGGCTTTCAGATAGTCCAATAATTCTTTAATTGTCTCTCCTAGACCGATTTTCTAGGTCAGTCATTTTTTCAATAAGATATTTTGTGTTTTACTCTGTTTTTTTTTCATTCCTTTGATTCTGCTTTATTGTTTCTTGATTTCTCATTAAATCATGAGTTTCTATATGGTTATTAGTTTCTAGATGGTCAATTCTGATTTTTAAGACCAGATTTTCCTCTCTCAGTTTTTGGTTCTCCTTTTTCAATTGACCCATTTCTTCTTGCATCACTTTCATTTCTCATCCCCAGTTTTCCTCTGCCTCTCTTTTTTTTTTTGAAAATTTTATTTAATTAGTCCATTTAGAAAAATTTTCCTTGGTTATGAGAACTAAATTCTTTCCCTCCCCTCCTCCCATCCCTTACAGTACCCAACACATAATTCCAATGGGTTTTACATGTGTCCTTGATCAAAACCTATTTCCAAGTTGTTGATGTTTGCACTAGGGTGATCATTTAGAGTCTACATCCCCAATCATATCCCCATCAACCCATGTGATCAAGCAGTTGTTTGTCATCTGCGTTTCTACTCCCACAGTTTTTCCTCCAAATGTGGATAGTGTTATTTCTTATAAATCCCTCCTAAATTGTTCTGGATCAGTGCATTGCTAGCAATGTAGAAGTCCATTACATTCAACTGTACTACAATGTATCAGTTTCTGTATATAATGTTCTCCTGGTTATGCTCCTTTCACACTGCATCAAATCCTGGAGGTCATTCCAGTTCACATGGAATTCCTTCAGTTTATTATTCTTTTGAGCACAATAGTATTCCATCACCAGTAGATACCACAATTTGTTCAGCCATTCCCCAATTGGAAGGCATTTCCTCATTTTCCAATTTTTTGCCATCACAAAGAGCACAGCTATGAATATTCTTATACAAGTCTTTTTCCTTATCTCTTTGGTATAAAAAATGAGCTGTGTTATGGCTGGATCAAAGGGCATATGGACTTTTAAAGTCCTTTGGGCATAGTTCCAAATTGCCCTCCAGAATGGTTGGATCAATTCACAACTCCACCAGCAATGCATTAATGCCCTAATTTGTTGCTTCCCTTCTAATTTTGGTTGCCTTGGTTTTGTTTGCACAAAACCTTTTTAATTTGTTGGAATCAAAATGATTTATTTTATATTTTGTAATTTTCTCTAACTCTTGCTCGGTCTTAAAATCTTTCCTTTCCCAAAGATCTGGCATGTATATTATTCTGTCTTAACCTAATTTACTTATAGTTTCCTTCTTTATATTCAAGTCATTCACCCATTCTGAGTTTATCTTGGTGTAGGGTGTGAGATGTTGGTCTAAACCTAATCTCTTCCATATTGTTTTCCAATTTTCCCAGCAGTTTTTATCAAATAGTGGATTTTTGTCCCAAAATCTTGGATCTTTGGATTTGTCATAGACTGTCTTGCTGAGGTCACTTACTCCAAGTCTATTCCACTGATCCTCCCTTCTGTTTCTTAGCCAGTACCATATTGTTTTGATGACAACTGCTTTATACTATAGTTTGAGATCTGGGACTGCAAGAGCACCTTCCTTCACATTTTTTTTCATGATTTCCCTGGATATCCTTGATCTTTTGTCCTTCCAAATAACCTTTGTTATTTTTTTTTTTAGTAAAAAATTTTTTTGGTAGTTTGATGGGTATGACTCTAAATAAGTAAACAAGTTTGGGTAGGATTGTCATTTTTATTATGTTAGCTCATTGTACCCATGGGCAATTAAAGTTTTTCCAATCATTTAGATCTAGTTTTAGTTGTGGGGAAAGTGTTTTTTAGTTGTGTTCATAGTTCCTGTGTTTGTCTTAGCAAATAGATTCCTAAGTATTTTATATTGTCTAGGGTCATTTTAAAGAGAATTTCTCTTTCTAATTATTGCTGCTGAGATGTGTTGGAATTACATAGAAATGCTGATGATTTATGTGGGTTTATTTTGTATCCTGCAACTTTGCTAAAGTTGTTGATTATTTCCACCAGCTTTTTAGTTGATTCTCTACGATTCTTTAAGTAGACCATCATATCATCTGCAAAGAGTGATAGCCTAGTCTCCTCATTGCCTACTTTAATCCCTTTAATTTATTTTTTCTTCTCTAATTGCTACTGTTCTAGTACAATGTTAAATAAGAGAAATGATAATGGATATCCTTGTTTCACTGCTCTGCCTCTCTTAATTGGTTTTTGAACTCTTTTGAGCTTTTCCATAATCTGTGTCCAGTCCACATTTTAATTTTGGACTTTGCATGTGTTTCCTTTGCCTTCACTGTCCGTTTCTGTGTCTGCACCTTGTTTTTTGTCTCCATAAAAATTCTTTGTAGTTAGGTGCTTTTTGTTGTTTGCTCAGTTTTCCTATCTAATTACAGGTAGGCTCTGTTTTCTTCAAAGTTGGAATGCCCTCTTAAATGTAGTCCTTCCTTGATGCTATTTTTAGCTTGTTTTCTGGGGTTTTACCTGTTTCAGTTCTTGGAGGCTGATGTAATGGTCTGAGGGCTGAGAGCTCTGAGAGCCCCCTCACCCTGCTGATTCAATTGACTCTTAAGATGCTGATGGCTTGAGGCCAAGTACTTCTTTTCAAATAGGGAGAGAGTGTTGTCTGCCCCTTCTAACTATACTTGTTTATCAAACACTTGGCCCTTGTTTCCATTGCTTCAGATTCGTGCTTATCTACCAAGTTCTATTGATTTGTTTTGGTCCTTTTTGTTGCTACTGTGGCAGTGGCAGCAGCAGTGGGGGCATTGCTAACCCATGCTGAGCCCTTTCAGTGTCAACCACTTAATGATATATTTTGAAGTCAGGCAGTGTTCTGGTAGCTGGATTTTGTTCGTATATATTTCCTCATTATACAGGACATTCCAACACCTTTCCACTGCTGAATATTAAGGATACATAGATGGATGGATGGATGGATGGATGGATGGATGGATGGATATATAGAGGCAGACAGACTGATAGAGATATAGATAAAAACCTAGATATTCTTTGTCTACTTTGATTGGTAGAACAATAAATCTATATATATATTCATTTATGAAGAGGCATCGCATTTTTATATAGGTTCTGCCCAACAATGAGAAGTGAATTTCTCAATTTGTCTCATTTTATTGTTTTTAAAAAGTGTTTTGTGAAGGGTCCCAGGCCCAAAGCGCTGGGGGCAGCCTAGGGGGTGTTGATAGAGGCCAAGTGGCATGGATGGAGCCTCGAGAGGGCTGGAGACCAGTGGGAGCGAGGTGGGCAATGCCAAGGTAGAAGCCTTTCAGCAAAAGCAGAAGAAACAGCTGCAGGATGAGTGTGAGAAGATGGGAGGGCTGCAGGATGGATTTCCCTCCAGCTCCAACAGCTGCAGCAAGAGCCAGAAGCAGAAGGAGGAGCAGACTGACATCTCTAATGGAGAATCTGTGACCCAGCAAATCTGTTGGCTCAAGCAGCAGCCAACCTTCCATGGCTCTGGCCATTGCTAGGATCCCAATAGGTCCCGATTACCCTTTGAAAGAGACCTGGGAACATGTGGAGTGGGAAAGGAGGGTGGCTCGAGAACAAGGGCTGAAAGCAGTCAGTGAGAAATCTCTGGAGCTTGCCACTGGGTCCATCTACCACCCAGGCTCTAACTTAGACTTTCCCCCTCATCCCCTTTGGAATTATGAGATGTCCAAGGAACAGTAGATGACTCTAAAGGAGCTCCCAGGAGCATTGTTACAGTTAAAAGAGTGGATTGACATAAACTGTTACAGATAAAAGAGTGTTTGCCTTAAACTGTGACCGTGGAAATATGGTTTCAAGATATTGTCTTGAATTAAATCAAATGTAAAGTGGTCACCAGGGGAAAATTCCCAAATATAAAATATACCCAAGTCAGCTGGGTTTTTATGGAGATTTTAATTAATACAAATAAGGAATTAATGAAAGAGAGAGAGTAAGAGGAAACAATGAGAAAAGGGCTAGGCCAGCCCAGGCCAGCCTAGGCCCAAGCCCTAAGAGCATATCAGTCAGTCTTTAATCCACTCACCACAAGATTTGTCCCAAGCAAGATTCTAGTGTTCAGAGAGACCCTCCAGTTCAGCTCCTCAGCTCCACTAAGTTCAGCCATCAAACCCTCCAATTCAGCTTTGGCAAGCTGCTCTCCTTTAGAGGCCGAATCCTCTTCCTTTTAAAGGAAATTTTCTCCTATGTCACCTCCCCTAAGTTCTCACATCTACCAATCACAGTAGACGTTTTCACAGGACTGACCATTCTTAATTCACACCTTCCTTTAGTTCTCAACTTCTCTGGGTAGACTAAAACTTCTGAGGAGGTTCACACCTCTTTGCTTGCCCCTTGCAAGTATGCAAGTTGCCTGACCTTCATAGGTACTTAGCACCTTTTTCTATTAGATCTAAAAATAGACCCAGCTTAAGGTTTTTAGCTTTACTTTAAGTGTGGGTTAAGTACTTTACATTGTTCAGTCAGGAGTTTACAACTTTATCTTCCTCTAAAGTCTGCCTCAGTATGGGTGGAGTAATGTTAGAGTTCTCACATTCCTGATCAAGTCCCTTCATTGTTTAAAATGGGGAATGGTCTTAACCAAATCTTCCGAAGTAGGGCCTGAGAATTTTCAAGATTCCCAGCATCTAGGGAAGATCCATGGATCCACACTTCTGAGCAACTCAGCTACTGCACACACGACTTAGAGACCTGGTGCGAGTGGCGGCATGAACTAGAGATATCCGATATTGTCCTCGTCACAGACCTACGGCGTCCAGTCATCAGCTTTCCCCCAGCCTTCCGTGATCATGTGGTCTTAGTGCTGACCCAAGTGGATCCGGCTCCCCCAGCTCTCATCAGAGCCCAGAAGTATCGCTGCCGTTCGCACTGCCCGGCTCCACCTTGCGCTTTTCACAACTTTCCTAAGAGGCCCGTCTGAACTCGCGCCCAGGGACCAAAGCAGTTGCTGAGGGCTTGTGAGACCCTCACTGTAGGGAAAGTGGCCTTAAGAAGCTGGAGAGAAAAGGTTTTCTTTTCTCTTCTGCATCCAGGATGCAGCTGGAGCAAGCCGGGAGGCTGGCTCAGGGGAAGAAGAAGATGAAGAGGGATCAGCAGGCCTGGTGGAGCAGCAAACATGGAGCTCTGGAACCAATGGGCCCATCCCGAGCCCTATGAGGATGCCCTTGTGGCTGCCGTCGTTGGCTGGGTGGGTTTTCCTAATGTGGGAAAGTTGGCCCCGATCAATGGACTTGCAGGGTGGGAGGCGGGGAGCTTTTGCAGAACGGGTCCCACGGGCTACTTTCAGACATATTTCCTCACACCCTCTGTTTAGCTTTGTGCCTGCCCTGCCTTTTCTTTCCTTCCCTGCTGCTCCGACAACTACCGGTCCTGGCTGGGATCTGCCCCATTGCTCCAAGCCAGCAGCCATGCACGTCTGTGGGAACCTGGCCTCCCGAATACCTGTGCAGGCACTGCTTCAACTGAGGCACCCTGACGCTGAAGACTCGGGCCATGACCCCCCCCCCCCCCCCGGTGTGTTTGGGACACCTGAGAAGCCTCCTGGAAGTCTTATCCAGACACCTTGGAGCTGCTGTCGGGGGAGGATGAGGATGATGAAGAAGAGCTGAGCAGTTCTGGGGAAGAGGAGGGAGAGGAGGACTGAAATGCTGATGAGGAGGGTGAGGGGGATCAAGACACCCCATCCCTGCCCAGCCTTCAAACCTGGCAGGGCTAAACCCCTTTGCCCTACTGGTGAGGATGAATGCTAAACCTCCAACCCTTTTTCCTCCCTCCCATCCAATCTCCTTGTTCTTGGTCTGATCGGGGGGGGGGGGGTACCCCCTTTTCATGTCCCCAACTGTGAATAAAGCTGACCTGCTCTCTTAGCCCCCTTCCCATCTGGACTAAAGCTGAGCCTGAATTGTCATCCTGGCACGTGGCGGTCTCATCCTAACCTTCGCCCGAAGCCCCCTTTCTTCAGGGGCCCTGCTTAATGACCAGCCAGTCCTTATTCCCTTCTCTCGTGCTCCTCTTTTCTCCTACTCCTTGTTCATAAGGAGCAGACACGGGGGCACGGTTCCTGCCAGTTGTGTCTGGCCTAATCCCAGGCTCTTCAGAAAATCTCCAGCCCCAGATCTCTTCTAGGTGGAGAGGGGACAAGACAATCAGGAGAAGCCTCAACAGTCCTTGTGAAGGAAGCCATTCCCTAGTCCCCGTGATGAGGTCAGAGAGAGGGAGCTGCACTACCTGCAGGAGAAACTCAAGTCGGAGGGCAGATTCCGCCCAATAGGATGCCCCATCTCAGGCGCCCCTAGAAAAAGAGTTTGTCCTTCCACAGCTACTGCACATTTCTTAGAATTCTCTCTGAGTGCAGAAATACAATACTTTCATATCTTAAAAAGTGAAAAAGTCTTGTGATTTTAAGGGAATATTATCCATGTATACCCAGGGTGCTAAGAGCATCGTTCAAAATGGCAGTAAGACGCTGGGGACACCCTGTATCCACGGGGAAGGGCGTGCACATTTGTTTTGTGTCTAGAGAGCTTTCTACAGACCTTTATCGTATTCATTCCTCATAACAAGTCTATGCGGTAGGAGCTGTTATTATCCCTCTTTCACTATTTGAGGAAATGGAAGCCAACACGTATCAAGTGACTTGTTCAAGTTTAGACCGAGGCCAAATCCAAACGCTGCGTAGATGGCTCCACCAGCTGGTAGATGGGCATATACCAAGATGGCGCAACTCCCAGGCAGGTCAGGACAGAAGAGGCATAAGGACTCCCTGAAGAGCTCTGGGGTTGGTTGTAGGAGGGGGGGAATGCTGGCACAGGACCATTCAACGCAGCGTTGAAGTAGCTCAAAAGAAACACGAGACGCACCGGTTTAGAGTCATCTCCATCCCAAGGGCCATGAGGGCGCATTGAGCTTGATTTGTTGTAGAGCCTTCCAAACTCACAGGGGTCTGAGCAGCCACACTTGGAAACATTTCAGATTGACCCCATTGATCCTCTTTGAGTGCAAAGGACAAAACACAGGGCAGCTGCATGGCACAGGGGATACAACTCCAGGTTTAGAATCGGGATGTCCTGAGTTCAAATCGAGCTTTGGACACTTACTAGCCATGTGACCCTGGGCAAGTCACTTAATCCTATTTGCCTCAGTTTCTTCATCTATAAAATGAGCTACAGAAGAATATGGCCAACCCTTCCAGTATCTCTTCCAAGAAATCCCCAAATGGTGTCCCAAAGAGTCATTCATGACTGAAAAACAACTTAATAATATGCATAAAAACATGCATACATATACATCTGTACACATATTTATGAATATATGTCTATGTATATATCCCTACAAGTATATCCACAATATACATGTGTACATATGTGTACACATGTGCATCCACACACACATTACACATTTGGGCGTGTATTATATATAGTGTTTGTGTGTCCACACACATATATTATATTTCTCATCCCACTTTAGTTAATGCTGTTAGAAATCTTAATGATTCTTTGCGTCTCTAACTTAAAGCCATTCTTTAAATTGCTGTCACCACTTCTGATTGTTTTCCTAATCGATGATCATTTCCCCCAGGGTCCAATGCCTGTGCAGTCGTAGCCTTATCATTTTCTCAAGGCTTGGGACGTGTCTGATTCGCCGGCAGCTGACTTCAAAGAGAATGAGATCCAGCTAGCAATACAGCAAGAGGCCCATCCCAAATGCCTGATGCCTAAATCTGCTGCCTCTGCTGGGAACGTCACATTGGAGTGACCACACTTACTGTGACGACGAGGCGGCGTTCTAGGAACCAAAGGCTTCCGTCTGCTCTTCAGCTCTTTTCTTTTTTCTATATGAATCACTTGGTTAAGGGTCACTGGAGTAGTTCCCACTATCATTTTCTAAGCTTGTATTTGCTGACTTGTCCGGAGTTTTTCTTTTTCTTTGAAAAAAAAAAAAGAATATACTGGCTGGGAAGGGGAAGAGGCATGGTCAAGGTCAACTCTTCTATCATCTTATTCCTGGGATTATTCCTTCCTTGTTCTTTCAAAGATCACTGAGTGGCACCGGCATCCATCAGTTCTTGCGGGGCCCTTGCTATCACAGCTGGGCCCTTTTGCACCATGGTCCTTGAACTCAAAAGACTATCTTCCTGCTCTTCTACTATCTCCCAATTCATATTACACAACCTTTGTTCTCTCCCATCCAAAGGCAAAGTCATTCTGTTTAGTAAGAAAACCAGAGGCAGAGTAGTCACAAAGAGGACACTCTCCTCTTCATTGTTTGTTGTTTTCCACCCATTCACCACAACACATGCTCAAAGAGATTCTTTGGATTTCTTTTTTTCTACCAAGATACAATACTTTAAAAATAGCTGCCCTGTTTTCTGTTAGCTTTTGTGGAAGAAGCTATAAGTCAGAAGTAACTCTAGAAGATGTCTGCTGAGTGATTCTGCCACATATCCACTCTCCTTGGCATTGAATTTCCATGTCTATGTCTTGTAAGAAGCTGACCCAAATTCAAACAATGCAAGCATGTACAGATATGCTCACAAAGCAAGTACTGATAACTCTAACTAAGAATTGCATCTAGATGGTTCGTCTTGACTTGGGGAGAAGTCATGGAAACTGAATTAACAGCCTCCTGACTTTCAATCCTAGAAAGCTAACAGGATTTCCCCCCATAGTATGAAACTACATTTCATGTTAGTCATTCTGTGGGTGTCTGGTCAGTACCCATATCCTGAAATCAGTAAAGCCCCCAGATATCAGGAAGAGGACACTTGAAGTCCATTGAGTATGATTGACTTGATTGCAGATATTTTACAAAATAAACCATAGCTCTTGAAAGCAAAAGAGTGAGTGAGGAGTGAGGTCTGCCTCTGTCTGTCTGTCTGTCTGTCTGTCTGTCTGTCTATCTGTCTATCTCTCTATCTATACATCCAGTCATCTATCCATCCATCCATCTAGATATATAGATATAGATATAGATATAGACATAGATATAGACATAGATATAGATAGATATAGACATAGACATAGATATAGACATAGATATAGATATAGACATATAGACATAGATATAGATATAGACATAGACATAGATATAGACATATAGACATAGATATAGATATAGACATAGACATAGATATAGACATAGATATATAGATATAGACATAGACATAGACATAGATATAGATATAGATATAGATATAGATATAGATATAGATATAGATATGTTTACACTGTTTTTCTTGGCAGCCTCAGTTCTTCCTGAGCTCCAGGATCTGAACATTCTCCTCACTGAACAATTCTGATCTTCTGTGGCCCTCCTCAGTTACTGGTATCTGTTTCCATCTTCTGTCCCTGTGGTCAAGAGGCTTATTGTGCATCCACATTGGTCTCTTCAGATAAATTCTCTTTTGTCTCCTCCCAGGAACTTTTTTTTTCAGTGTAATTGATTTCATTCTTAAGAGTTTTCTTGTGCCTCATAGATAAATTACAGACCACAGGCCAACAGATATCTTTTTTCTTTGAGTACTCTGAACTCTGCCGTCGAAAACTTAGGGGTACATTTCAGGCTATGGCAAGTTTACAAATAGGGCAGTCATTTTTCCCAATGTTAGCTTCATTTTCCTTTAGCAATGAGTTCCTTTTTGCTAATCAGAATAATGATGTAAAAGCTCTAAGACCCTCAGAGGACTCACTCTTCATCACTTCACTGGGTCTCAGGATCCTCCTCCCCAAAGTTACAGATGACCACTAGGATATTGGTCATTTCTAAGAATATAGTTTTAGGGTCAGCAGCACCTCTGAAGCTCCTGATAGTGGGCCACATTTGTCCTTGCAAAAGGAGAATCACTCATGTGGATTCCTGAAATTGAGTAATTCTTTGTTGGAAAGGAAAAGAAATCCGACATTTTCTTACCCTCTAAAATGCAAAATATGACACCTGCGAATCGAATACACAGATAATGACTTCGGTTCTGTTAAATGCACCTGCAATCAATTTTATTTTGTTGAGAATTTTTCTGATGCAAATTGAATGATTGAAAAGGAAAGAAAAAGTATTTAAAATACTAATGTGTCAATTATCTTGATTACTCATGAGCTTTGTTTTAAATATAAGCCTTTTAGGCAGGAATTCATTTTATGAATAGTGAGTAACATTGATTGAAAATATTTCTTCTCAATTTATGTTAAGATTATTTTTTTTACAATTGGAATTTACTATCCAAAGTTTATTGCAAAAGAGTGGAGAGGGAAGTCAATCCCAACGAGGTAGATGAGTTGGGTCACATGTCTTAGGTAGGAAAGACAATTCCAATGTCCAGCATGCCTCTGTGAGGAAGGGTCTTTAGAACAGATGTTCACATAATGCAAATATCGTTTGTTTGGGGCATTATGGAATTATATAGAAAATCACCAATAACATATTGAAGCAAAGGGAAGGTACAGCTGTGAATGAGCTCTGTTCAAAACTGAAGCCTCTTAATAGGTTTTTAAATTTGATTTTATAATAAAATATTTTCCAAGTGCTATCGAATTCCGAGAAGAAGGCAGAGGGCATTAATTAGTATGACTGTTTCTTATGCAGATTGAAAGAGAAATACGATACTTGCAAAATTAAATGAATGAACAAATCCACACATAAATATGCAAGAGGGAGGAAGGTTAGGTAAATCTCACACACACACACACACACACACACACACACACACACACACACACTAATGCACACACGATCACTGTTTAACACAGCTAAGAAGATTCTTTAAGGCTGATACATCTAACAGTGGAAGACATTTCCATGGGTTTGATGCCAAAAAGGGTGGGGGCGGGGCCCTGGAAGCACTTGGTGTGAAAAGCTTTTCATCAATTTGGAAAGTGAGAAAGTCACAGTAAAATATTCAGTGAGCTACACAGTGAGTCTAGTGAGCTTGACTGAGAATATCTCGTCCTCTCCTTTGAGGTTTGCAAAAGAACAACAAGGTTTGGAATGGAGCCAGGAGGAGAGGGAAGTGTCAGCCAAGCCTCTGCAGGAAGATCCCTTTGGGGGGAAGGAATTTGGGGCTTTTCTTCCCTCACGTCCACCTGGACCAGAGATGGCCCTCGTTAAGTAAGGTTAGAAGGTGGTGGATCGGGAACGTCCCCTGGCGCCCCAGCAGAATCTGTGATTGAAGACGTGGCCTGCAAAGCAAAGAGGAAGAAATCACACAGATCTGGAACACAGATCATCGGGGAGCTGAGAGAGAGAGTTCCATGGAAGTTTGAAGAAGGGACAGTTGGACCCCCCAGCTGCCTGAAGCTGGTTTGAAGACAGAGCTTCATCTCCTCTCTGACCTTTGCCTTTTTACTTCTGTTGTGTGCTGAGGAAACAGTTAGTCTTGCCCAGAAAAGACCCCGGCAGAGTAACTGCCGTCTCCCCTCTGAGGACGATATTTCATTTCTTTTTTTGAAGAGCCTTATTTCAGAGCCTTCGACCTATATTACAACGTAAAGATTAGGAAACCCTTTCAAACCCTTTCCCAACCTCATCCTGACTCCCTTCTCCCCAAAAGAATAAAAGATCCTTTAACTAAAGAAATGAGTTTGAAGGACTATTGTTATTAGAGAAAGGAAGTTGACTTACCATCTGTGAGGAAAACCTCCATTAGATTGCTTGGTGAAGGAAAGAACAGGAAGTGGGGGGGAGGGGCTCAACATTCAGCTTCTTTCATTTAACTACTTCCTGGTGTGACATCTTTTGATTTCCCCTCTCTAGTACAAATCTCTGGAACAGGATTGCTAATGGCAGAAGCTAAAGGAAAACTGGACATGGTGACAAAAGGTGACTTCAGGACTCTCCAACGGTCATGGCAGCAA
This sequence comes from Monodelphis domestica, assembly GCF_027887165.1. Lineage (NCBI taxonomy): Eukaryota > Metazoa > Chordata > Mammalia > Didelphimorphia > Didelphidae > Monodelphis > Monodelphis domestica. The sequence goes on along the minus strand of NC_077227.1, from coordinate 3,385,053 downwards.
TCAAGCAGTAGACTCTCCTAAGCACCTACTACGGGACAGACGCTGCATTCTGTGCTGGGGATAAAGTCGAGCCTTTGGCAGGCTTCATGGAGAGAAAAGGGCCCCCTCAAACCAGGGATTCTGAGCCCTTTTCTCTGCACCTCTTGTCTAAACTTGAGCCCACGTTCCCCTGGACTCCACCTGTACTGAAGGGAGATTGTATCCCGGACCTGTGGAGGGACATTTTGTACCAACTGTTGTAGCCAAGCAATATTGGCTATGCCCATTTCTATCATTACGCTAACTAGATCTGGCTGCCTAATAATCTTTTAAATTTTTTAAAAATTGTATTTAGTCAATTTAGAACATTATTCCTTGGTTACAAGAATCATATTCTTTCCCTCTCCCCCTTCCCATAGCCGACACGCAATTCCACTGGGTATTACATGTGTCCTTGATCAGAACCCATTTCCATGCTGTTGATATTTGCACTTGGATGTTCATTTAGAGTCTACCTCCCCAGCCACATCCCCTCCATCCATGTATTCAAGCAGTTGTTTTTCTTCCATGTTTCTACTCCCACAGTTCTTCCTCTGAATGTGGATAGTGTTCTTTCTCCTAGATTCCTCCAAGTTGTTCAGGATCACTGCATTGTCACTAATAGAGAAGTCAGTTACATTCAATTGTGCTACAATGTATCAGTCTGTGTTCAATGTTCTCCTGGTGCTGCTCCTTTCACTCTGCATCAGTTCCTGGAAGTCTTTCCAGTTCACATGGAGTCCCTCCAGTTCATCATTCCTTTGAGCACAATAGTATTCCATCAACATCAGATATCACAGTTTGTTCAGCCATTCCCCAATGGAAGAGCATCCCTCATTTTCCAATTTTTTGTCACCACAAAGAGCGCAGCTATGAATATTCTTGTACAAGTCTTTTTCCTTATTATCTCCTTGGGGTACAAACCCAGCAGTGCTATGGCTGGATCAAAGGGCAGACAGTCTTTTAGCGCCCTTTAGGCATAGTTCCAAATTGCCCTCCAGAATGGTTGGATCCATTCACAACTCCACCAGCAATGCATTAATGTTCTGACTTTGCCACATCCCCTCCAACATTCATTACTGTCCATTGCTGTTGTTAGCCAATCTGCTAGGTTTGAGATGATACCTCAGAGTTGTTTTGATTTGCATCTCTCTGATAATAAGAGATTTAGAACACTTTTTCATGTGTGTAAAAGTTAAATTTAGTTTCTAGTAATAAAAGTATTATATTTCATGAGATTTATTAAAGATTATTAGAAATCAAGGATACAAAATAATAAAACATGTGCCTAGGGCTGATTAGCCCATTCACAGCCTATTTACTACATGTTGCAATGTTTGAATAGAGGAAGGGAGAGGTCGAAGTAGGCGTTACAGCCAGTTTAAATACAAATTGTGATCTCGCCTAGGTGGGAACTCAGGTGAGATTATAGGGAATTCTGGGAAGTACCAAAGACTTCTGGAGATTGAATGGGGATTGAATCTCCATTTTTACATGTGCTTATTAATAGTTTTGATTTATTTAACTGAAAATTGCCTATTCATGTCCTTTGCCCATTTATCAATTGGAGAATGGCTTGATTTTTTGTACAATTGATTTAGCTCTTTGTAAATTTGAGTAATTAGACCTTTGTCAGAGGTTTTTGTAATGATGATTGTTTCCCAATTTGTTGCTTCCCTTCTAATTTTGGATGCATTAGTTCTATTTGTACAAAAACTTTTTAATTTGATGTAATCAAAATTATTTATTTTACATTTTGTGATTTTTTTCTAGCTCTTGTTTGGTTTTAAAGTCTTTCCTTTCCCAAAGATCTGACATGTGTACTAGTCTGTGTTTGCCTAATTTGCTTATAGTTTCCTTCTTCATATTCAAGTCATTCACCCATTCTGAGTTTATCTTGCTGTAGGCTGTGAGGTGTTGATCCAAGCCTAATCTCTCCCATACTGTCTTCCAATTTTCCCCTAGCTGGCTACTGATAATCAATAGGAGAACACACCAGTGGGGATTTTGAGCAGTTGCAGTAAAGACATTCCCTAACCTTCCTCTAGAAACATGAAGGAAAAAGTAGTTAGACAGTGCACCAGGGTGACTGGGTTTGGACTAGTAGGCACAGTGCCTGCATTATATAAGAAAGAGAGAGAAAAGTAATAGAAAGCATTCATGTAGCTCTTTAATGTTTACAAAATATTTTACATTAATTGAACCTCATAAAAACTCTGGAAGGTAGGTATTATGGTTATTCCCATTTTACAATTGAGGAAACAGAGGCAGACAGAAGTGACATGACCAGGGTCACCCTTGTAAGTGTCTGAGGTCAGATTTGAACTTTGGTCTCCCTGAATCCAGGCACCAAGTAGCTGCCTCATGATTAGAAATAGTCAAATAAAAATACCTCAAAAGGGAATGAGCTGGCAAATGAGTAAACAGAGATATAAGAATTTTTAAAAATCACTGAACAAACATTCCAGATGACAATATCTTGAGCAAATAAAAATTAATCCCATCTCATTTTTTATTGATCCTATTTCGAAGGCAGTGATTGTGTCCTGTTTTGCCTTTGACCAATAACTGCATAACCCTAAACCATGGTTCTTTGTCTCTGAACCTAGTTCAGAATTTAGCCGGTCAGCAACGGGTTAAATTTAGAGCTCCAGCTCTCCTGCTGAACATTGATTTTTTCTTGCCTCAAACAATTCATGTGCTGGCCTTGAGGATTTTGAGAGAAAGAATTGGAGTTGGGCCCAAAATCTAGCCACCAAGCCTTGCTGCAAGGACATCTGGTTTGCTGTCCAGAAGCCAGGCTTCTATCTCAAACCTGGATTCCAACAATGAGGCCATCGACTCGAATGAGTCCAAGGATTTGGTGGGTGAGAATGCGAGCCTCGTTACCAAACTCCTAACCAATCATGTTGTTCCCTGCACCTCATTTCTATAATCAATCATTTGGTATGTAATCTCATGATGTCATCTATTCTGCTCCCTGTTTTGGTCTATCTATAGTCCCCAAAACCCTCTGAAAAGGGAACTGCCTGTCTGCTTGATGTCTTTGGCATGAATGGAGGCAAGTAACGGACCCATTTTTTTACCCATAATTTGCCCTTGCTAAGATTAACTTGCTTAGAAATGTGCCTCGGTTTACCCTTTTGTTAAATTCTACTGCAACAATCTCCAGGACTCATTAGATAGGAAAAATGGAGAAACAATGGAGAACTGAAAACAGATGCATCTAGCCCAAGATATCAGGTTGGATAAAAAGATAAAGCACCCTTTTAATGGGCACAAAAGAGAAGTTGGCCGTCTAGTAAATGGAGTGAGGGAGTTGGACAGTCAAGTTTCAAATCACACCCCTGAGTCTCACCACTTCTGTGATCACAGTCTGAAGTCCCTCTAGTTCTTTTGCCCTAATTCCAAGGTGGGCCAAGGCGGTTCCTTCCAGCTCCCAGTGGCAGGATTCTGGGGTCCTTCTTTCTCTCTTCTCTCCAAACCACGCTCCGTAGAGCTGCCAGTCTAGACATTTCCCCCCTCGAGATGTTTGCCGGTTCCCTAAAGCCCCTAATGCAAAATAGGAAATTAGGCCCCTCTCGAGTAAGCCCTCCTCTGCGTGGCTCCCTTCCCCAGGGCAGTCACGCTACAGGAGATGCTTCTACTTCTGCTCCCCCATTCCTGGCAATCTGCTCTACCACCCGGGCTAGACTACCCTGCGGTCTCTCCAGCGCTCAGGCCTGGGTCCTCTCCACAATCTCTGCGAGGCTCTACGTTTCTGGAAAGCCCGCCTTCTCCGGCAAGAGTCCGAATCCCCCCAGCTCGAAGTGCCCGCGATCCTCTCCCTCTTCAGCTCTGGGTCCTTCAGGACAGCAAACGTCGCATCTCCTGGAAGACGTTTCCGGCCTCTCCTTTAGAGCCGACGCTTTCTCGCGGAGGTTTTCGGATTGCTCTACTTCTAGCTCCTTACAGGCCGCCTCTTTTATCAGGCTGGCAACGCCCCGAGGGCAGGGTTGTCTTTGTGCCTGTCACCCCCCCACACACACACACAATTATTGCCCAGCCTTCAGCACAGAGTCCCCTCCACCATCCTTTCTTAATAGATGTCTGCTGGTTGGTGGATGTGAAAAGTGAGACACGACGTCGCAATGGTGGCAGATTTGGCAGGAGGAAAAGGAAGGACGGAGTTCAGAGGATCAAAGGACGAGTGAATGAGCTCAATAAAGGCCATCTCGCGAGCAAAGGTGATCCGAACTCAGAGCCAAAATGGCAGCCACTGTTAAGAAGCAGCGAGCCTCTCTGACCTTTGGGGGAATTATATAAGGAACTTTCAGAGAAGCTGTACTGCGAAGGGGTAGACTGGAGATGGAGACCCCACGGCAGACGCATCGCAAGAAGTGAAGAAAAATACCCCAAGCTGCGCGCTCACTGGGGAACCATCTCCTGCCGCTGGCCTAGGCCCCTTGTAGGGAAACTCAAGAGCTCCGCCCGTAGAGGGCTTTGAAACCCGGGGAAGGGGGGGAAATGCCACCTAATGAGGGCCTCGGGTTTGATCACCCACCAGTGTTCCGCACGCCCTTTGTCACCAGGCAAGGCAAGCAGTGCCTCATCCCGTCCCCTTCGGCAGGAGGCCAGGGCCAAGGCTGTCACACAACCTACATTTTTGATTTTCCACATTTTCCTAAGCATCAAATGGCCCATCAACAAACCTGTGGGCTAGGAACCGCGCTCAGGATCCTAAGGAGAAGCCAAACAGAGAGTTCGGTGAATGAAGAAACGACCCAGATGGCAGATAAAAATGAATAAGCAGAGGTTTGGGGGAGAGAAGCCGATCCGGGCGCCACCAGTGAAGAAAATAGAGAGGAAGAAAAACTGAGGAAAAGAGAGAAGTCAGAGGGGAGTCGACTCAGGCTTTACGCTGGGTTTGGCCGAGAGCCTACGGGAATGCCTCCCAGGAGCAACGAGAATTCTGTTTGCGGCTTTGTTTTTGTGGGCAGGATTTAAGGACCAGGATGAAACTGTGGCTAAAATTGTGGGTGCTGGGGGAGGAGGCCGGCCCGAAGCCTGGGGTTCGGGGGGCTCCGGGACAGTGAGGGCCCTCTTGGGCTTAGCTGCTCCGTCAGTGGAACCGAGCCCGAGAGAGGAACAATTCAGGTTTCACAGTCAGAGCCTGACTTTTCTCAGATCTTATTTCCATGAAAAGATTCAACGAGGGACCTTCGTAAACATAAGAAAGTTGGGTGCTGTCTGTGAGAGACGGAGACAAGTCAGAGACCCCCGGACCATCCTAGAAGAAGCTGGAAACACGGATCATGGAGCAGTTCAGTCTAGAGACTCAGCCGTGACGGCGATGCTGCCCAGTCAGCATGGAGTGAAGTTAGAAGGAATGTGAAGAGAAGCCCGGCAGCGTCTATCCCGATTTAAGAGAGCATCAACAGCGGAAAACGTATGTATGTGCGTGTGTGTGTGCGTGTAGGTGTAACTACAGTGCAAAGACAGGCATGTAGGGTGTAAAGTAACATGAGGACATGGGTGTGCCCAACGGCAGAGCAGGGCCTTTTCATTTCAGAGAAAACGCTATTAACGTGTAACAGCGAATGCACGTACCCCTTGCACACCGGTGAGCGTGAGAAAGCCAATGGGAATAGCTGGGCAGTTTTGTGGGAACCATCATAAAGGCCCGCAGAAAACACAGGAGAAGCTGGCAGAATCTACGGCCTACGACCAAAGACTTAACGCCAACTTACAGTCAAGTTCTGTAATGCCACAGAAGAAAAGGAAAGCTTGAGACGGCTCTGCCAGGCAGGGAGAGCCACGCCATGGTACGCCCATTTTCCAGATTGTGGGGTTGCCCCTGGGGATGTGGAAGAGACGCCTGAGGTTTAACATGCTGATAAAGATTCAAGCGCCCATTTTATCATGAACTGGAGGAAAAGGTTTGAATAAAAAGAAGTTCTGAAGCTGAAGAAAATGATGACAAAATGCATTTGTTAGCGAGGAGGCGAAAACGGAATGGATTTACGAGGACATGATTGAGCCTTATATCGGAACGCTCAATAGATTCCTGAAATAATGATCACGAGATCGTAGAAATTCAGCCAAAATAAACGTTTATGACCACCTGGGCATCCGGCCATTGCCACGAAAGACCTCCGGTAAGGAGGCTCCCCTCTCCCCAGGCCCCATTCCAGTTTGGGACATTGTCTCTTAGCTTGGAGGCTGACCTTCTGGTTTGTTGGTCTGCTTGTGTTTTGGGCCGTTCTTACCAGTTACTCTGGATTTCTTCCTTTTCTGGCCAAAAACCAAACCAGGTTGGAACCCTTTTGAGATGTGACAGCTCTCTGAATCCATTCTGGTGGACCTCGTGTCCCACCCAAAGAAGCAGGAAGGTCTTCAAGGGATTGGTTTTTAACAGGATAAGGAATCAACATGTATGAGAGGCGGGCAAAGCACTTCCTAAAGGCAAATGGATTTTCCTGGTTGCTTATCAAAAAAGGGGTGGGGGAGTGGAATCTAGTGCTAAAATGAGAAATTTTGGAATTTCACATTCCCTAAATAGGCCTCCTAGTAGAGATCACTAAACTCAAGGGGGCAGGAGCTGTGAAACCTGAAAACAACACAGCTGCAAAGAAAAATAATTGCTGAAGATCAAAAATGGTGGGGAATTCAGGCCTAGAGATGGGAGGTCCTAGGTTCAAATCTGAACTCAGATACTTCCCAGCTGGGTGACCCTGGGCAAGTCACTTGACCCCCATTGCCTAGCCCTGACCACTCTTCTGCCTTGGAGCCAATACACAGTATTGACTCCAAGAAGGAAGGTAAGGGCTTAAAAAATAAATAAATAAATAAATAAATAAATAAACAAATAAATAAATAAATAAATAAATAAATGAATGAATGAATAAATAAATAAATAAACAAATAAATGAATAAATAAATAAATAATCGAACAAATAAATAAATAAATGAACAAATAAATAAATGAACAAATAAATAAATGAACAAATAAATAAATAAATAAATGAATGAATAAATGAATGAATGAACGAACAAATAAGCAAATAAATAAATAAATAAATGAATGAATGAATAAATAAATAAATAATAAAAAAATAAAATAAAAGTGGGAAATTGTTTGCTTTTGGGGAAATGGAAATGAGAAGAAAAACCAATTCTGTTCATTAAAAATGTGAGGAGACTCTTCCAGGCACTTACAGTTAATATTCTGAATAGTTTGAAAGAAGAAATAAGCCACAGGCTCCCTAAACAGGACCTCCAACTCTCCCCAACTATTTTCGGAGAAATTGGGGCCATGCTTTCCAACAGAAGGTAATGGAACCAAGGCAGGCAAGTAACACAAATACTCGCACTCCTATTGAGGCAAAAAGAGTAACTATAATACCACAACGTGCACCTGCCCGAGTATCCGTCAGAAGAGAGGCTTTGAGATGGAGTGGACAGAGGTCTGATGGAGCTGTCAGGAAGAACTGGGTCTGAACCATCTGGGCCAGGGACCAGGGTGTGAGTCCACACATGTCACTGGTGGTCACTGGATCAGCAGTATTTTCTAAACGAAGAGGTTCTCAGAGATTTATCAAGGGATCAGTGGTGAGAGACGGGACCAAAGGGGTCGATTGCATTGGACTTGTGTTTCCTAGAACAAGGGACTGGATGCCAATCAATGAGATTACAGGCCATTGTCACCAGCTTAATGACCAAGAAGTGAACGCTAGATGACTACGGAGCCCCTCAAGTGTAATATCATGCGGCATTACATTCACCGACATCGCTGCATGAAATAAAGCTAACAAAGAAAAAACACTTCAGTCACTCAGCTGTTCTGTTTCATAACGTGGAGTTACATGAACTGCTTTTTTATGTTTTTCTAATTTTTAGCTTTTACTTTTATTGTAAACTCCATTAGGGTTACTTAAAAATGAATTTTGTTCGGTGTAAAGAAATGATAAATAATAATGAATTGTTTTAAAAATAAAGATATCCTATCTGATTATTCTTATTAAATTGTTCTTTTGAAAAATAAGACTTTATAATATCAAGGATGACATAAAAGAAATGATCAAAAATGATTTTGCTCAGTAATATACTAATAAAATTATCCTCAGAAAAAGACAAATATTTATAAAAATACAAAATACCCAGGTTAACAAAAGGAGAAATAGTTTTTCAATAATCCAGTATCAGAAAAATATATTGAACCTTAAAATTAACACCCAAATGAAAACAAAAACACTCCAGGACCGTAAAAATTTAAAAAATTATCAAATATTCAAAAATCATATTATAATATTGTATAAAAAATAGAAAAAGAAAAGAATCTTTGCCATACTTTTCTATGATATAATTATAATCTTAATACCAAATCAGGAAGAGATAAAGCAGAGAAAGAAACCAGAGATCATTACCTTTAAATGAACTTCTCATCTATATACACCGACAGACAAAAGACAAAAATAAGTAAATAAATAAATAAATAGGATCTATAATGGGCTATAAAACATATTAGAAAGCTTATGTTATACAGACAGGATTCATTTATACCGGTATTAATGCGTTGATTCACTACAAGTGAGACAGTCAATAAGCATCATGAGTCATGTCAATAACATTAATAATAAACCATGAATTAATCACTAGGCAATGTAAAAGGTTAGAATTGTAAAAATTGTTATAAAACAAAGCAAAAATAGAGAAATTTTTTTCTTACTATATTAACATCGAGAGTAAATCCTCCAGGGAGTAGAGAATACTTAGAAGCTGTGCCAATAAGATTAGGTATAAAGCAGGGCCATTGTCATCATGACTATTAAATGCTATTTTAGCGTTGTCGCCAAAGAAGAAAGACAAGCAAAAGAAATAGAATAAGTCCAAGGAAAGAAAGGTCAGATTTCTTGTGCCCCACCCCCTCCCTAAGCGTAAGGCGATTTCTTTAGAAAACCGTAATCGGCTAAAATTAATTGAAACAACTATTTTGCTATAGTCCCAGGATATAAAACAAACGGCGGTAAGACATCAATATTCCTCTACCTCCGGACGAGCCTCACCAGAATGGGGAAGAGAAATTCTGTTCCAAATAAGAGATGGAACTGAATGGATCCGGCCACAAAACAGTTCTTGTAAAGGCCAGTCGGAATTGGAGCAACATGAATTGTCCTTAGGTAGGCTGAGCTCACGTGACAGAAATGGCAATGCGACCTAAATTAACACACTTCTTCAGCGCTTTACCAATGAAGCTACCACAGGACGGTTTTATAGACCCATAAAAAGTAATGCAATTCATAAGCAGGAACAAGAGGGCGATAATTTCAAGAGAAGTCATGAACAGAAGTGGAAAACTGAGACGCGGGGATAGTGGCACCAGATCTCAAAGCAGACCACAAGGAAAGGAGTGTGGACACCCTTCGCTACTGCTTGAAAAATCAGAGAGGGCGATCAGGGAACAGACTAGACATACAACATACAAAGCCGGTCCTAAGGGCGGATGCAATCGAAGTTGTTAATCCGTCTCTGTCGGTTGTGTCTGACTCTTCTGAGCCTGGTTTGGGGATTTTCTGGGCAGAGATACTGGAGAGGTTGGTCATTTCCCTCTCCAGCTCCTTTTACAGAAAGGGATGAAGTGACTTGCCCAGGGTCACACAGCTAATAAGTGTCTGAGGTCAGGTTTGAACTGGGGAAGAGGAAGATGGAGTCTTCATGACTCCAGGTCACTCTCTGCACTGTGTGCCTCCTGGCTGGTCTACGCTACTCTTACACTAACTGGCTAGAAACCTGCTATTGATTATAGGTATTCACAGTCAAAATCTATTCCTTAAAAAGACAGTGAAAGTACAAGCATGAGCTTGGCTTTTTTTCCCCCTCTGGAAATTCAAGGCTCTATTAAAGGACTCTTAATCCATCTGGGGCAGCCCAGTGGATGGGGCAGAGACTGGAGTCAGGAAGCATCATCTTCCTGAGTTTAAATGTGGACTCAGGCACTCAGCGTGTGACCCTGTACAAATTCACCCAGTTTGCCTCCGTTTCCTTAGCTGTAAAATGAGCTGGAGAAGGAATTGGCCAACCACTCTGGATCTTTGCCAAGAAGGTGCCACTGGGGTCCTGAAGAGAAAGACAACTGAAACAACTGAGCAACCACAACCCTTCTCACTGATCAATGGAAAATTTCATAGAATCCTATTTCCTCCAAGTTGGTAGTGACCTTTGAGGTTATCTAGAAGAAACTCCTAACCTCATCTCCATCAGCAACAAATAAAAGGATCTTTTCTCTAGAAATTAAGCAGAGATTATGAAGCTTGAATACTTCCAGTGACAAGAAGCTCATTACTGGAAGGAAGTCTTCCTGTTATGGACTCATCAATAGTTGTTAAAAGCATAGAAACAATATTAAGCAACATTTGTGATTCTTCCTGGAGAGACAGGACAGAGTAGGAACAGACCTGGCCTCAGCACCAGGGACACAGGGTTTCAAACCTCGCCTTGGACCCACGTGCTGCCCAGCGTGAATCCCTTGATCTCTCCATGCTATAGGGAGGTCCATTTGGGACTGGAGAAGGTCTCACTGACTCTCCTCCTCAGTCTCCTTGCTGGGCTTACGGTCAGCTCTTGAGCCAGTTCAGCCCCTTCTCCCTTCATGGAGTGGTCCAGAGTTAGAGCAAAAAGGAGCCTCAGATGCCATCTGGGGCCGATTTCCCATTTTGCACAGGATGAAGCAGACAAGACGCTCCCCTCCACTGAGTCATTCAGCCCACTTCTTCGAGATCTCCGTCACCGTATGAAAACAAACGGAGGAGCAGGACGTGTGTGCGGGGTTCTGCCTCAGTTAATCACACAGCAAAGCAGCATTCCTTAAACACTTCCTACCTTTGGATTCTTTTTGACTCTCCATTTAGCGGCTTGCATGGAGAGGGCAGATTTATGCCAGATTATTGCATTGTTCGATGCTGCGCAATTACAATTATCTGCATCCGGACCGTTTTATGGGCAGCATAATTTTCCCCCGGACAAAAAGCAATTTTTTAAAGTGAGTTTTAATTCCCCAAACTCCCTCTTTTGCCCAGAATGGCTCCAAAGTCTGTTTTTAATTGTCTTTTTAGAGAGTACACAAATCAAGCAATCAGAGGAGGATCGATATGCTCAGGATGGGCCCAAAGCAGCAGGAAACAAGGGACTTCACTGCCTCCCCGGGATGCCCACAGCCCACCGAGCTGCACTGTCAGCCTGGGCTGTTTCTGCCTGACATCAGATGATTTCTTGCCAACTTTCCACTCCACATTCCTGTGAGGGTGGCAGGCAGGGGAGAAAGGTGAAGGTCCGCTTTGACAGGGACAGGGAAACAGGGTGAGGGCGCCGGGGCGGGGAGACAGGAACTCTGAAGAGAAGTGGGGGGCAAGTTCCAAAGGTGCTGGGTCAGGGGGCCTGAGGAGGGAAAAGACGAGGGCAGCACAAAGGCCCCAGTGCGCTCATTTTAGCTCAGTAAGCTAAAGAGAATAAATGGTGTTTTCTTCCCCAAATTATCAAGGGGGGGGCAGAGCATGCAAATGAGGGAAGTCTGCTAATAAAGGCGAGGGATGGAAGGTTAGCAGCCACGCCGCACTCTGGGCCTCTTTATTTCAAAGGAAATCATCAATTGGGAGTAATTGGGAAGTAGTCATTACAGCCTAGAAAGAGCCGCCATCGAGCCCAGGAAAGGTGGGTGTTCATAAACGGAGCAGCTCCAGAGAACCAGCCTGGTGGAATAAGAGAGCAATGGGCGACCACGGTCACCACTGCGGAGCTTTCTGATCAAGCCCCCATCGGACTGTGGACACGCACAGAAACCTTGGTCGCACGTTGGCTGGTCAATGGAGGGCAGTCCTGGCCAGTTCTGGGTTCCATGGCCCAGTGCAGGGGATCCTAAGAGCCTCGGGCACAGCCCTGCCCAACAGACCACCCAGCCCCACATGGGGCACCTTGGTCGGGCTGGCTCCGTCCATGGCTTCTCGTAGACACACTCAGAAACAAGACTGAACACTCAGAAATGTTCCAGATTAGAAGGTGGTGCTGAGCCCTGAGGATTTCCGGGCCTTTCCATAAGAGTCTTGAGCAAAACCATCTGTTTGAGGGTGTTTCCCCAGTTCCACCCCACTGCAGGGTGAGCTTCTTGAGGGCAGGACCTGTCTTGGATTTCTATTTCTATCTCCGCAGTTTGCACAGTCATTACTTAATCAATGACTTTCCACTAATTAATGCATTCACAGATGGCTTCAGCACCCTCCCCAGCCCCTCCCTATACACACACACGCACACACACACACACGCACACACACACACGCGCGCGCACACACACACACGCATGCACACACACGCGCGCGCACACACACACGCACACACACACACGCACACACACACACGCACACACACACGCGCGCGCGCACACACACACGCGCACACACACACGCACACACACACACACACGCACACACACACACACGCGCGCGCGCAGAAAGAGCTCAGGATCCGAAGTCACAAGTCATGTACTTAAGTCTCGGTTCTCGTCCTCCTTCCTGACTTGGGCTCAGTTCCCTCATCCCTAGAGGCAGGGGTCAGAGGGATGAGACCGAGGGGCCCTTCCCTCTCCTGATCCCGGGCTGCCATGAGCTTCGCCCCACCTGAACGGCCTGGAGAGAGGCAGAGACCTCAGGAACAAGGAGCTGCGGCGTCTCTTGTCTTCCAGCCCCAGCAGACATCTAGAAGGGGCCGGTGGATTCTTGGGAGCACACGTTGGCACGAGAAGCTGCTCTTCTGGAGAGCCTCCAGGGAAGAGCAATGAGGACAACAAAGAGCCTCCAGAGGATGACACCAGAATGGGTTCAAGGTGCAGAGTACGGAGCCCAGAGAAGGAAGGACGAGGAAGGGCATGCGGGCTCTCCTCCGCTAACTTAGCATGTGACGGGCTCATTGCTTGACCTCAGAGGGTTCCAGTCCTATTAGAAGGGTTACAGACTGTAGTATTAGACATATGACAAATGTATAATTTCTGTTCAACAGATGGTAAACAAACAGGAATATTCACAACAGAAATGAAGGATAACATCCACAAACAGAGACACAGAACGACTGCTTAGGGCTTGCTTTGTACCATACTCTGCTACGTTCTAGGGGTACATATACGAGCAAATACAAAAAACTCTGCCCTAAGAGAAGGCTGGGAAGAGCAATAATAATAATAATAATAGCGGCTAACCCTTATTTATGTCGTGGCTACTGTAAGTCACAGACTTCGCCGAGTACGTCACAATTATTATCTCATTTGATTCTCACAGTCAGCTTGAGAGCGGCTCCACCCAGGAAAAGGAGGCAAACAGAAGGGAAATGGCGTGTTCGGTGTCTGAGGTCCCACTGGAACGTGGACCTTCTGGGCCCCGTGTATACGGGTTGTTCTTGCAGGGCTTTTTGTGCACAGTCACGGTAAGCCCGACTTGGATGAATGCTTTTAGGTTTTGTTTCCGCAGAGTGTTCGTGGAATCGTGCTCCGCTGCAACTCCATATCTGCACGGAGTGTGCGACGGGCCTTTCGCAGGACGTCTGGCTGGCTGGCTTTCTTCGCCTCTCCCTGTTCCCAGTACAGAACACAGAATGAGTTTACTTGGAAAGATCCAAGCTCGGCTCTAGATCTGCTGGGGGTCCCCGAGTCGAGGAATGTCTGAACAAATGATGGCATCTGAAGGCAACGGAATGTTGAGGAAAGTCCAAAGAGCAGGGCCGGAGCAGTGGAGGGAAGGAGGGCACGGGGAGGCCGGCACGAGGGAGAGAGCCATCGGGCATCTGAGAAACCGTGACGCCCCCTTCTAGGAATCAGTTCAGCCGGGCGGGCGGTATGTGGACCCGCGTGCCCATGGCTTTCTCCTCTTGGGCTCTGGAGGACTTCGTTCCCGTGAGAAGGTCTGAGATTCATCTGAATTGCTGCGAGCCCGCAATCCAGAAGGCAGAGCTTAGGATCTCTGCCCAACGCGATCCCTGTATTTATCTCGAGTAAACCTCCGCCTTTTGGGTCACTGAGGCAAAATTCGGTCTACCGGAAACACTTGGTGGTCAAGGTAGCTGACGGGGCAGTCTCCGGAGAGTCGGGCACTGGGACGGGGAGGAGGGGGGGAGGCAGGGGCTTTTCTTGGCATTCGTTCATCCTGAGCCTCCCACCTGAGCTGCCAGAGAGCCCCCCACTCCCTTCCCTGTCGGTCTCCTTGGCCACAGTGAGTCAGCCCGGCTCCAGCCTCTCAACCCGGAGCCTCCAAGTACTTCCCACTAGCTTTCTGATTCGCTCCAATGCCCTGCCCGGGCTAATTCGCTCCAGTGGCTCCTGTGCCCATCCTATGCACACGGGCCCTCCCCCATTGGGAGGTCACTGGGAGCAGGGAGTGCCTTTGCGCTGCATCCCTAGCATTGGCCCAGTGTTTGAGACAGGCGGGTACCCGAGGGGGGTGCGTTGTCTTACTGAGAGAGCCTCTGATAGCTAGGCAATTCCTTTGGGTGGGAGCCGACCCCTCACCCACGACTTGGATTCTAGGAGGTGGACAGGCCCTGTTTGTACCAAGACCTAATTAAATCGCGATTGACTTCATTACATTATGTTCATTTACTATTTATTCCTTAAAGTGTATTGATGAAATGTAATTCACTGATTTTGATTAAACGTTTAATTGGGATTTTTAGGTGTTTTTACCTAACCACACAATTACTTCCAGGTGGATTCGACGATCCAGGGAGCCCCACTTGTCATTCCGCTCTGACCTCCCTGGCCTTTCTCGGTCCTTCTTCACCGAAATGGCCTTCTGCTGGATTTGGCACTCCGCGTCTCCTCCTCACCAGCGTGTGATCTTCCCGGTTACTCCGTCACACGTCAGGCTGTCTGCAGAGCAGCGGGAGGCCAATCCCTCCCCTGTTCCCCAGACGCGCCACACCCCTGCCCGGGGGCCCGGTGCCGTTCGTCCTGGGCGGCGCCGAGCTGCCGCTTACTCGGCTCCAGAGTCACGGCTTCGTACAAGATATCATCATCTAAGTTGCCACGTTTAGATTCCTTCGGAGAAGGCTTTTAGGTAAAGAGGAGGCTCCTCTCTGAACCCTGAGCTGCCGGAGACGCCGCCACGAAGCCGCCTCCAGAGCGCAAGGGCACCAGAATGACCTTTGGGAGGGGGACGGAACATCTATTTGTAGGCGTGCTGCCATGCCAAAGGGCCGCCCCCAACGGCTCTCTGTCAATGCGCCCAGCAGTTACTGGGCTTGTCCTTTGTTCTCTCTTACCTCACATTACTGTAATCTTTAAGTTGATTACGTTTTCATGATCCTTTTGGGGGGAAATTAATTTTTTCCAAGAATGATCACACGGAGAAATGTAAGAAATGGAGACTTGAACCCAGGACTTCAATCCCCAGGAGCCCTTGCTCACTTCCCAGAATGCTTTGTAATATCACTGAATTCTCCCCATGGCCGATCCAGAAGGGGTATTTAAGGTGATTGGAAAGGGTGGGGGTCTCTTCTCTTCCTGGCTCGCTGGCAAGCAGATGCGGCTCAGGATGTGAGTGAACGTGAATTGGGCCTTTCGCCGCCTGGCCGTGCCTCTCTTACTTGCATTTCCTTTAAATTCTCAACCTTTCGTGAACCTCGTAAAAACAACACGCCCTGCAGAGAGAAGCCAGTGCCTACCTGCCTCAGTTTCCCCAGATGTTCAGTCTTTGCAGCTTGTGATGGTGAACCCGGCTTTTTGAAGGCCCATCCCTTGGCTCGCTCTGGAGCGAACAGAGGACAGGAAACGTGCCCGTGTGCGGGTGAGGCGGCGGCGGCGGCCACTGGATCGAGGCGCGATCAAGACAAGTCTTTCAGGTGTGAAGGGCCACGTCCAGCTTGTTTTTCATTGCACGGCTACAAAAGGCCCCTCAGTAGGCAAGTACAGTGCTTCCTATGTAAAGGGGGGGCATGGTGGGGGAGGGGAGAGCAGGACAGTCTTCCTGTCTAATAGTCATCGCACTGAGTGGGATTCTGGCCTAGAGAGAGCAGACTGAAGCCATGGCGTACAGGGGAGTCGTTGGGTGCCCCTCTTGGCAGCAAGCAGAAAGAAAGCCTGAGGATAAGGCTGGAGCCCCAGAAAGCCTCTGGCTCCCCGGGGCCAGTCCTGGTCAAGTAGGCTGAAGCCTGCCACCAAGGTGTGGGCTACCAGCTGGAAGTCTTCAGCCACAAAAGCCCTTGGGAAAAGGGAAAGAGCAAGGGAGGCCCCTGGGGTGACTCGTCCCTTCTCTGCTTCTCCACTCCTGGGGGAGGAGTTAGAGGAGGGGCCGGGGGGTGGGGGCGGGGTCTGCAGTGTTCGATGCCACCTGTGGGATTCCGGTCCTGGGACCAGGAAGTGAACTCGCACCCATGAAGAGGAGCCGGGATCTTGGCACCAAACGCACGTCAAGCCGTGGGACAGACGGAGGACTTGTAAATCCTGCTCTAAGAGGAGGCCACAGAAAGCCTTTGAATCCCGAGTCCGAAGAGAAGCCATCCAGGGGCCGATGGGCCATTGCCAAGGCCAACGTCGCGATAAGAACTGTGAAATCTGGCCTTGTTGAGTAATCCGTTTTCAAGATCTCTGAAGGAAGGCGGGAGAACGTTTTAAAGGTATATTATTGGAAAGTGGCAACTGGAAAAAAAAAACAAGCGTTGCCAGCCTATATTCCCACTTCCTCCCATCCGTCAGTGCATGGGCATTAATTAAGTAGCTCCTAAGTGCCCAGTATTGTGATCATGGCTGGGCACACAGAGAGAGGAAAAAGATGAGCCAAACGCTCAAGTTCATAATCCAACGGGGAAGACAACTTGACGACAACTCAGAATTAAAATTCATTCAGATTAAATTAGTTAAGCAGCAGAGGAAAGTGACTAATATTAAGGGGAAACCAGAAAGACACCTTAGAGAAGCTACAAGTTTAGCTACAACTTGAAGGAAGCCAACGAAGCCGGTGGGGATAAGGAGGACGAGCACCCAGGCATGAAGGACAGTCAGTGAAAATGCCCGGGGCCAGGAGATGGAGCATCTTGTCTACAAAATAGAGATGGTCGATCATTTCTGTAAATTTATCCAAACCCTCGCCAAGACAGAAGTGGGCAGGAAAAGGGGCCCCAAGTAGAATGGAAGATAAATGGGCAACCACAAATAGAATGTCGGTTCAGTCATGTGGAGCTGGCGAGGACTGCCTGATGGATGGTCCACAGGCGCTACTGGATGCTTTGAAAAACCAAGAGTTCGGGGGGAACCGACCCAACCTATTTTCTGGAATCCTTGTGAAGGATCAGGGCGACACCTTGGATGAAGAAGTCGAGGATGAGTTCTGCGCCTCACCAGAGGAACTGGCAACTGATGAAGGCACAGATCTGGGCATTAACGTATTAAATCGCTGCATTATGAAATTCTACTTAGAGTCTAGATAGAAATTATTTTTTCAAGAGATTGTTTTAGATCTGAAGGAAGTTGATCATGGAAATTGGATGGCCATGGAAAACTCCCAGGTAGGAAGAGGTAGAAGTATAAGTTTCATTGAACCGAAGACATCTTCCCATCCCAGCATGCAAGTGTACTTCATCACTGAATCCTCTTCAGACAGCAGAAAAAAGATTTCCCACCAGTTACACTCTCTGCTTTTGGACTGCTCTGAACCTTCCTTCCACAGGAACTTCACAAGTGGGAAATCTCATTATCCTGAACCATTGGATCTGTGAGGTCCTCACATCTTATCAGCACTTTCTGCTGGAGGCCAAGGCCATGATCTGGCCAGGGGAGGTAGATAGGAAACTCCTGCCAATTAAATACACAGGAGACCACCAAGGGAGGTTGTAGAGAGGGAGAAAAATCTATAAAATGAGGATAAAAACAGCACCTACAAATAGCAGGCTTACCGTGAAGATAAAATGAGATGTTTCTAAGTCCTTTTCAAACGTTAAACTATTATATAAAGGCTGCTAATACTGTTACTATTATTAGCAGTAATTACTGTCCGGGGAAATAAATAGGTCACATTAATGTCATGGAGTCGCTGTAAAGACTATCATCTCACAGTGTCTCTGGAGGCATGTGCTTTCATTTTGTATTTCTTTAAATGTCAATTTAATGGGAATAAAAACAATTTTGTTATGAAAATTGACATCCTATTTTCTCCTAAATTGCTTTCCAGTTTAATCACCAGGTAGGTGGTACAGTGGACATAGATTTATTTCTCTCATCTGTAAAATGGGTATAATAAGAGCATCTACTTCCCGGGGATGTTAGGAGCATTATGCGAGATTGTATTTGTACTTTCTTAGTACTGTGCCTGAAACCTAATAGGCTGGCATTAAACGTTATCTATTAGTTATTAATTTGTCATCACAGGAAGATTAAATCCATCTTTTGCAACTGCCTCAGAAAATTCTTATTTAAACAAAGGATGGAAGGAAACATAGAAGACAAAATGGATACATTCAGTTACCTGAATTTGAAAAGAATCAGTAAGACTGATGTACCGATATTGGAAAAAAGAAATTAATTTGGGGTGACGGGAGAGTTTTCCAACAAATGTCTTTGTAAATTAGTTGATCAATGAGCATTAGAAGGTGTAGGACAGCTAGATGTCACAGAGGATAGATCCAGGCCCAGAGTCATGAGGTCCTAGATTAAAATCTGAAAAAAAATGTCACCATGTGAAATGTACTGTGTTGATAAAGGTGCAATAAGAGCATGATAGAGCTATAAGAAATTGATAAAATATGACAACACCTTTCACTAAGTGAGGACTGAGCAAAAAGTAGAAGCGGGAAGTTTTCAAGAAAAGTAATATAAGTGATCAAGTCAACAGACAAAAATTCCAAGAGATTCCTAAGAGGAAAGAGAACCAAAATGGCCTTAGATGATAGGCACTTTTCACCCATAAAATTAGCAAAGAAAACAAAAGGCAAAAAGAAAAAAGTCAGAACACAAGCATGATTAGCGTGTTCTGGGCAGATCTGCCAATTGTCGCAAACAGAAAGGAAGGCAGTCTGAATTGGACTCCAATCTCTGGGTCTTACCTTGCCTTGGAGCCAGTGATGGTGCCACTACTTAGCATCTACCCTGAAGATGTGTGCATTTGCCATAATATACACAAGTACACAGAATCCATATGTGGAAATACATATCTCTAAACACATTGATTTGTATTGACCATCCTCTCTCCTATGCAAATGGGCGTATATATGTTTATATTTACTTGTATGTATGTATGTGTATGAGGGGGAATAGAGAAAAAGAACACACACACAGAGACACAGAGTCCCAGAAGTCTTAGTGCAGTTTTCAAACTGTACTAATCAAGTGTTCTAACCCTAACTCTCAAGATTGATCTATCTACCCATCCATCTATCTACTCATCTATCCATCTATCCATCTATCTATCTATCTATCTATCCATTCGTCTATCTATCATCTGTCTATATCTATCTGTATCTATCTATCTATCTATCTATCTATCTATCTATCTATCTTTATAGCTATCTATCTATCTTTATAGCTATCTATCTATCCATTCATCTATCTATCATCTGTCTATATCTCTATCTATCTTTATATCTATATGTCTATGTCTATCTATCTGTCTTTCTATATCTCCATCCATCCATCCATGCATCCATCCATCCATGCATCCATGCATCCATCCATCCATCCATGCATCCATGCATCCACCCATCCATGCATCCATGCATGCATCCATCCATGCATCCATGCATCCTTCCAGCCAATCTAGAAAAAGAGTCAAAGCATCAAAAAGACATTTCAAGAGAAAAGGAAAAAGCAAAGTAAGCCTACATTTCAGATCATTTTGTATTTTCTTTGTGAATAGCCATCAGAAGAGACAAGGCTCTGTAAAAAGAGAGAAACTTGACTTCTCTAAAATTAATACCCTGCCTGTCCCCACCATGCTGGGGAATGCAGCTTTTTTTACATTAAAATTGAATTTACTAAAAATCCAACTGAGTAGCATCCCCTGTTGCCCCCTTTCGCAGTCCTCCCACATGTGATAGTCCCTCGGTAGATTTTCATCCAGCCTAGCCCTGAGCCCAGTAATGGCACACTTGAGAACCCATAATGTTCTTTTGCATAACCACTGCAGATAGCAGGAAACTGGGAGCTGGAGGTGGGGAGGGGTGAAAGGCTCCTTGGAAATCTCATGACCAGGCCAGGTAGTACTGAAGGGGAGTTACAAAGACTGTTGATGCATTTGTGAAATATGGCCCACTCAATTAGCAAATCTCAAGTGTAGCTTTCTGGTGGTTAAATTTAAAACTTTCCACGGACAAAATTGAAAGTAAATTTTCCCAACTGGTATTGCACATTTAAAAAGATATAAAATGAGGCTCAGTTTAAAATAAATTTGACTGCATTTTAACAAAAGCCACTTTGGGGAAGTTATTCAAGGCTAGAATAATAGAGAAGGCCTTTTGCCTTTATAGAAAAAAATGGTGCTAAAATAAAGGCTACATTCCGAGCGAAACCTTAATTGAGCATGGTTGATTGGTAACTCTAGAGTCTACTTTTCACGTTGAGTGGCTGATTCTGTTGGCACAAGTTTGTACTTCAATTTTATTTCTTTAGTTGACAGACAGGTCAGAAAATCTATGTAGAACTCTCAAGAGCAAGGAGCAAGCTGCCCTTCCCTCCTCCTCTCATTTATTTCTATAAATTGATCAGCTGCATTTGAGTCTTCTGTCCTCTGTCTGGCGATGGGTGTTTTTCTCCGGGCTACCTCATGAATATCTAAAATGTTGGTGTTCCATGAACTGAGAATGAAATTCAACCAATATTTATTTTCAAACCTAATTTTGTTTTGTTTTCCCATGGGCATGGAGATAGTAGGAAACCGGGGGCTGTATTTGAAATGCATTTAGACCAGTTTACAAAAAGACCCATTTTCTTATGGCTCTTCTTTTATTGTTTGTTTCTTAAATATGGGGAGGATGACTGAGGATGTTGGTCAGAGAATGTGATCAAATGGTCACCTCACTACTTCTTCGGTAAAAAACGCCACCAACTTTTGGGTCCTTAAAAATAGAATCTGTCTAAAATGGCTCTTCTAAGTGGTAAAACTGCAAGGATTTTTTAAGGGCCCAGGAAAATAGCCAGCCACATAGAGATTTCAAGCCAACCTTTACCATGGGATCTTGGCAATGGAAGCTTGACGCTTGTTCAGTGCATCAAACCCAACCCTATCTGGATTTCAAAGGTCAGAGCAATGGAGGAGAAGCTTCAGTCCTGATTGGCAAAGTATGATCACAAGAGACATTTCATGGGGGAGGGGGGCTTTTTCAACTGCATCTGGATACCCCAGCCTCTAGGTTGGGTTTTTGCTTATCTTTCAGAGGTCCTGCTGTTCATTTTGTTTCTCAGTGAATCTATTGCCGTGTCACGTGTGTATGCCTATAACCCCAAAGCCATCGAAACATAATCTGAGCCTTCTGAGCAAACATCCCCGGGCAGGAAAGTGCCTGAAGGACACCGGACTTGGAATCCTCCCCAATAACAATGCTGGGATTCTGAGTAGAAATTCTGAAATGCAAACCCCGAAATCAAGAGAAAAGCAGAGGAGTAAACAGACTTTGGAAAGGTCTATAGGATGATGGAGGGAGTGTTTATATTCTAAAAGGGAGAAGGGAAGGAAAGGATGGGTCCCTTCAGAAACCTACTAACTTCAAGAGTCACAAGGGAGATAAATGAAGCAAATAGATGGCTGAAGAGAGTTGGTCCATTTAGAAACGGACCTTGAATTCCATTGAGTTCATCTTGAGAAAAATAAAATGGAAGGCAACGAGAACAGGCTGGAGGGAAGAGGTTGGAGGAGGGGGTGACAGTCTATGTCCTCTGTTACATAACTGGTTTGCACAAAATTAAATCGATCTATACATTTTGATGAAAGTTTGAGATAAATAGCATAACCCATATCTCACTTTCATCTGAATTAGAAAAAAGGACAGCTGGGCACCCACACACTTGCACACAGAGAATTTCACTTACAAATAGATTAACCTTAACAGGGAAATAGTTATAAACAGGGAGAAGGGCAAAAATGCAGCCAAGGAGTAAGGCTAAGGTCAGGCTAACTGAGAGAAAAGTTAGCAACAAAAACAATCCCCAATGGTGGAGGGTGGATCATAAAAGAAAGAAAAAGAATCAAATGGCAAGAAGTTGTGGTCAGACAGGCAAGTCTCAAATGAAAAAATTAAAACTATCTTTAACCATATGAAAAAGAAATGCTCCAAGTCACTCCTAATTAGAGAACTGTGAATGAACACAACGGAGGTATCATCTCACTGGCAGATTACATCATGACAAAAAGGGGCATAATAAATGTTGGAGGGGATGTGGTAAAATTGGGACACCAATACACTGTTGGTGGAGCTGCAATCTGATCCAGCCACTCTGGAGAGTAATCTGCAACCATGTCCAAAGGGCCATTAAACTGTGATACAACCCCTTTGACCCAGCGATACCACTAAAGAGATCAGAGAAAAGGGAAAAGAATCCGTGTACAAAAGTAGTTATAGCAGCCGCTCTTTTTGTGGAAGCAAAGAACTGAAAGCTGAAGGAATGTCCATTGGTTCCATGATTGTGATGGAATGCTCTTGTATCATTAGAAGTCACAAACAAGATGGTAACAACCAAACCTCGAAAGACTTAGATGAAGTGATGCAAAGTGAAATGAGCAGAACCACATCATTTTACTCAGACAGCAACAAATCGGGATGACCAGCTATGCCTGAATTAACTATTATTGGCATTGCAAGGACCCAGGACGATTCCTGGAATCATGACAGAAAAGGCCATCCACTGCCATTGAAGGAACTGATGGAGTCTGAATGCAGATTGAAGCCGACCACTCTTCATTTCATTTCCTCCATGGATTGTTCTCTAGTGTAAGCAATCTGTGTCTTCTTTCACAACATTATGAACAGGCCAATATGTACGGTGAGATAAAAATGTAATATCTATGTCATATTACTGCTATCTTGGGGAGGGGGGAAGGAGAAAACATAAAGCACAAAATGTCAGAAAATTATTATTAAAAGAGAAATCAGTCTGTCATTTTTAAAAATTAATTTTCAAATATTCTCATTTGGAGACTGATAACTTTAATTAGGTTTTTAAATTATATTTAGTAAGCGCTAAGAACAACCCTCTTTCAACGCCATTTTCATCTTAAAGAGGGAGCAGGGATCAGAGGGGGAAAAGCCTAAGAGGGTGAGACAGAATAAAATACGCAGCCATTTCCACTGAATATAAGGGAAATGGATTCTCTTCTAAGAGGAAGGAGGGCAAGACAAGGTATTAGACAGGAGAGGCCAATGATAGGTTGTTTACGAGACACTCACTGGAACTGAGTCTTCCTACAGAGCTGGACACAATAAGAGTTCAAAGGTCTGTCTGTTGTGCTTCAGATGAACTGAAAAGTCCGGAGCAGCCATCACGCCTCGCACAAAATAAGAGTAAGACCAGACGGTGCAGTGGAGAGAGTGCTCGCCCTGCCTGGAGTCAGGAAGATGGGAGTTACCAGGATCCCAAACACTGACTAGTGTATGTTCCTGGGCAAGTCACTTAAGCTCTGCTGCCTCTGTTTCTTCTTCTGAAGAGGTGGATGATGATGGCGGCTCTCCCCTCCCAATGTTGTTAGGAGGATCCCAGGGCTACATTATTAGAGATGATGAACAGAAATAAACTTGGAAACGATATAAGACTCCAGGCACCAGGTATATTGATTCCATGTAAATAATTAATCCACATGCACTGACTCTAGCATCTAAATACTTAATGGGAAAAGGTAATCACATTATAAGTAGAAATAGTAAAATTAGAAGATTGGAAATTGAGGGCGCGTGTCTGTTATTTCTGCAGCTGATTACAGAACACAAGCAATTAAAATTCACTGAAGAAAATATTCAAAAATATGGTCGGCTCTAAAGTATTTGTGCATAAATCCTGGGCAGGCAGACGCGCGCCAGCAGCATGCCCTGAGAGTAACTGATGTTTTTTAAAGCCATACAAGGTCGATAAACTGGAACAACACGAATAAAAGTAAAGGCATGACTGCCAGAAAGTAAAAACAAGTGCGCACAGTGGGACAAACACGAGTGGAAGCGAGAGCCCACAGAACAGCTCTATCTCCCTAAGGAAAAGCAAAGAGAACAACACTGAACCCAAAGGCTCTGATCAAGGCGTCCTGCACAAGTCCTGGTCCTGGTCCAATGCTAAAGCGTGGCTACCCTCTTGGCAGAGGAACAGCGGCCTTGGGGCGTCCCGCAGGACGGGGTGCTTTGAGACGCAGAGAATGTAGAAATGGGTTTGGTTTGACGCTTCCTATTGTTCCGAACACACTGTTTGCTTTTCCAATCGAGGACAGAGGACACGGAGGGGCCCTGAGGCCAGTAGTGGAAGGACGGAATACGGAGAAATGGCGGCGGGAGCATTTAGCAGAGCAGACGCAGGCAGAGAAGCAAACCAAAGGTCCGCCGGACTCTCCTAGAGCCCGAGAGGCAGCACGACGGATCTCTTCATATCAGCCTCCGCAGACACACGCGGGTGCATGTATTCACCCACGGCGGTCGGCCATCACCAAAGTCTGGCCCCGTTAAAGCTTGAACCACTCGGAGCCGGAAGCTGGAACTCGTCGTCCTTCATCGGTGGCTGCTTTGGGGCATTTTGCTGGGTGCACGCTGACGGTACGCGGCTGGGCTCGCCTTCATGCCACGCTGCCCGGGAGGCAGGGTCTGAGCGAAGCTTTCTCTGGCCAGGCCGTGGCGGTCCCGAGTGGCCCCCTGACGCCAGGCTTTTGGGGACGTCGCGTGACGCCGCCGGTCTTCATCTCTGGCTGAGAGCCAAGCTGGGGCTACCAGGGCCATCCTTGCGCAGCCCGAAATGAAGGGCGGGCTGTGTATAGCAGGGGCTGTGTTAACGCGGAACAGGAAATCCACCACCCTTTGGGCGAGGTAAGTCATTCGCCTCTTCAGTGGCCACCCCTTGGGCTAAGTGGCTCGTGTCTGTGCTGCGGCCCTTACTAATGCTACAGCCTGAACCAAGACTTTGGGGCGCGCTGGGCTGGGGGTTCCTGCCCTGCTTTGGGTAAGCCAACACCCCTCTTAGCTGGGGATTAAAATTCAGAGCTTTGGAAAGCTTCAGTTGGGGGAATCCCTGCCCCAAGGCAGCGCCTTTCCCTTGAACTTCTCCTCCTTAAACAAGCCCCCGGGCCTGAATGGAGGGCTGAATGGAAGCTTTCCCTGGTCTCAGACCAGGCTACTACAGAGTAAAGGCATCCAAGAATCCCTGCCCGTTACCCAGGCTCGGAGAGAGCCAAGTGAGCCCTGTACCCCCAGAGATAAGAAAGGGCAGCCGCCGACATTCCCACCCTGACCAGCAGGCAGCGGGGCCCAGGCTCCTGGACCCCCAACAGGAAAATCCTTTGACTGAAGAGGGATCATCCTCTCAATTGCCCTCCAGATCCCTGAAGGCCCCGCGATGTGCCCTGCACTCCCTTCTTGCAGACACCTAGAAGTAGTGCTGGCCACCCGGGAACAAGTTTGCTCCAGGAGAAGAGCTGTCCAGGGAAAGGTGCAGCAGCCCCTCCGGCACCCCCACACACCTTTGGTTCTCTGCCCTAAGGAGCAAGGTCCCCTCTGAGGGGCAGGAACCGCCTCGTTAGCCTTTAAGACAACCTCAAAGTCCAGAAACTGAGGAAAAACAAAATGAGGGCCAGGGAAGGGTCCATTGCTGTTGCTACGCTGACCCTGTCGGGGTCCCGGTTCCACGGAAGGCTTCATTCCCGACTCCACGGCTTGCAGGCCCTCAGAAACAAAGGAGGACAAGTGGCAGGGTTGGCACACTTAGCCATACGGGGTTTGCTCCACGCTTTCCCTTGTGGCCTCAGAATGATGCTTAACTGTCAAGAGAATGAGAGGAAAGCCTGAAAGACGGAAAACAAAAGGCCAAAGTGGCGCTCCCACTCTTGGGACTTTTTATAAATAGTTGGGCAGCCAGTGGTGACCGGACAGAGCTCTGGACCGGCAGACAGGAAACTCAGAATTCAAATCAGCCCTCTGAAAGTTCTTCCGAAGACTATGGGTTTGTGAAAGCCAAGTTGTGCTGGGATCCACGGAAGATAATAAAGGCATCCCTTCCCAGACGGTAACCCTCTATTTATCGACACAGACAGAGGGCTCCAGGTTTAAAGACTAACTGCTTAGAAAGAGCATTATGGGATGGAAAATGGATCAGTCTGATGACATGAAATTTAAAAAGATTTTGCACAAACAAACCCGATGAAGCCGAGATTAAAAGGAGAGCAAGAAACCGAGGAAACGAGTGGACAACCAATTTCTCTGATAAAAGCTTCACTTATCAAATAGGGAGAAAACTGAGTCCATTTAGAAGCCTACGAATCATTCCCTAATTGATGAATGGTCAAAGAATATGATCAGGCAGTTCTCACACGGATAAGTCAAAGCAATCTACAGTCCCATAAAAATATTCTAAACTACTATTGATAAAATAAATAAATAAACCAGCCACAAGGTACCATCTCACACCCGCAGATTGGTTTCTACGACAGAAAAGCAAGCCAACAAAGATTTGGAGGGGCTACAGGAAAACGGGGACACGAAGGCACTGGTGGGGAGCTGGGAACTGATCCACATAGCTGGAAACTATGCCCAAAGGGCCGTGTGCGTGCCCTTTGATCTAGCAGTACCATGACCAAGTCTCGCTACCAAAGAGATAAAAAGGACCCTCCTGCACCAAAATGCTTCTGGCAGCTCTCCGAGGTGGCGGCAGAGAATCGGGAATTGAGGGGATGCTTATGGGCTGGGGAATGGCTAAACAAGCTGTGCTAGATAACTGTGATGCAACACCGTCGTGCTGTCAGAAATAATGGCAGGGCACTTTCGGGAAAACCTGGGAAGACTTCCATGAACTGGGGCAAAGTGAAGTGAGCAGAACCAGGAGAGCCCTGGACACAGCAACAGCAGTGATGCTAAAGCTGGGAATGACTTGGCTATTCTCAGCAGCGCAAGGATCCCAAGGGACAAGCCGAGGGCCTTTGGATGAAAAGTGTCTCCGCATCCAGGGGAAGAAGAACTGCAGTGTGAATGCAGATGGAAGCGTTGGGGTCTCTGACTTCGTTTTTGTTTGGCTTCGTTTTTGCAACATGGCTACTATGGAAATATACTTTACATGATCGCACACGTATGATCTTTGTCAAAGTGCTTGTGGGGAGGAAGGAAGGCGTGAATGTGGAACTCAAAAATTATTTTTCAAATGAATGTTTAAAATTGCCTCATATATAACTAAGAAAAATAAAAGAAAAACATTTGTTAAAAGGACATACTATCAAGGAAATCTGCCAGGAAATGCTGGACCCCGGCCATTCACCACTACGGTGTCTGTCGCTCGTGGTATGTTTCAGATGGCAATTGATGGTCAAAGAAAATTTAAATAAGCATAATCAGTGCTGAAACTGAGATTAAGGACTTCAATGTTTCACTTAGAGCCACTGAGTATGATGTCAGTTCCTGCAAAGAAAACCTGATTTATTCTCCATGAAATTGAAATGGACAGTCAAATTTTCTCACTTGCAGGAGATTGGTGATACTTTTTTACTTTATGTCAAACCCTATGAAAGATGTCAAAGGAACCAGGTAGCACAGAAGAACTCTGGACCTGGAGTCAGAAAGACCTAGTTTTAAATCTGACCTCAGACACATCCTAGCTGTGTGACCTTAGACAAGTCATTTAACCTCTGCTTACCTCAGTTTCCTCAACTGCAAAAAGGGAACAATCATAGTATCTACCTTTCAAACTTGTGTGAGAATCAAATGGCACAGGAGGAGTTTAATTAAATGCTTCTTCCTCCCTCCCTATATTAATCCCTCCTTCATCTTTCCACTTTATCCAACCCGCAAGTTATGGCCCCTTCAACTTTGCTGTAAGATGACAAATTGGCCAGCTGACTTCCCCATTTGACCCCACACTAAGCACCTTCCCAGACTGGCACATGGTAGGTCCAACTACTTACTGACAGAATGAAGGAATGGGGCCAATTACAAAAATGATTCATTTGCCTCAGTAGAGACGTGAAGGTGTTGCTTCAGAATAAATCTCACCATGCTTAAAGGACAAAACAGAGTGTGAAGCAACTGTAGAAACTTGACCCAGAAATCCGCCCAGTGGCACTGACCTAAAGCACTCTCCAGTGCAATCTCGTTCATCTGGTTCTAGGACAGAACGGCGGTTCCTGGGGCGCCTTCAAAGAAACAGATTGGAGAAATAGTCCCCGAACTTTGCCCCAAGAGCTAATGGGATGGGCACAACTCATTTCATACTGGCGCACGGATAAATGACAAATGAATCAGTCCCAACTTCCCCTTAGACTGGGGTAGGTGCTTGCTCATGAGGACACTTAAATAGACTAAACCCTGAAGCCCCCCAGCCACTTTAGAGAGGGGGAAAGCACCATGGAAGCCTCCTTTGGCCAAGAACAAAGTGGCTCGTCTGCTATCTCAGCATTGCCACAGGTACCAGCCACAGTGACTCTCAACATTCTGGGTGTTTAATAAGTTACTATTGGTGGAATAAATTAGGGTGATTTAACCAAAATAAAATACAACCTATTGGAAGAATTCGTTCTGTTCCCTCCTTGAATAGCAGGAGAATCTCTGAGGAGGGGAAAGATGAACAAATGGGAATGGGGATTCCTGCTCTTCTCCCCTCCACATAGCAGTGGGCAAAGAGGAAGAGCTGGGCTGCCTAGAAGATGGCAAAGTACAAAGACTTGGTAGGTCTCTGTATGTCCAGTGTACGATCATGTTTGCAGCCATGAAAGGAGTTGGCTTAATAGAGAATTAAAACGTCTCCTGGTTGGGTGTATGTGTGTGTGTGTGTGTGTGTTTATATGCATGCACACACCTATATATGTATGCACACAACCGACTTTTCAGACTACATGTACAATGGTTAGGGTAGGGAGAATATACATAGTTACACCTATATAAGATTGTATTCTTTCCTGAAATAGGAAACCGACGTAGAGATTCATATGATATTCATATGTATGTGAAATACCTTCTGTTTAAGACAAGAGTGCAATTCATAAGAAAACAAATACTCATCTTCACATGAGCACACTTTAATATCATCAGGGATTCCTCGGGATCTTTCTGCAGCATGGAATTGCATGGGGGGGGGGGGCTTTCTTCATCAACGCAGAACAGCTCGTCTATACTGACTAACGCCGGGGGCTTCTCATCTTGGATTTTTCAAAATTCTCTTTCCACTAGATCCATCACATGTGCTGCCAAGCCTTCTTCTGGTCTGCTGTCATTTTAGTGTTCACAATGGAGCACCCAGACTACCTCTCTGCCTCTCTCGCTCCTCTCTTCTAAATATTCATTATTCTGTGTGAAATTGTATTGAAAAGGAAGTTTTTGACTAAGAGAAAATGGGAAGGAAGGAGAAGAAGAGTGGGAGAGAGCGATGGGACAAAAGAAGGGGAGGAGGCAGAGAGAAGGAGATAGAGAAAGTGGGAGAGAGAAGCCAGGGAGTGTGTGGACAAAGGAAAGAGAGGAGGGCAAAGCAGACTGTAAGGAGTGAATAAGTCACATGGAAGCCCTTTTCTTGTTCACATTCATTTAAGCTGGCAAACAGTGGTCATTTCCCTTAAGCGTCCTTATCTTCATTGAGGGTGACCCCAATCCAAATACAATCAGAAGTCTGACCTCAGTCCACTCTTTATATTCTAAAAAAGAAACTCATCTTCAATTCTTGTCTGATGGAATCTGTAAAAGGTCAGG
Organism: Monodelphis domestica; assembly: GCF_027887165.1. NCBI lineage: Eukaryota > Metazoa > Chordata > Mammalia > Didelphimorphia > Didelphidae > Monodelphis > Monodelphis domestica. The sequence continues at coordinate 3,355,194 of NC_077227.1, read as the reverse complement.
AGAAATTGTCTTCTTCTGTTTCCATAGGAGGTCGGTGCCCCCACTGCAGGGCAAATTGGATGGTTTCTGAACTGATGGAGCTTACTTATGACTAAGAAAAATGGAGCCACAATTGATTCATTGGCTGCCACCTTCCTGAGCAGCTGAACTCTACCTTATAATATGCCCTTTGGTAAGGGTTCTTCGGTTTGTTTGGGGGGGGGGGTTGTATAAAGAAGGAATCTGGATGCCATTGAGGTCTGGAATGATTCATGGTGAGTGAGAATAGTAGAGACCCAGAGAGATCCCCTAGTAATGTCCAAAGTGAGGAGGGTTTGCAGCATTCCAGATGGACTCTGATGGGGTGACCCAGGACAGGCAGGTCACGATGGCTTTGGATTTTCACCAATGTAGACAATTTTCATATCCATGAAGTCACTTATTTGTTTGGATTTGGGGTATTATGTCTTTGGGAACTCAGGAATGGCCTCTCCTTCCTTTTCACATAAGAAATAAAAGCCTGTGTGTTTATCATCTATAGGAAAATGCTCACCTCTGCATCACTGTCTTCCCTCTCCTCCCATTCCAGTGGCAGCTCACTCCACCCAGACATATACATGGGTATACACAGTGGCTGGCCACGATCATTGTATGACGATAAATATCCAGCACCTAATTCCTCCATTCAGCTACTCTTCAATAAGTGTTGAGTCTGTACAAAGTCATTGTGCCACTCCTCTCCCATACATATACCCATAGCCATCCTGTGCTGGACAGAAATGTCCCAAAAACGTTTGCAAGGCAGAGTCTCTCTTCTTTTTTTAATAGTCATTTTCATCCATGTCTTCTGATTTTACATTGCTTCGATTTGAACCTCAATCACCCTCCCCCAATCCCTCAGGTGGCCCAGGCACAGGCCTCCTCTGGGTATCTTTGTTCTAGGCAAAATCCAAATTTTCCTCCAGTTGCATAAATCCATATGAAAAAATAATCTTGGTGATCTTGGTGAGCCCAACAAAATGGGCTCAACTCATTTCTTAAATCTACATCCTCATTCCTTACTCAAGAAGGAAATAAGAAAAGAAAGTGTATAGGAAGGAGAGACAGAGAGACAGAGAGAGAGAGACAGACAGAGAGAGAGAGAGAGAGAGAGAGAGAGAGAGAGAGAGAGAGAGAGAGAGAGAGAGAGAGAAAGAGGGAGGGAGGGGGGAGGGAGAGAGGGGGAGAAAGAGAGAATGGGGAAGGAAGGAAGGAAGGAAGGAAGGAAGGAAGGAAGGAAGGAAGGAAGGAAGGAAGGAAGGAAGGAAGGAAGGAAGGAAGGAAGGAAGGAAGGAAGGAAGGAAGGAAGGAAGGAAGGAAGGAAGGAAGTTCTTCACTCTTCAGGAATGTTTCTTCCTTCAGATGACTATTGGGACAAAAATAGCTAGTGATCCTTATAGACGGTTCCTTCCACTCCATACAACAATAGCACTCTAGTGGACTGGGAACCCAAAGGCATTCTTTACATAAACACCTATATCACCTTTATTCCACCTAATATGGGTGCTGGACTTGATACACGGAATAAACACTCTCTAGCTCCAAATAATAATGGGAAGTCTGGATATGGCAAGCTCACTACCATCTCTCTCCTTCCTCTGAGCCAAGTCCTTGGTGTTAGCAACCAGAGCAGAGTTATTACCTCTCTTGTAAGGCTTCAGCATCCCATGGGCCCTAAAATGGTGACTTGGGATATAAAGGGTACAGCTTGTGTCAGAGATGACCTAGTTTGAAGTCAACAAAGAGAAGGGGAAGCCCTGGCGTACAAATAAAGGGAGAGATGCCTGAGTGTTGGGAGGTGGGGAGGGGAGTCTACTAGTGACTGCAGTCTTGGACTGACAGCTGAATCTCCTGACTGGAGGAGCCTTGGTCTCTTGGGCATGATTCTATCATCTCCTTCCCAGAAATAGGAAGCTATTTGCTGGTAATCTTTTTAATAGACTGTTTCAATTCCAGCTCATGTCAGAAGGAGAACAAAGAAAACGAGTGATTCGAGAGGAGCCAACGTGTCATTGGCCCATCCATGTCTGCTGCTTTTCATCAAAGCAGCAGAGGGAGTGTCTTCAGGCCTTGTGGGGTGCCCTGTTCATTAGAAGAGAATCCATCAAAGCACTGGAGAGGGCCCAGGGTAGAGACTCCATAAAGTGTCAAGGAATGGTTCCCCCTCAGCTCAGAGAGGGCTCTGAAGTCCAGCCACAGCTTATCTTTGTCAGAGAGTGATGTGATCTCCCTGAGTTTGCTGCCATTTTTCTCTAAATTCTCTTTCATAATCTGTAAAATGGGGATAATCCTGCCATTTTCACCTATGTTGGGGGTACCTGGGGTGCCAATGAAACAATGGACGCCGAGTAACTGGTAAAAATTACAGTGGCACAGAAATGCCAGTTAAGGGCCCCTGGGAAAGGCTGTGTCTTTGATTAAGTAGATGTTGCCAAAGCAAAAAGAAAGTGCCTCATCCAACTTAGACATTTCATTTTTTTTAAAAGGTGCCAGCTGGAATTCACTGTGTGGTTAATCGAGGCTAATAAGAATGAGGTGGACACATGCCAATGTTCATGCAAATGGGACGCCATGAGGGAAGAGGCCCTGAGGGAATTCCATCTCTGAGCTTGCTGCCTGGTCTTCCAAAGATGATTGGCCCAGCAATTTCACAGGGCGATTTAGATTACTCTGCAGATTGAAGAGAAATGCATTTGGAATGGGAATGTTAATGGTGTCAAAGGCTTCTTTTTGGATCTCATGTAAGCTAATTATAGGGCCAAGATGGCTGTGGTATTTAAGAAAGAATTGAGTGTTTATTGAGTACTGACATGGGGTTGAAGGGACCAAAGGGCTCAGCTAGGGAAAGTGGAGATTTTTCTTTGGGACAAGAAATGTCCTCAAGTCTTGTGCCAATGGGAGGACAAGGCAAGCCTACTAGCCCGTGATTGAACTTCTCAGGTTGCAAAGGGTTCAAATGCCGCTTGGACTGAGAGGTTCTTAGTATCCCTTCAACTCTATGCCACCTGCATAAATGGCACGGCTGGGCAATTCGTTCTCTCCTTTCTGCAGAAAGATCCCTGGGCCTGCCATAGCAGGTTGATTTTTCACCTCTGTCATCTCTAACTTATGAATTGCCTGATTTTGACCTCGATTCCATCACTGGTCCAGGATATAGCATATGTTATGTGTTGGGATAAAGGGCTTTGTCTACCATATGACATCCATTCTTCTCACCCTGCTTTGGGACAGCGTTGGGAACTCAGTAATGAGTGGCTAGTCGATCCATCAGTACAACACTAAATTAAACAGTGCTGGCCAAGCTTGGAGTTATCCTGGGTTGGCATCAGGTCCCATTTGTTCAACAACTAAATACATAATGTGGCTGGCCACAACTGTTGGATAATATCAAGTTCCTCTCCTCTTGAAGCTTTCTGTCAAAGAGGAGATAGAATTTATTTGTGCCGAAGAACATATCTCATGAGATTTCAGACCTGCCATAACATGACAAGAGGCTTTGGGCTTGCCACTTGCCATCTCAAAATCTATCTCCTCTTCAGTAAAGTCAGGGACTGGATCTTCCTGAACAATTGAATTACTCTGGAACAGCAAGCAGCTTCTCTCATTGACTGTTTTCATCTTAGAACTGCTAATGCCTACCATAGTGTGTCCGGCAAATGAAATACTTGGTTATTTCCATTTAGATTTTTATTAGCGAACCTTGCATGTCTCCCTAATACAGAAAAAACAAATCAAAACGAACAAAAACAATCACTATTCTTGAGGCTTGAAGGGGAACGTCATTCCTGCCCTGGGAGCTCCTGGAAGGAGTCTGGCCTTCAGCAGTTGGGTAGGAAGTCAAAAGGCAAAGAAAGAAACAGGAACTCCCATCCCGCAACTTCGTTGTCTTGATCAGCATTGGCAAGAGGAAGAGGAGAGACCAGGGAATGCCTAAAAACCAGGGAAAACAAGGTTGTAGGGAGCACAGGCTGTGTGGCTTTCAGGTACCCCAAAATGCATCCAGGAAGAAGGTGGAGATGACCCAGTCACCGGGGAAGATTGAATTCCATCTTCTATGTCTTCCGCTCACCCATTTTTCTTCTACAACAGCCAGCTTAGTAATTGGATCCAGCATGTTTCTATGCTACTGGTGAAATTCAGTTTAAGGCTGCCTTAATCGGATCAATAAGACTCCGGGCAAATACTTCCCCCTCCTCTCTCAGAGTTCAAATTTTGCCCTCTCTTCCTTACCAGCAGCCTAATAGTGTGCCATCTTATGTAATGGCTCATGAATAAATGAACAGTCAACCTCTCTAGTCAGGTTTTCTTTTCCCATTTTTTGCTTCATCCAAAGTAAGACTTTCATCTTGAAGAAAGGATAAAAGCAGCTGCTGAATTTCAGAGACCTCCAGAGTTCCATCTTGGATTTCCAAGGCATCCCGACACACCAGCTGGGTTGTTTTGTGTTTTCTTGCTCAGGAAAGCAGCTGACACCATTAGGTGCTTAATAAGTATTTACTGACTGACTGACTGATGGACTAGTTTTCTGAGGGTGGTGGGGGCAGAAGCAGTTAACAAGGGCCCTAATGAAGGGCCCTGCTGTCCTTCTTCCTTCTTTGCAAGCGTGCCTGTAGATTATACATAACAGGACCAGAGCCTGGAGCCCAGAGCTGATGTCAAATACACTGTGTGTGCTGAAAGAGAAATTCTTAGTATAGATTCCAAGGCAGAAGGCAATAGTTTGAAAAAGAAAGAAAGAAGGAAAGAAAAAGAATCTGGTAAGTGCCCAGTCTCGAATGAATGAATGAATGAATGCCCAGGTTAGACCCTGCCATCAACTGCCCATTTTCAGAGGTCATAGCACAGTTCATCAGAAAACAACAATGATAACAACAGAATGGCAATAACAACACAGCAGGACTTTGCTGGCCAGAGCTGGGTACAAGCACACACACCTATGCACGTGGGTACAGGCATTTTCTCTTGGAGACTACCAAGGTCTCAAGTGATGCCATTCAGATAAGTAGTATGAGGTCATTCTAGAGAATGGTGGCTCCTCTTTGGCCACGATGGCAGTGGGGGGTGAAGGAATGCCAGCTTCCCTCCTGCCCTACCACTGCCTCTCTCCATTCCCCTGCGCATCCACCTTGTCTCCTAAATTCAAGCTCCTTCAGGAGCACAGGAATGTTCCCCGGTTCCCCTCTCCATCTCCTGTAGACTCTTCAAGAAGGAAGAGCCTGGTAATGACAGCACAGAGTGGAGAGGCCAGTTCAGGCCAGTGCCAAGGAACCTCCTCATTCAAGCTGCCTGAAGGTGGTGCTCAGGAATTTTCCTCCATAAAAGTATCTTTGAGCAAATCTCGGACGCCATTTTGTTAGGAATGTGAAAATGGAGACTCCTCTCGTCAATGGGACTGACCCAGAGAGATGCAGAGATGGACTTAGAGACACGCAGGGAGAGGAAGTGGGACTAGGGGAAGACAGAGCTAAGGAATCATTCATATTCATTAGGGATCTTTCGTGTGCCAGGAATGACTGAAGAGTTTAAGATTCAAATATAAGCAAGCACGCAATCTGTGTCCTCAGGGGCTTACATTCTCCTGACAGACAGAACTAAAGAGGAGGGGACAGCAGCACTGGTTTGGGGTCAACAAAAACTGGGGACTTCCCTGGTTCCCAGGCAGATGACATGGGATCTCCCCAACCAAAACTTGCTTCCACGGTTCCTACAGAGTGGTGGTGGTGATCATGGTAGGAGCATATTGTAGAGGAGGAAGAGGACCGTATATCCATGTGCTATTCTATGTCCACATTCTATGAGGATGCCTCCAAGCAAAATCCATGCCTATAGACTTGTCAAAGGCAGCGAGGTGGTTCAATAGATAGAGCATTGGACTGGGAGTCAGGAACACCTGAGCTTAGATCTGGATCACCTCAGAAACTTAGTTGCTGTCTGTTGTGCACAAGCTAATTAACTTCTGCCTACCTCAGTTTCCTGATCTCTAAAATTGAGATGAATAGTCTCTACCCCACCAAGGAGCAGTAAGGAGGCTGTAAGGAAGATACAATTAGATCATTTAACGAACTTTGTAAATCTTAACATACTATATAAATGGTACATGTTTACTGAAAGCACACACACACACACACACACACACACACACATATATGTAGAACAGAGACTCTGTTGTGGTTGTTGTTGAGTCATAGCTGACTCTCCATGATGCCATTTAGGCTTTTCTTGACAAAGATAATGAAGTGATTTGACATGTCCTTCTCCATCTCATTTTATAGATTAGGAACTGAGCTAAACTGAGGTTAGATGACTTACCCAGGGACTGTAAAAATGGAGATTTGAATCCAGGACTCCAATCCCCAGAAGTCCTTGCTCCACTTCCCCAGAATGCTTTGTAATCTCACTGAATTCTCACCTGGACCAAGAGCAAATTATTATTTAAAGGGTCTCCACCTATGGCGGGGCTCTCTTCTCTTCCTGTTTCCACTGGCAAGCAGACACGTCTCATGATGTGAGTGAAAATTGAATGGGCCTCTCGGCCCACCTAGCACGTGCTTCTCTTGTATATTCTTAAATTCCTTATCTTAAATAAAACTCTAAAAATATAATACTCCTTACAGAGAGAAACTAATTTCTACCTGCCTCAGTTTCCCCAAAATTTTAATTATTATAGTTCACACAGCTAGGAAGTATCTGAAGTCAAATTTGAATCCAGGTCTTCCTAATTCAAGGCCCAACATTCTATTCATTATGTATTTACCTGCCCAAACTCCCTCTAACTACCTCCTAAAAAAAAGGAAAGAGAAGTTCATTGGAGGCTAAGAGCACTTAGAAATAGGTATTGGGAGAGATTTCACTCAGGACCTGTCCACAAATATGAGCCTTGAAGGAACCCAGGAATGACACAATATTGGAGCTGGGAGCAAGATGGCTATCCCTTTATGAAGGGAGATGAGTGGCCTCCTCATGAATAATGGGTTAGACAGGTGATTTTCAGTTAAATAGCAAAAGTTCCTACCTGTTTTGTTCCTCTTGGTTGTGTCCTAGTCAGGATTGTCTTATTGGGGGATGGGTCTTAGATGAGCCAGAGACAGCAAATTTTGTATCAGAATGAGCTTAATTCAATTCTACAAATCCATATTTGTTATTTTCCTGGTGGATGTTGCCTGTATCTTTGTGTGGGTAGATACAGCTGTTGTGGCTGATGCTCAGAATCTCAAATCCACATTTTGATCCAGAGACATCAAAGGCAGCAGCAGGCCAGTGGATCAATGGGCTGAACAGACTAGGGAGCAGAGAATATCATTCTGTTTTTGGAGAAGGGCTGGTACTTTCAGTGTAGGAGAAAAAGATGCTGTCCTAGTGCTGTGCTGTTTTCTTTCCATCCAACATCTAAGCCTTCAGTTAAGCTGTATTATCCCACTTCTCTTCCTTGAATGATGAGGACAATGCCTCCTTAATCTTAAGAATGTGTTTGTCCCTGGTTCCATGTCTGCCAGCATCCTTGGAATGCCTCCAATGTGCCCAGATAATTTCTTTATGGCCAATGCAATCAATTTATCACCTGTTAAGTGATGTTAGCTAGCCTCAGTGGCTAGGATTCCAAGTGACAAACCAACTAGATGGACAGTTTCAAATTGTCCATGATTGTGGGGGAATCCATAAATGTCTCATCATGACAAACATTCCCTGGATAATGAGGCTTCTGACCCAGGCTGGAGAGAGCCAGTGCCCAGAGAAGTGGCAAAGTTACACTTGGATGAGTCCAACAACTATTTTCTGTTTCCATTAGCATCTTTCTTCAGCTCTGTTTCTTGGAGAAGACTTTACCCAAAGGAGTTTCTTCTATAGTGAGCTTTGAATGTGTAGCTGAGCTTGTCTTCCTTCAATGTTCAGACATCCACAGAGATGCATTGAAATTTCTAAGTATTTATTTCATAATGAAGCTGCCAATATGAGCAATATTCTTGTTCCACGTGTAAAGGTGAAAATTAATAGTTGGACAATCATTTTATGAAATTATGTGGTCGCCAATGTTTATTATATCTCAAGTCAGAAACTTATTTACCAAAATAGAGGGGAAACAATAAAGTGGAGAAATGTGAAGAGATTAGAGAGGTTACCTAACCTATCAACCTAAATGTTTATTCTGGGTTTGCTTAATCCAGGCAAAGATTAATTAGCTCTCAACCAGGAAGGCTGGTAGTGAGTAACCACATGACCTCCTCCAAGATGGAAGCTAGTCTCTTAGGAAACTAGGAAAGGAGTCAGCCTTTCACTCACCCAACAAAGTAGTCCAGGACTCAGACTCCAAATTGAAGCTGAGCTCCAAGCCCATGATCCAAGCCACAGTCTCCAGTGGAGCTCCCTCAAAGACTGTCTCCAGTCAGAAGACTATCTCCAGAAGGCAATCTCTTCAGATTATCTTCTCAAAGACAATCTGCTCTGGTGGAGTTCGCAGCTTGCCTTTTTGTCCCTGCCACTCTTCACTGGGGCCAATCACAGTTTCCAAATTGTCTTCCATTCCCCGGGAGGCAGTGTCTGTGGAATTGACTTCTCCCCTTCTGAAGCTTAAGTTCTCATCAAAGGGTGTGAATTTTCTAAAATTCACCTTTTTCTGCAGGTATGAATTCACTAAGTGGTTTGCGAGCTCCTCCACCTAGTTCAAGCTTGTGTTGATTCAATCAAAAGGTAGACAAAGGAGGGTTAATCATGTCTTCACAATCTAGTTAGGTACTTAAGTTAGTGTTAACTCAGGATAGACAATAAAGTAAAGAATTCTCTTTCATACATGGCAGACAAGGAGAACCCCTGAGAGAAGACATTCAGCTATACCATTCTGTCAAACTAGATGCAGTGGGCAGCCAGAGTGTACATGATGCACACCCATACTCCACCCCCCAAGAGTCCCAGAATTTCCCAAGTACGATGCAAAGTCAGAGCCAGAATAGGGTTGAAACTTGGCAACTTTTGCAAGTGCAAGATTGGGATGTGATCCTATTATGCTATAAGAAATGATGAGCAGGACAGCATCAGAAAAAAAAAAAACAACAGGGAAGACCTATATGAACTGGTGAAGAGTTAATGAGTAGAACCAGGAGAACATTGTCTGATAACTCAGAAGCTCTTCCCTGCTATCAACAATGCAAAGATCCAAGACAACCCCAAATGGCTCCTTATAGAAAAAGGTTAATTATCCACATGCAGAGAAAGATCTGATGAAGGCTGAATGCAGAAAGAAACATACTACTTTTTACTTTATTTTTCATCTGTTTTCTTTCACAACAAAGAGAGAGATGTTTTGCATGACTGCACATGTATAGCCTATATCAAACTGCTAGAAATCTCAGGAAGGGCAAGAGGGGAAGAAAAGGGAGAGAATTTCAAGCTTAGCATTAAAAAAAATGATGTTAAAAATTGTTTTTACATGTATTTGAAAAAAAAATAGTAAATGAAAACAAAATCAAACAAGAGAATGCCAAGAGAAGTGTTCAAAAGGCAGGGCTAAGAATCCTTTGATATTCTTGCCCAGCCTGGGTAAGAGGAAGAGAGGGTCAGAGCCATTGGCTGAGTCAGCCAGCTAAGGGAAGGTTAGCTCTTCTCTGCAGGTGAGAGATTGACTAATCACAGTCCCTGTAGGAAATAGGAACCAAATTAGATTAGGTGCTCTGAAAAAACCACCTCAGCTGACGACTCTAGCTGAGGTTGAAGGAACAGCCTTTTCAACCACAGTATCTGATTCTGAGTGTATCAAATAGTCATTCAATCTATAATTACAAGCATTTTAGGGATATATACTACATGCCAGTCACTGTGTTAGGCTAGAGGCATGCAAATGCAAATAATGAAACAGCTTCTTTCCTCCAAGAGTTTACTTTCAGTGTATGGTATAAATGATTGCAATAAATGTGTTGGGGGAGAGATGTGATGCCTGCTGCAAGGTCTCAGCCATTCTCAGCAGAGTGCAACTGAGAAGTAGCACCTTGGGAGGGCCATGTTTGTCTCAATGAAAATATCATGGAGGCCACCATGCCTTTGCCCAGAACCAGTTTCCATTCTAATAGGGGGATCCTTTCACTTCTCTTGTCCTTCTTGCCCGACCCTCCCACATCCTTTTGTCCACAAACATGCCCTGGTCTCCCCAAACCTCCAAAATCCACACTTAATCCCCCAGTCCTGACCAGCTATCGTTGCTAGATTTCCTCCATTTTGTTGTGAAATTTCTTGAGAAGTCCATCTACACTTATCAATTACTCCATCTCTTCTGTCACTCTCTTCTTAATTCTCTGCAGGCTGGCTTTGGAGCCCATCATCCAGCTGAAACTGGTCTCTCCAATGACCTGCTAATTCCAAAATCTAATGGCCTCTTTTCATCCTTCTTGATCCATCTGGAGCCTCTGACCTTTTAAATCATCTGCTTCTCCTTATTACTCTCCTCTCTATTTCTCTTTGACATTATCTATTTCCCATTCTTTCTCTCTGAGCTCTTCCTCTCCTTCTCCAGAGTATTGTATTTTAATTTAAAATCTAAGAATTTTTGAATTTTTTTTGCTTGAGATTGTATTTTTATAAAAATCCAAGAATTTTGTTTAAGATTTTACTTTTATAAAAAAAAAATTCAAAGATTTTGATTCTGTTTGAGAAAAGATCTTCAAGAAAGAAGCTTGAAATTTTTATATCCAGAGAATGAACTATTGCAGAAAGATGCCGAAAACCTACACTTCATCAAGAAGATCAAGAATGAACTTTGGATGTGATTGATTGGACTGAACTTTTGATTGAACATTTATTGTAACTGTACACATTTATGCCAAAAGGGACTGCCCCTAATTTGGCTTTCTGTCAATGCGCCTAGCAAAACATTGGTTTTGCTTTCTTTTCTTTTCTATTTCCTCTCTCACTATTCTAATTTCTCTTAGAAAATTGAATATTGTGTATATCTTTAGTTAGAAGTGAATTTAGAACTACAAAATGATTATGTTAAATGATCAATGGGGAGACTAGTCTCCCAATGATCATCAGGGGGGATTGTAAACCTCAAAATTTCTTAGACTTATAAATGTTGGAAATTTCACCATTGGGAAATTTCATACTTGAAAAATTTCCTATTGATAGTGGGTCTTGGCTATTGGAATGTGAACCCCATTGGCATGAGAGTTTCCCCCTCCTCCCTTCTTAAGATTACTTTAGGACAGAAACTTTTTGCTGAACAATGGAAAGGACTTTGACCTATGCTTAAGCATAGAACAGGAATTTCTTTGAGTCATGATTGATTTTGGAATTGATACAATGGAGATACTTGGAATCAATCTCCACCCTACTCAGTCCTAACAGGATTGAGGAATGGCTGCAGCATAGATCAAAATTTAATTATTCCAATCTCTACCCTACTCAGGGTAACAGGATTTAGGAAGGGCTGTAGCAAAGGATCAAAGATTTAATTATTTGAAAATATGACCTTCAACAGACATGTGCAAAGCCACAGACCTCTGGGCGGTCCTGGATTAAGCTAGAGCCTCCATTGGCACAGGGAAATTGATGGACAGTGATTGGTAGATGTGAGAACTGAGGGGAGGCAACTTGGATGGTTTCCTTAAAGAGAGAGGGATCTGAAGACTCAGAAGGGGTGGTTTTTTAGGAGTTTGTCGGAGTGGTTGCGGGGTGCTCTGAGAAGCTTGCTCTGAAGGAAGCTGAAGGTGGGGGCTCTGAGACTGTTTCTCCATTTTGGTCACGTGAGTAATAGGGACTGATCTCCTTTCTTTGCCCCAGCTATCTAAGGGCTTGGGCCATTTGGCCCAGCCTAAACAGAAGGGGTATTTAAGCCCTATTCCCTTCTCTCCCCTTTCTCTCTACCTCTATCTCTCTATCTCTAATTCCTTTCTTCCTCCTGTTTGTAATTAAAACTCCATAAAAGGTTGACGGCTGACTTGAGTTTTCATTTAGGAATTACATAGCTGAATTCCTTGGCGACCTTAAATTAATATATATCAGTCTTTTAAAAGTGATTTCCTTGTCACAGTATGAAGCCTAATAATACGGATTTTTCAGTGTTCAGTACCAGATCTTCTTCTGTCCTTTCTCTAACTCACTTGGGTATCTCATCAGCTCTCACGGATCTAATGAATCTGCTTATCCAGCCCTAGCAGCCCTCATAAACCCCAAACATTCATTGCCAAGTGCCATGGGGATGTCCCAAACTGTATGCCCTCCAGACATCATAAACTAAGCATATTCCAAACTAAAATAAGTATCTTTCCCTAAAACATGCCCTTCATCTTCACTTCCTTCTTCCTGTCAAGGCTTCCACTCCTGACCCCAACCCAGTCATACAGTCGAGCAACCTAGATATGATCCTCATCTCTTCACTTTCATGTTGGACATCCAATCTGTTACCAGATTCTCCGGATTTGGCCACTTTAACATGCCTCCTAATCCCTCTTTCCCTATCCCACCCCCGATGCCACCTAGGAGGGTAGAGGCTGTGATCATCTCATTTCTGGACTATTAGAATATTCTCCTCCATGTCTTAAGTCTGTCAGTCCATCCCCTACCCAGCTGTCAAACAAAGCTTCCTAAATGCAGGTCTGACCAAGCCCCACATACTCACACTAGCACCTCTTCAAGATGTGACAAGAGCCTTTCCTGACCCAGAGCCCCCTTTGCCCTTACTTCTTTCTGCTGATCCTCTACTGTACACAGATGTGGGCATCTATCTGGTTTGTTCATAGCTGTCTGCACGTTGTCTCTCCCATGAGACTGTGAGCTTGTTCCTTGGCACTGGGGATTGCATTCATGTTGTCTTGCTATCCATAACACAGCGTGCCAGCACAGAGCAGACACTCCACAAGTGTTTGTTGGTTATGTGAATTCAGAGCACCCACACACACAGGCATATAAGAGAGAGCAAATCGCCTTACCCAGTCACTAGAGTCCAAAGAACACGCAAAGCCCCAAAGTGAAATGCTCCAAAAAGGAGGGGGCCGCATTCTTATTGCTCCCATTGCAGGTGACTTTGTAGGTAGCTCCCCCTGGTTAGAGGGCATCATCGACTTTTTTTATTTAGAATATTTTTCCATGGTTATAAGATTTATTATTTTTTCCTTTCCCCTTTCTCTCCCCCCTCCCAAAGCTGACAAACTGTTCCACTGGGTTATATATGCATCATTGTTCAAAACCTATTTCTATTTTATTCCTACTTGCAATAGAGTGATCTTTTAACGCCCAAACCCCAACCTATCCCCATTGAACCATGTGATCGATTCTATGTTTTTCTTCTGCATTTTTGCTCCCACAGTTCTTTCTCTGGATGTGGATAGCATCCTTTCGCCTAAATTCCTCCAGCTTGTTCTGGGTCATTGCATTGTGAAGCCATCCACTGACTCCACTAAAGGTCCTCATGGGTAGAAAACTGGAAAAGGGGGACTAGGGACTGAGTGAATATGGGTGAAGGGTAAGTTTATGGAAAGGAGGACATAGAGATAAAATAGAGACACAGAGAATGTAGAATTAAAGTAAGCCTGACTGAGTTAGCTCTAGTGGTAAAAGATATCTGCTGGTATCGGGCTCTGGTGGAAAAGAGCCTCCTAGCCCGACATACTGATTTTTTTATTGGGGTAACAACAGGAAAGGGGGAAGGGAAATTGATAATCAAATGGTGGCCTGACAAATTAATATTATGAGGTAATCATCATAAGCTACAACCACCAGATCCCAAAATAATAGGTGTAGCTAATACCCAGATCAGGAGTTCATTGGATCTAATGCATCTAAGCTTGTCTGAGATCATTGTTAAATGATTGTTATTGACAAAACAAAGAGACTAAGATAGCTGGTCAGTCTTCTGGAGTGTAGTCTCAGGGATGGGTTGCAATTTTATAAGATTACAGTCTTAATTTGAACTCAAGGGCATAGCAGGTAAATGAGCGCATTGCTCATAATATTGTTTTCTGAATGCCTCTATAATATTTTCAAGATTTGTACATGCCTGGATTGCTACACATTGCTACTAGTAGAAAAGTGTATTAGATTTGAGTGTGCAGTAATGTATCAATTTCTGTGTACAATGTTCTCCTGGTTCTACTCCTTTCTTTCTGCATCACTTCCTGAAGGTCTTTCCAGTTCACATGGAATCCCTCCAGTTCATTATTCCTTTGAGCACAATAGTATTCCATCCCCATCAGATACCACAATTTGATCAGTCATTCCTCAATCGAGGGACACCCATCATTTTCCAATTTTTTGCTACCACAAAGAGTATGGCTATAAATATTTTTGTACAAGTCTTTTTCCTTATGATCTCTTGGGGTACAAACCCAACAGTGGTATGTCTGGATCAAAGGGTAGACAGTCATTTAAAGCCCTTTGGGCATGATTCCAAATTGCCCTCCAGAATGGTTGGACCAATTCACAACTCCACCAGCAGTATATTAGTGTCACAATTTTGCCACATCCCGTCCAACATTTATCACTTTTCTTTGTTGCCATATTGGATAGTCTGCTAGGTGTGAGATGACACCTCAGAGTTGTTTTTATTTGCATTTCTCTAATCAGGAGGGATTTAGAACACTTTTTCATGAGCTTTTTGATAGTTTTGATTTCATCATTGAAAACTGCCAATTCATGTCCCTTGACCATTTGTCAATTGGGAAATGCCTTGATTTGTTTTTTTGTACATTTGACTTAGTTCCTTACATATTTCAGAAATTAAACCTTTGTCAGAGAGTTTTGTTATAAAAATTTTCTCCCAGGTTGTTGTTTCCCTCCTAATTTGGTTTCATTGGTTTTGTTTGTACAAAAACTTTTTTTGGAGATATTCACCCATCATATTTATTGCCATATAAACTAGCAAAATAGTTCTTAATAATTACCTTAATTTCCTTTTCATTCAAGATGAGATCACCCTTTTCATCTTTGATACTGTTAATTTGATTCTCTTCTTTCTTTTGTTTTTTTTTAGATTAACCAGTACTTCATCTATTATTTTTTTTCAAAGTAACAGCTCCTAGTTTTATTTATTAGTTCAACAGTTATTTTACTTTCAATTTTATTAATTTCTCCTTTAATTTTTGGAATTTCCAATTTAGTTTTTATCTAAAAATTTTTAATTTGTTCTTTTTCTAATATTTTAATTTGCAATTCCAATTCATTGATCTCCTCCCTCTCAATTTTGTTGCTATAGGCACTCAGAGATATACATTTTTCCCTGAGTACTGCTTTGGCATATGGTTTCCCATAGGTTCTAATATGTTGTCTCCTCATTGTTATTCTCTTTAATGCCATAATTTTTCTATGATTTATTTTTTGATCCACTAGTTTTGAAAAATTAGATTTAGTTTCCAATTAATTTTAAATTTGCCTTTCCATGGACCCTTTTTAATTTTAATTTTTATTGAATTATGATCTATAAAAGTGGCATTTATGATTTGTTTTTCTGCATTTGTTGCAATATTTCTATGCCCTATTACATGGTTGATCTTTGTATATGCACTATGTACTGCTTAGAGAAAGGTACATTCATTTTTATCACTGTTCAGTTTTCTCCAGATATCTATTAACTCTAGTTTTTTTTTTTCCTAGCATTTCATTCACTTCCCTTCTTTCTTATTTATTTTTTGGTTTAATTTATCTAGTTCTGAAAGAGGAAAGTTGAGTTTTCCCCACTAGTATGGTCTTACAGTCTATTTCCTCCTTGAGCTCCTTTAATTTTTCCTTTAGAAATCTAGATGCTATACCTTTTGGTGCATAAATGTTTAGTAATGATAATGCTTCATTGTTTATAGTACCCTTTAGCAAAATATAATTTCCTCTCTTATCTCTTTTAATCAGATCAATTTCTACTTTAGCTTTGTCTGGTATCATGGTTACTACTCCTGCTTTTTTTACTTTAGATGACGCATAAGATATTCTTCATCAGCCCTTTTCCTTGAACATCTATGTGTCACCCTGTCTTAAATGTGTTTCTTGTAAACAATATATAGTAGGATTATGGTTTTTATTTCACTCTGCTATCTGCTTCTGTTTTATGGGTGAGTTCATCTCATTCGCAATCAGCGTTATGATTACTGTATATTTTCTTCCATTATATTATCTCCTTTAAATCCTGCTCTCTGTTCCTCCTCATCAGTATTTCACTTTTTGTCACCCTTCCAGTTCCCCTTCCCATCCAATTGCTTCCCTCTTCCCTTGTCTTCTTTCCCTTCTATTTTTCTGTCACGTAAGATAAAATTCTATCCCCCACTGATTAAGGTAAGATAGAATTCTATACCCCACTGAGTATACTTGTTTTAACCTCTCTGAGCTAGTTACAATGAGAGCAAAATTTAAGCATTTCCCATTACCACCCTTATTTTCCCTTCTTTATAGTGATTTTTCACACCTCTTATGCTATATAATTTATCCCATTCTCTCTCCCCTTATCTCTTAGTACAACCCTTTCTTTCAACCCTTGATTGATTTTTTACATATTTTTCATAGGCATACCTATCATATCATACATGTTGTTCCATATCATCACATTTACATATGCATCATATTATCATATATCATGATATACATCATATCATCATAATCAGTTTACTTCTCCACCCTCTTACTGAGTAAATTCCTTCTATCTTCTCTACTACTAAGAGTAATTTGGAGAATTACAGAAATCTTCTTTTCTTGTAGACAAATAAACATTTTGGCCTTAATGAGTCCCTTCAATTTTCTCCCTCTTATTTATCTCTTTAGGATTCCCTTGTGTCTTGAGCTTGGACCTCAAATTTTTGTTTATATCTGACTTATTCCTCAGAAAAAAATCTATCTTATTGAATGTCCATTTTTTTTTGGCCTGAAAGAATATACTCACATTTGATAGATAGGTGATTCCATGTGTTTTGATCTTTCAATGTAGAAACCACTAGGTCCTGTGTGATCCTGATTGTAGCTCCATGGCATTTTAATGGTGTCTTTCAGACTATTTGAAATATTTTTTTCCTTGGCTTGGTGGCTCTTGAATTTAGCTATTATGTTCCTGGAAGTTGTCAATTGAGGATTTCTTTCTGGAGGTGATCTGTGAATTATTTCAATTTCTATTTTATTTTCCTATTTGAGGATCTCTGGGCAGTTTTCTTTGATAATTTCTCATAATATGACGTCCAAGGTTTTTTCTTGATCATGGCTTTTAGGTAGTCCAATAATTCTCTAATTGTCTCTCCTAGATCTATCAGTCATTTATTTTCAATAAGATATTTTGTGTTTTCCTCTGTTTTTTTTTCATTCCTTTGATTCTGCTTTATTGTTTCTTGATTTCTCATGATATCATTAGTTTCTAGATGGTCAATTCTGATTTTTAAGACCTGATTTTCCTCTGTCAGGTTTTGGATCTCCTTTTTCAATTGATCCATTTCTTCTTGCATCACTTTCATATTTCCCTTTCTCATTTTTCCTCTGCCTCTCTTAATTGGTTTGTGAAGGCCTTCTTGAATTCTTCCAGAATGTGTGTCTAATCCATATTTTTCTTTTGGACTCGGCATGTGTTTTCTTTGCTTTCACTGTTCCCTTCTGTGTCTGTACCTTGTTATTTGTCTCCACAACAATTCTTTAGAGTTAGGTGCTTTTTTTGTTGTTTGCTTATTTTTCCTATCTAATTATACTGTGTGTGTGTGGGGGGGGGGAATGATGTGATGGCCTGAGAGCTGGGAGCTCCAAGATCCCCTTCCCTTGCTGATTTGACCCTTAAGATGTTGATAGCTTAAAGACTTGCCTCAGGTTTAGGTGTAAGCTTTTAATTTCATTCTGATCTTTATCAGATCAGGGGCTATATATTTTATGCAATCAGATATACACTTGAATGCTCTGTCTTAAAGTTCTGTCCTGAGTTTTAGGCAAAAAACACCCCAAAGTATGAACTTAGTCCTTATTTCAAGCCCAGACTAGAGTTCCCTAGGCTGGGCCTTCAGATTTCTTCAAAGGTTTGAAATTTCAAGGGGTATGGGTTGGCTTGTACCATTATTTGTCCAGGCAAGTTCTCAAGGTCTGGATGTTGCTTTGGCCATAGGTTCCCAAACCTCGGACAGCTGATGTGAGGTAGGGGTGTATGACTTGCTCTTGGCTTGCTCTTCTGTCCTTGGTATAGCTACTTGCTTGCTCTTCTCTCCTCTCATCCCAGTGCCCTAGTTGTTCTTTCCCTGCCTTTAGGGTTTTTATTTTCTTGAAAGTTGTTTCTCTCTATTTCCTTGTTAGTTCTTTCACTCCTATATTTATTTTGTGGCACTTTTAATCTTGATTAGAGAACATTCACATGGTGGCACGAATGCTGCTCTGGATTACTATTCTATCTTGGCTTCACCCCAAGGACTTAGCATCTTTTAAAAAAAGACAACTTGATGAGAAGATGCTATGCAAAGTGTGTCTCATGGTCAGTGTCCAGAGTGCCCATCTCAGCAAAAGGGATTATAGAATAGGCCCTTCTCTACTCTACCTTAAGTCATGCACAGATGATTTTTGTATGAGACTGTGGACCATAATGGAAAGAGAGCTAGTCTCGAGGCTAAAAAGACTTGAATTCAAGTTCTCTCTTTGACATTCTGGGTGTGTTTGCAATGCTTAATACAATGCCTTATACATAGCAGGTACAGAATAAATGTTTATTGTCTGACTAATGATTGTGTTACCCTGGTCAAGTCACTTCACCAGTCTTCTAAGTGGCTCTCTTTAACTCTTGGTTGCAGAGAAAGTACTGACTTGCATTGGCAAAGGGAAATTCCTCACTCATAAATTCCCTCTCTTAATAAATCCTCAGGTCCAATGTCTAGCTTTATCTTTTCTATATATTATTATGTATTTCCTCCTTCCTTCCCTTCCTCCTTTCCTTCCTTCCCTCCTTCTTTCCTTCCTTCCTCCCTTCCCTCCATCCCTCCCCCTCCTTCATTCCTTCCCTTCCTACCTCCTTCTTTTCCTCCTTTCTTCCTTCCCTCCTTCCTTCCTCCCTCCATTCTCTCCTTTCTTAATTCCTTCCTTCCTTCCTTTCCTCAATCCATCTATCCCACATCTGGCTTCCTGTTTGTGCCTCCTGGATCCTAGCTCCTTACTGTCTTTTGCTTGCCTTCTTGTCTAAATAGGGCACATATTTTAAAAAGAAATGAAAGAAAGGGAAGGGAAGAACAATCCCAACCTCCAGACTGTTTGCCCTTAAAATTATGTTTGCAATATTGCTCAACACTAATATACATACTCATGTTTGTGTTTATACAAGAACTTCATGATATTGGAGGTTTATGAGCTCATTAAAGGAAATTTTATTCTAAATAATTTTAATATTTCACTTAGAAATTATGCATTTAATAACCCCCACAGCCTCTTTCATCTACACAGTTACATTTCTCAGAAATGTAAGAGAGAAAACAGAGGAAAGGAGTTCAATATGTCATTGGACGAAGCATTAAAAGCCCCAGCTCATTCTTCCTGATGGAAGGTTATGGCCACGATCTCTTCTTGATCCAGTCATGAACCATTGACCTCTCCTGAGTAGAACTCCTGGAGGTTGCAAGGATAGGGTCCTTCTCTGGCATCTCCCATGTCTGCCTCTTCTTTTCCTGTTACACTTGCCCTCCCTGAATTCTTCCTCCAAGCTTTTTGAAGCCACTCTTCCTCTTGGGCCCTCATTCCTTTTCTACACTGCTGGAGATATGGTAGAAAGAGAAAACATCTGGAGTTATGGGGTGGGGGTTGAGGTCAGTTATCCCACTTATTAGTTGTGTAGGTTAGGCAGTTCACAAAAGCTATAAACTTATTTGATCCCTGGTGGCTTCAGCTGGAAAAAGGGGGGTGTGGTCATTATTTCTTAGATGACAGCCTGTCCTAGATGCCAGGGATGTAGACCACAAGAAGGCAGGCTCTGCCCCAGGGGAGCCCATCCTATACCAGGGACAGGTGCTACTCGGTGCCCAGATAAGTAAAGGTCAGCTCATTCGAGGAGGAAGGAACACGGAAAGCTGGTGAGACCAAGAGAGTTGATGAGAAACCACTTCAGCAAAGCAGTGAAGAGCTGTGAAGATTCTAAGAGGTGGAGACAAGGGTGGGACTGAATTCCAGGCATTGGGCACAGCCTAGGCAAATGAGAGCAAATAAAAAATGCATTCCTGAATTCAGGGAACAGCTAAAATACTGAGTCCAGCTGCTAAAGAGTTTGGAATCAGATCATGGAGGACCTTTGACATCTGGTCCAGGGATTTGCATTTCATGACAGAATCACAGGTTTATAGCTAGAAGGAATAATAGAGGGGATCTAGTCCAACTAAGGGACTCATGTTAAAACTGAGGAGCTTGAAGGCCCAAGAGTTTAAGTGAACTGCCAAAGGTCACCGGGGTAGTAAACGGTATGACCAAGGTGAGAATCGGACACTTTAGAGCCAATTTGAGTTTATCTAATAGGAAATAGGGAAGAATGGGGAACTACTGAAGAGAGAAGTAGCATCATTCATTTCCTCATCTGTAAAATGGGCAGGACAAATTGCAAATCGCTTCAGTATCTTTGCCAAGATCACCCCAAATGGAGTCACAAAGAATTGGACATGACAGAAATGACTCAATGGCAACCAAACACGATTGAATCTATGCCCTGGGAATGTTGTATTAGCCCCTGGGAGGAGGAAGCATGAGAACTAAAAGGGTCAGGAGCAGGCCAACAGAACTCCAGTGACTGGCAGGATGCACAGTAGACTCTGCTGACTCACAAAAGGATTTGATTAAAATGATATATTTCTAAACCTAGTCTTAGCTAATAAGGAGCCTCACAGAGACACTGTTCTGGGTTGCGACGACTTCCTCTCCCAGCCCATAGCATCAGGAGATTATTGAGCTCCAGAATATTGCCTCTTCCTTCCATGGATAGGAGAATTCCTCTGGGGCTTCTCTAGTACTCTTGACTCAAGCCCGTTTTGCCCCCGGGCCCCAATATAAATGACTGATTATTAATCACCCCAGTTTCTTCTCAGTATCTCCAGCCAGTTGTCATTTCACCGACATCATTAAGCAATTCCCACCAATCAACTTTTACAAAGGGATACACATTGAGAAAACATCACGAGAACCCAAGTCCACGTACACCTCCAAGAGAGTGAACGCCCAAATCTCGATCTTTGTCCCTGGAGAGCCGGGGCTCAGTCAGAGAGAAGTTCTAAGTGAATGGGACAGTAAGGAGTGAGAAGGAGTGGCAAGAGGCCAGGGGCAAGGGAATGGCTTCTCTCGCTCCATATGTTGGGGGTCATGGAGGCCGTCATCATGATGGTGCTTTCAACCTTATAGGGCTTTGGGCAGGAGCACGTGGTGATATCGTACACAGTATGGACTGCCTATACACTGGATCTTGGAGGAACTTCTCAATGTTCGTGTCTCATAAAAGCAACAGAAGCTATGGTCAATTATTGAGGAAGAAGTTGCATGGAGATCTCCTGCTAACTCAGCAAGGGGGAGAAGAGGCACCGAGAGTTTTTGATTGGATCAATTGGTCAGAATATGGCCTGGTTGTGAACAAGCCCCTTCATCTCCATTGTATATATCCATGAATGAATCAGTGAATGAATGGCATCATCTGGGCATGAAAACCCTTGAAATGGGACTCATGAGACCACTTTGGAACAATCCCACCTCCACCTCAGGATTCCAAGAGGAGAAACGGCGACGGCCTTCAGGGGACCTGATCTGTCAGTAAGAGAAGCGATGGGAGAGAAACTTGAGAGCTACACATTAGAGCATTGGAACACATCCCACCTCCAGCATCCTTCTCACCTGGCAAGCTAGACTTTCACCTGCAATCTAGTCATTTCCTCCAGATTTCAAACTCAGAACTCCCCTAGATATCCTGGAGTATGTCTACTCTAAATGGGCAAAAGCACATCTGTTTCTAGCTTTCTTTTATCTTCGATCTTATTCCTCTCTTCTATCACAAAACAAAGAACTTCCACCCTAAATCATTTCCTGGTTGGAATACAATGACGGCCTCCTTCTGGGTCTTCCTGCCTCTAAGCTCATCCTCCCCGTAGCCATCTGGGCTCTCTTGCCAGATTCATCTTCCTAAAATTCCATATCCTTTAAGCAATTGAAAAGAAGGTGATTTGAAAGCACAATTCATTTGCCTGAATTCGAGCATTTCCTTTGTTAATTTGTCATTCAATTACATTTGAATTTTTCACCAATAGTGGCTGTACACAAACCTTCCCTTGTCACCCAGGGGTGGAGGGTCCAATCTGACCGCAGGGCCCCATTTCTGACCTAGCGTCCACTCCCTGTTGCTCCAGTGGAGGGGACGTTGTCATTTCGGTCTCCTCTGAATCAGCTGTTGGCGATGGCCTGGCTCCGAGTTCCAGAATCTGTGTCGTTCCTTTCTGTTAACGTGACCACTGAGCACAGCGACTCCTTGGGCTCGCTTTGGTCTGCACCCCCCATGGACGTGTCCTCGAGGGTCTCTCTGGGTTCTTGTTTTCTCGTGTCTTTCGCCCTTGTATGTAGTTGGGCCAGTCAGCCTCCACTTCCCTCTTTGTTCCTTTCTGTGACTTCTCTGCCTATAGATTCCGCGTTGGGCACACTCGTACCCGGACCGACAGCGATGTTTGTTCTGAGGAAGCTTCTTTTTGTCTCTGAACAGGGCGTGAAGCTACAGAGCCTGCTGAGGCTTCCCACTCAAACCCGGCCACGGGAGAGCGGGATGGGAAGGAGGGCGTGCTTTACGGGGCTTTCCCCTTAGCAGCTGCCGGGGACGGGGTGGGGGACACGCTCCACACGCTGTGCTTTTAATTCAAGAAATTATTCCAGATATCGCATTAAACTAAAAAGTGTGGAGACAAAGATAATGAAATGGACAGTCGTGAAGGACCACCAGAGCATCTCGCTCGGCTGGCTCCCTCCTCCCTCGGCTGGCTCCCTCCTCCCTCTGTAGCCGCCTTGCATTCTGGGTGGGCACCTGCTCTGTGGACCCCCTCAGCTGAGGACACTCGCAGGAGCTCGAGAAGACGGAGAAATGAAGGCGATAAATATTTCATTTCTTAATTAGCTGCAATGTGTGCAAATCAGGCCTGACAAAAATACGATCTGTGGATCGCCACTGTCGGCCTCCCTTCTCCCCCGCCAGAGCCCCGATTGCCACCTCAGGGCTCCGCTCCGCCTGCCTCCCCTACATGCCGGATCTCCAGGAACGCTGTGTGGCTTTCTGGGGCCTTCCGCCGCAGAGCACGGGGCTAGTTTCTGACTCACCCAACAGGACGGAGCACAAGAAGGCTTCGGCTTCGGAGCGGGAGGAGGCGAGGCAGCCTCTTCGCTGCTCTCCTCCTTCCCGGCCTCATGGCCGGGGGACACACTAGACAAAGGCCCCGAGGGCGGTGGGGCCCCATCCCATGCCTCACCCTCTGCCTCCTAGGTCTGCCCAGCGCCCTTCGGGGACTGGAAACTCCTCAGACGTCCTTCCCGACTCTCCCACTGGCGCCTACATCAGGTTGCTGCTTCATGGAAGTTCCCCAACCATCCCATGATTGGGGATTACCAGTGTTATCACCCCCAAAGGAGAGAGGAGGAAACTGAGTCTCGCGGAGGTGAACTGGCCCGGGGTCACCCAGCTGGGAGGAGGACAGGCAGAATTCAAGGTGGGGCCATGCTGACTCCAGACCCAGCCTGGCCATTCCCATGGCGGAGGCTTTGGGTCATCAGTGCAAGGGCAGAACCAATAGGAGGCGCCATCGCTTGGGGCACAGAGCCTTTCTGGGCCGTGTTTTCTGTGCCTGAACCCGGACACGGCAGAACCTCAAATGGCAGCACTTCTGGCATCGATTTTGAGCAGAGGGAAGAAGCTCCTTTTGGAGAGGGGAGCCTTGGCCTGCCCTTGCACTGAGATCACCGACGTGGCCATGCTCTGCCCATTCCTGAGGCCGCCCGTTCCTGGTTACTGCCAGGTGAGACGCTGAGAATCCAGAATAAAGCGGGAGGCGGGGGGAGCATCTTGTCCAATCCCATCGTCCATTTTACAGAGAAGAAAGCGGAGGGACACAAAGACAGAGAAAAGGCAAACATCCAGGACTCCAGCTTCCAGGCCAGCACGCTAGGCTTTCTGACGCGGCGCCTCCCTCTTAGCTGCTCAAACTGGCCAGGGGCCGCTAGCTTAGTTTTCATCTGATGGCTGCGGCAAGCCAAATGCACCCCCACCCCCACACCTGAATGGCTCTCCCTTAGCTATGGCACTGCAGTGAATACACATGGAGGCCCAAACCCCGATGATCCCTGAAATAAATATACGTGTGAGCGTCGAGAAGGGATTCTCTTGAGAATATTAATTATCTGATAAGAATTCAAACTAATGTAAACTATTTCCCTATCCACTTGGTGTGACATGTTTAAGGTCCAAGTGGCCCTGATCAGTACACAGAATGTAATGGTAGCGGCTAGAGCGTCAGGGCTCCCGTCAGGAAGACTTAGGTCAAATCGGGCCTCGGACACGTCTTAGCTGTGTGACCCTGCACAAGTCACTCGACTCTGTCTGCCTCCGTTTTCTTTCTCTAAGAGGAGGTGAGAAGGACGTTGACAAGTGCCCCAACGTCTCTGCGAAGACAGCTCAGATGGAGCCTAGAAGATGGACGCCACGGACACAACAAAGTGATATGAGAGGATGCAAGTATTTATGATATAGTAAAGAGACGGAGAGGCAGATGTATAGGCAATATAGAATAGGCAGGCACATGATCTAGAGAGATACTGATAGCGTGCTCTAAATTTCCAAAGAAGAAGGATGAGATTTAAAAGAAAAAGAAGATAAAAGATTCCAAGCTGAAAGGGCCCTTTGATGATCTGATCTCATGGCTAGAAGAAAAGCCTGAGGCAGAGAAAAGTTATCCATCTGCCCCGGGTAGGCCATTTGGGTAGTCAGTGGTAGAGGGAGGATTGGAACTCGGGATCTCTGATTTATGACAATGTCCTGCCTACAGCACCAGGCTGCTGATCTATTCCAAACTTAGCAACAGTTTACCAAAGAAAACCAGCACTGAAACCTTTCAGAGAGCCTCCATTTGGGTGGAGGGAGGAAGGAGGTCATGCTTTGCCATAGAAAAGGCCCCTAACTTAAGAGCCAGAATTACTGAGTTCCACTATACTCTGTCCATGGCTCCCAACAAAAATAATGCATGACGGTTAATTAAATCCAGCATGTTTTCTAACACGCGTGAAGTCTTCCCTCTTGGAATCAGCGTTCCTCACTTTCTTTGCCTTATTTTCAGTGAGTGGAATGGAAAATGACCCAGGCGAAGTAGACCCCAAATGTAGAGATGCACATCCAGCCGTACACCAGTCAGACTATAGCAGCAGTTGTGGCATAAGGCCAAAGTTTCATAGGATCTCAGAAAGGGAGAGTAGGAAGTGGCCTCAGTGGCCCTCTTGCCCAATCCATGAGAGAAAAGGAATCCTAAGGTTGGTACTCTACCTGATAAGCCATCATCTAGCCCAAGGGAGGAGGCTCACAAACTCTCATTGCCTTGACTATTTTCCATCCCCAACATCAAAGCAAACTTGGCTTCTTTGTCCGATCCCTCCAGGCCCACATGCTCCTATCTGGGCTTTCAGCAATCAACAGAACAAGCCCAAGGTACCTTCCCATAGAAACCTTTGAGATCCCTGAAGAAATGAGGCTTGTCTTCCCTGGCTCCTCTCTTCCTCAGACTGATCATGTCCACTTCCTTCCCCCTTGATTCCTCCCATCTTTGATCATACCTTTAGCTCATTCCTGTAAGACTTAAATTAATGTCCAATACTTCAAGTATTATTTTTATAAATGTTACTATCTGATAAAACAGAACCACGTGACTAAGTTTTTCTACCTGCTCAAAATCCCCACTCCGCCAAAGCTACAACAGGAAGGAGAGAGAGCTAGCTATGGAACTGCACTCAATGTATATCTTGTCTACATCAGCATGTAATGACAGGAAGTGAGTAGGGTGCTGGGAATTGTAGTTTTGCTGGGGATCACAGTTTTTAGGGTAACAGATTGTAATTACATAATCCCCCCCAGGATCCTTTGGGAGACTAGTCTCCCCAGTGGATCATGTAAACATAACCAACTTATAAAATACAATACTTTAGAGATAAAAGGGAAAGAGAACAAAACCAATGATTGCTAGTCACATTGACAAAAAGCCAATTGGGGGAAGTCCCCTTTGGCATAAGAGTGCACATACAAAATACATGTGTTATAACCCCCCCACAGTTCAACCAATTATGCTCTGTGTTTCATGTATCTTCTGATGCTATGGAGATTTTTTCAGGCATCTCCGTGGTGCCTTCTTCAAACAATTCTATATTCAAAAAGTTATCTATATCCTTTTCCTGAAATGTTTCTTTCTTAAAAGATTTTTTAGTTTCATGGCAATTATACAATCCCTCTGACAATTATGCGATCCCCCCTGAGGAGGGTGTTACAATCCCTCTGACAATTACACATTCCCCAGAGGATGTGTTGTGGTCAGCAATGACAGTGACCCGGAGCCCAGTGGTACACTGGAGTTGTCCTGGAGGAGGTCTAAATGGTGAAAGAAGAGAAGGTCAGTGCTCTCTTGCCTCAATGGACTTCTATCCATCGGATCATCTCCAAGACTCATCCCCAGTCATTTCTCCACAATTTGTTCTGTGTGCTCAGATGCTGTATTTCTAAAAAAGACAGCAAAGAACATTGTATTTCCTGTGTCTTGCAAAAGCAAAGAAAGCCTACAACACTAGCCATAAACTGGAATCGATATTGTGAATGGTTCTGTGAGCTTTGGGGGAGGGGGAGATTGGGAAAAATAAATTGGGAAATTTTTTTCCTCCACCACTCGTCATTAAGTCTTCAGTGATTTGGGTGATGAGTTAACTTTGGAGCTGGTCAATAGACTTGGGCATTCGGGGATTGAAACGTGCTGTTCACTGCCAACAGAAAGAACATTTTACCCTTGAATCACTTAATCAATATTTCTTCCTTCTCCTCCTGGTGTAAACAGAGCGCTGAGCGGTGGATTATGTAAATGCCCACAGAATTGAGGATGTGAAGAAACAACAATGGGGCCTAACATTGGAACGTTTGCAGCTCATTATCTATGACACAACATGCTATATTTAATTCCTAAGCAAGGCTGATCTGGAACAGAGCAGGGAGACTGGCACTGGCTCCCTGCAAAGCCAGCTGCCTGCTTTCATAGAACAGAAGGAGGCAGGAGGAAAGTGTCTTAATTCTTTCCCAAAGACTTGGGAAAATAATTGCAGGGGGGTCCCTCCAATGACCCCCTCAGCTTCTGCGGGGGCAGAGCACCCTGACTGCTTTTCAATCGGCCCCCCAGCTTGGATTGGCTCAGTTCACACACACACACTTACTAGGATCAGTTAAGCAGATGGCACATGGACAGAATTGGTACTAAGAATCATCCCAGGAAGAGGATAAGGTGCCAGGGGGAGAAGGGGGAGTATAAAACCTTGAGAAGGCAGTTCTAAGCAAGGGGAACCCAAATATGAAGGAGTCTTGAGTAATGATTAGTAGGATTGAAACCAGATGTACCCCACCACCCTGAGCGGCAGCATAGCCTTTTTCTCAAACAGAGCGTACCATTCCTGCCAACGGTCAATCATGGTACAGGGTGGGAGAGTGGACACAACTTGGCTTCGAAGTCTAGGCACCAAGAGGTGCCTTGGAGCTAGCTTGACTCCTGAGCTGGGTGACCTTGGAGAAGTCGTGTAACGCACTTCATTGTACAAACCAAATCAAGCACTCTTGAAAATAGAGAATGGGGAAGGCATGTATGACATCAGTGTACCTAATAGCTGGAGGTCTTAGTGGGACTGTGGGCTAAATATGTGGCCATCAATATGATGTGGAAGCATCATTAAAACCAAACCAAAACCCCAAGCTAATGTTATCTCAGACTTCAGGAAGAAGGGCCAAGAAGAAGCAGGCAATGATCCCAAGTGTTCTGTACCAGCTGCCCTGTTGGGTTCAATTCTGGGCACTGGGCAGAAAGAAGCTGGGAGTTTCTGGAAGAGAACCACATGAATTGTGAAAAGATGAGTGGAAATGGGATGCAAAGATCACTGGAAATTCAGGGGTGTTTATTCAGGGAAGGAGAGAAGTAAGGAGGACCTGACAACTACCGTCACTGAGAAAGGAGTCCCACTGCTTCTGCTTGGCCCCGGAGCACAGACCTAGAAATGGTGGAAGGAAGTTGTGGTACATCAGCCTTATGGTAACTTTTTTAATGACTTTGAGAAGTATAGCCATCCCCCAACGGAGTCGGTTGACTTGGGAACAGTCAGGCTCTCTTTCTGCAGGATTTAGAAAAAGGAGGTGTCAAGTCAATTCCCATCATTGTGGTGGGTACATATCCAGGGCTCTTGCCTGGGACTTACTTTCTTTTTCTTTCTTTCTTTCTTTCTTTCTTTCTTTCTTCTTTCTTTCTTCTTTCTTTCTTTCTTTCTTTCTTCTTTCTTTCTTTCTTCTTTCTCTTTCTTTCTTTCTTTCTTTCTTTCTTTCTTCTTTCTTCTTTCTTCCTTCCTTCCTTCCTTCTTCCTTCCTTCCTTCCTTCCTTCCTTCCTTCCTTCCTTCCTTTCTCCTTCCTTCTTCTTCTTTCTTTCTTTCTTTCTTTCTTTCTTTCTTTCTTTTTTATTTCTTTCTTTCTTTCTTTCTTTCTTCTCTCTTTCTTTCTCTCTTTCTTTCTCTCTTTCTTGCTCTCTTTCTTTCTCTCTTTCTCTCTCTTCCGTCCTTCCTTCCTTCCTTCCTTCCTTCCTTCCTTCCTTCCTTCCTTCTTCCTTCCTTCCTTTCATTCTTTCATTCTTTCTTTCCCCTTACCTTCCATCTTGGAGTCAATACTGTATATTGGCTCCAAGGCAGAAGAGTGGTCAGGGCTAGGCAATGGGGGTCACAGCTGGAAAGGGGTCTGAGGCCAGATTTGAACCTAGGACCTCCCGTCTCTAGGCATAGCTCTCAAATCCACTGAGCTACCACAGTTGACCCTGGAACCTTCTCTTTCTGCTCTAACCTGGGCATTTCATCAGCTCCCATGGGTTTAAATGTCATCCCCTGCAGAAGCCCCCCCCCCCATATCTAGGGCATCAGCCCTCATGTCTCTGCTGAATTCTGGTGTCATATCCCCAGTCACATATTGGTCATTTCACATGAAATTTCCTAAAGGAATCTTAACCTCAACATAATCAAGCCCCCCCAAAAGAAAAACATATGTGTCTTCCAACCCCCTTCTTTTCATCCCTCCATTTTTCTATCAAGGGAAACAGCATCCTTCCTGCCTCCAGGCTCACACTGTTTCCTCATTCACTTTCATCCAACATTTAATCTGTTGGCAAGTATTGTCATTGCCATCACCCTAATGTCTCTCATATCTGACCTCTCTAGTCACATGACCCTTACCACCTCACAACTGGACCATTTCAAGAATCTTCTGGTGGGTCTCCCCCCACCATCTGCTTCAGGTCTCTCCTCTCCAAGCCATCTTTTCTCACCTTATCAAGGGCGTTTCCTAAAGCTTCAAATCATATTATAACATTCCCTTTCTACACTCAGGGGCTCCCCGTTTCTTCTAAGAAAAAGATAAACTCTGTTTGCAATTTAAAAACCCTTCACCACATGGCTCAAGCATCCCTTTGCAGCCTGATTATAGATGGCTCAGAGAGATTAAATTCCCATTCATTGGGAATCATCTCTGATCTCTCAGCTTATAAGAAAGTTTAGAGTTCCATCCTCTAGTCCTTGAATCCTGCCGGGTTCCTTCATCTTTCTTCTTCATTGCAGTAGGAATGGACAAGGACAACCCCAAGGGGAGAGGGGCAGAATTCTCTTCTGTAAGATGATTTTAGCTTTGTAACTTGAAATCTAGATTTAAATAGTCACCAGGGAAAATTCCAAATAATAAAATACCCAAGTCAGCTGGGAATTATGGAGATTTAATTAATAGAGAGAGAAGAATTAAGGGAGGGAGAGAGAGAGGGAGAGAGAGAGAGAGGGGGGGGAGAGAGGGGGGGGAGAGAGAGAGAGAGAGAGAGAGAGAGAGAGAGAGAGAGAGAGAGAGAGAAGAGAGAGAGAGAGAGAGAGGAGAGAGGAGAGAGAGAGAGAGAGAGAGAGAGAGAGAGAGAGAGAGAGAGAGGAGAGAGAGAGAGGAGAGGGAGAGAGAGAGGAGAGAATTAATTTAAATTGCTATGGCTCAGGCTGAACCAGGGAGTAGTTAAAGGCCTTCCCCAAAGAGGCCTCCCTGAGCCTAAGGGCAAGTGAGTCAGTCTTATCACTCACCACAAGACTGTCTCCAAAGCTGGGTTCCAGTCCTCCACTGAACTCAATCTCCTGAACTGAGTTCAGAATAATCTCTTGAACAGACTTTTAGCCTTCTTTTAAAGAGAAATTTTCTCTTATGTCACCTCCCTTAAATTTCACATCTACCAATCACAGTAGCCACTTTTTTCTAGGACTGCCTATTCTTAGTTCTCACCACTCTTAGTTCTCACCTTCCCTGGTTAAAATTATATCTTCTAAGGTACTTCACACTTCTTTGTTAAGCTTGCCTTTTGTGAATTAATTGACCTTTTTGTGATTAATTTAACCTTTACAGATACTTAACACTCTTTGGTATAGATCTAAAAAATAGACTTAGTTTAAGGTTCTAGCTTCACTATAAGGTATGAGTTAAGTACCTTCATTGTTCAATCAGAGTTTACAACTTTATCTTCCCCTAAAGTATGTCTAAGTATGGGTGGAGTAATGTAAAGTTCCCAAGACATTCCTGATTCTTGTTAGACAAGCATCTCCATTGAACAATAAGGAAATAGCTAAATCAAATCTTCTAAAGTACAGTCTGAGTAGTTGTTAAGATTCATACATCCTTTCCCAGAAAGGGCGAGGCAGGACACAGTAGAATAAATATCCCTTATGAGTTCCATTGTGTATGTATTCATATATAATATGTATTAAGTACATAGAATATGTACTTGTATCTCTCTAGGTACACATGCATACACACATGGCATCCATACATACATCCACGTGTGTGAGTGTATGTGTTGTCCTTTGTACCAAAAAAGGGTCAAAATTACCTCTTGATGTTTAGGCTAATGCACAGTGTGTCCAATTGTGGACTGATGAGACCAATACCAGTTTGGAAGTGTCTACCAGAGTTCATAGGATCGTTGGGGATGGGAATGCCTCTAAATGTGTGCATCTCAAGTTTCTTTGGAGCTCCTGCAATTCTTCTTTGCCTATAGACCACAGCACCTTCTTGAATGAGGGCATCGCCTTGATGGATGGTCCTGTGTCATGTCTCCCATGTTTCACAATTGATACTAAAGTTCTTCGGAGGTCTGGCTTCTCATCTCCATTGCCTTCTATCAGTTCTCCATAAAATAGAATTTTTGGCAAACATACATGTGACATTTGAACAGCGTGGTCAATACAACAGAGCTGGGTCCTCTTCAAGGGAGTCTGCATGCTTGGCAATTCAGCTTGAGAAAGGACAATAGGAGTCTGGTACCTTATCTCATCAGGTGATCTCCAGGCTCTTTCCCAGACAATTCCAATGGCAATGATTCAGTTTCACTGGCCTGGCACTGGTAAACTGTCCTGGTTTCCCAGGCATATACATACAATAATGAGGTCAGCACAAAGACCCTGTAGCATTGGGCTTAGTGGGCAGTCACCCTAACGCTCACTTTCTCCCCCCCCCCCCCTCTCTCTCTCTCTCTCTCTCTCTCTCTCTCTCTCTCTCTCTCTTCCTCTTCCTCTCCTTCTCCCTCTCCCTCAGCACTGATCTAGCTCTGGCAACATGTGCATCAACCTCATCATCTCTGTGAACATCCCCAGAAAGTATACAGCAAAGGAAAGTGAACTCATCCCCAGCATCCAAAATCTCTCCATGTGCTGGAACCAATGGGGTTTCGCGTCTGGATGGTGCTGTGCTGGCTGGGGAGAGCTGGTTTTCTTGGCCTTAATTGCCAGACCAAAATTAGCCCCAGCAGCAGAGACCTGCTCCATGCCCTGTTCCATCTCAGTCTCAAGGCTGACCTGACTAGACAATCATCTGGGAACAGAGAGGAGTCCGTTCAGTCTTGGCTAAATCATTTACTGTCAATGAGGAAGCCGACCGTGATGTCGCTTTCTTTCTCACTGAAGACATTGTAACAACATCACTGAAAATATTATGCTTGAAAAGGCTGGAGATATACACACACATGCATACCCACACACATATGTGTGTGCACATGTATGCAAATATGATGTATGCACACATATGCAAACACAGAGGAATATATATGTATATACAAACACATATATGCTTGCATGTAATTTATCTGATTATTTGAAAAGTTAAGAGAAAGATCCCCAGATAATTAGTTGGGGGAAAAAATCTCACGGCGTTCCTTCGTCTGGTGTTGCTGACCTTCGATTTAGGGGAAAGTTGATGTGTCCCAAGTCCCTACACGATCAGGATATGTTAGCTTAACGTATAAGCAACATGGACGGTGAAATGTGTGGATCATAAATGCCAAAGGATGCCCGGGGAAGGCGTGGAGCACCATCATTCTCCAAGTTCAAAGGCATCTCATGATCTTGATTCAGCCACACTAAAACATCCCGCGTCTTTATGTGCTCGTTTCTACTTCTGAAATACGGAGAAAGGTTTAAAATGATCATGCACACGGTAAGGAATATTTATTGTGTGTGGAGCCATCATAAAGATTCCTTTTATATCCCAAATAAAACCGAAAATCCAATGTGGCTGCTGGAGATTTTTTTTATCTCTATATATGTACATCTCTGGATTCTGGCCTGGGCACAGGACTTAGTGGAAATTTAGTGGCCGTGAAAGTGAGCTATGGGTGACAGTGGTCTCCCACCCTACCACGTATCAGCCCCACGGTTTCACAAGGATAAATATCCATTAGAATTGGAACATCCTGGTTGTCCCAAACTAACCTTGACAAAGATAGACAGTTGTGAGCGGAGACGAACACACGAGCTTCCTAAAGGATGAGGGGAAAAGAAATCAGTTCATGAAGCAGGCCAATAATTGCGTGGAATAGCTATTGCTCAATGAGAAGTCCTTTCTGAAACTCTAGAGGAGCCTGTTTGAAGATTGGATGTGGCAGCTAAAGCAGCAATTGTCTGTGTAGAAGGCGATCATTTCAACTCTGTTTGGAAGGATGCTGTATCCTGCGCTACCAATATGAGATTGGAGATCCCTAAATTTGTTATTAAGTGTAAGTATTGGAGAAGTGGAAGAAGTTGGAATGGCAGTAAACATGATTCATATCTGCACAAACTTGCCAGAAGGTTATTTATTGCCCAAAGCATATGGGGAACCAACATTTCTTGGCTTCACAGATAGCTCTAAAGGCATAAAATGTATAGATCCATCTTAGATGGTTGCAGAGATGAATCAAGGCAAATTACCCACAGAAGAAAACCCCGAGCATCTCAGTGCAAGGAGAGAAAAATCATCTGTTCCCTCTTGGGAGCGGGACCTTCATTTGTTTTCATTTCCCCGACTTCTTGGAACGTCATCCAGAGATATTACCTCTCCGAATAATGTTCGAAGCCAGACCATCATCCCCAAGGAACTCCACCCGAATAGGAAATGTGCAGGAAACAGCCATTAAAGGACGAGTCCAAATAAAAGCAGGGAATGCAAATCGTGTCCACGGTGAGGTGGTGCCTGATCATCGGGCTGTGCCCAGCATCTCACGTTCTCAGCGGAGAGGATCGTGTGCACGATGAAGCCTTTTTGAAGTCCGCCGGCATCCCAGGTGGAGACGGCGCGGTCTTGGAAGCCTACGGAAACATATGAGGCAGCAGGAGCTCATCACAGTTTGTGCACAGTGGAGGCTCCATTCCGTCTTCTGCATAATTTGGAGGAAAGTTGCCCCATTAGCTTTAAAAAGGATCTTCTGTCCTTCCTCCCAGTCCACGTCTCAGACTTCTCTCCATCTCCTCCATCAGCATTCAGGAGCAGAGGTGGGGAGGGGATAGAGTTTGTTGTGGTGGCAGAGGGCTGGTCTAGTTCAGGAGGTGGTGTAGACAAGCTTTCCTGCTCTCACCATACTAATGTGCCCATGAATTTTGTTTCCTCCGTGAAACTCACATGCTTCTGGGGCTGAGCAAATAACTTTATTTAACTTAAAAGATAGAAATAGACCCAGTTTTAAACTGACCACCACCATGAGGGAACATGTTCTAGAATGTTCTCTCCAGGAGGCAGTTAAAAAAAACAATCCGGAGAATCTCACTGCAAGGAGAGAAAATAATCTGTTCCCTCCCGGGAATGGGACCTTCTTTTGTTCTCATCTCCCCGACTTCTTGGAACGTCATCTAGAGATGTGGCCTCTCCAAATACTGTCGGAGCCAGACCATCATCCCCTGGGAAGGGAACAGGAAATGTGCAGAAAACAGCCATTGGAGGAAGAGTCCAAGGCTCTACTGTGTGCCGGAGGGCTCAAAGGATCTGTACCACCGCAGCTGCTTGATCCTGGCTGCAAATAGCTCTGGTCCTGCGCTTCATCATGGCGAGGGAGATGCCGGTTATCAGGATGGACCCAGCTGCTCTCTGCTCTTGTGCCGAGGCTTCTGCAGCGAGGGAGGCATGTGGTTGCCTGCTGGGTCTTCTCTGAGGCACTGAGGTAGACTGTTGAGTCTGGAGTCACCAAAACTGGAGTTCAAATATGATCTCAGAAACGACACTCTGAGTGACCCTGGGTAAGTCACTTAATTCAGTTTGCCTCAGTTTCCTCGGAGGCCCTATAAAGGTGGTGTTCTGTGGTAACATGGGGATGCTAAGAGTTCCTTCCTACTTGGGTTGCTGTGATGATCACGAGAGCATATTTGCAAAGGGCATCGAGTAGGCAGTTCATGGATGAATAATGAATGAATTCTTCCCTTTCTCCTCTCCTGGGGGCTGCTTGAAAGAGAATTGGAGAAGCAGAGTGTGGGAGGCCTCCCTGGCTCCCGCCTTGCCTCACCTCTCCCTGGCACTCTGCACTAACCATGAGCGGGGGGAGTCCCGGAGCTGCCGCCTGGGGGGGCAGCCGGGAGTTCTGGTGGGAAGGGAGAGAGGCCGGATGTACCCCACGGCTAAGGAGGGCCCTCTCGTGCCACCATCACTGCGGCTACTGTCTGCCCAGCTCAGGCGGGCTGACTGTGGGCCTTAGAGAGAGCTGGAGGAAATGCCGGAGCTCCGGAGATGGACAGCAAAAGAGAGAGAAGAAACCGAGTCGGAAAGCGAGCGACCACTTCAACAGCTCCTGCTGCGGCCAGGCCAGGCGCTAAGCAGGAGCCAACTGCGAGCAGCTCCTGTTGTCCTCACAACAAAAGGAAATTGTCCTCAGGACTCCCATTTAAAGATGGGGAAACTGAGGCAAACTGCTGCCAAGAGTCACAGAGCTAGCCGAGTCTGCAGGAGGATTTGCACTCTGCATTCCCTCATTCTCCGGCTGCCCCATCCGCTCCCCCTGCACAGCTCCCTCCTCTGCACCCCGCTCCGAGCCCCAGCTCATTCTCACCAGACCAAGATGAAGGGCGGTTCCAATAACTGGCGCTCCGAGCCCATGTTTGATGCGATGTGATCTGTGTAGATCACACCCTGCTGTACGGTAATATAGACGTCAATAGCCGTTTAAGGGTTCTCTGCCCCCCCCCCCCACCGTCCTCCCCGGCAGTCACTCCACACGCGTGTTGGAGGAACCGCACTGATCACCGGAGAGGCAAAGAACGGAAGGACGCCACACACTTCCCTGCCCCCCCCCAAATAATTGTGTGCATGCGCACTAGCTCCAGGGGGAGGCAAGTTCACATCAAGATGGAGGCCTGGGGAAGAGCCGCCCTCCATCTCCTCATCCAAGGAACCCGCCAAGATCCCACATCTGATTCGGCCACTCCATGACTCAAGAAGTCTCCATGGCTCCCTACTCTCTGCCTACCCTCCAGTCTGAGAGTCTTTGCCATGGCCAGCCTGTCACAAGCCGGCTCGGGCGTGTCCACCCTCCCCTGA